>NC_133772.1:90535964-90692995 GCF_003597395.2 Chelonoidis abingdonii
TATGTATGCTGGGGGGAGGATTCTCTCTAGTGTCTATAAGCTGAAAGACCCTGTAACAATTTACCAGCTTGATTACAGAGACAACATTTACTTTTTTCTTTCTTTTATTAAAAGCTTTTCTTTTTTTAGAATCTGATTGATTTTTTGGTTATCTTGGGTAAGACTCCAGGGGAGGGGGTCTGTACTCACCAGAGAATTGGTGGGAGAAAGGAGAGAAGAGGGGGAGGAAAAATCTGATTTCTTTCTGTGTTAGTCACTGTCTCTCTCTCTGGGAGAGAGGAGGGAGAGGAAAGGTGAATTTCCTCTTTGTTTTAGATTCACGGAGCTTGAATCTGTATGGCCTCTTGGTGAGGGGGAAAGAGGAGGGGGGAAGGTGACATTCCTCTCTGTTTTAAGATTCAAGGAGTTTGAATCACAGTGATCTTCCAGGGTAACCCAGGGAGGGAAAGCCTGAGAGAGGCAATGGTGGGGGAAAGAGTTTACTTTCCTTGTGTTAAGATCCAGGGGGTCTGGGTCTTTGGGTCCCCTGGAAAGGTTTTGGGGGGACCAGAGTGTACCAGGCACTGCAAGTCCTGGTTGAGCACTACAAGATCTAAGCTGGTAATTAAGCTTAGAGGGATTCATGCTGGTATCCTATCTTTTGGACTCTAAGGTTCAAAGTGGGGATTTATACCATGACAACATCTTTGTATATTTCACTCTGGAGATGCAGGATTATGAGGAGTGTTGATAGGAGTGAAGATAGGACTGAAAACTCCAGACACCATCTCCTTGCACACCAGGATGAGTTGCACCACCCCACAGCCTCAAAAATTCAATGTTGTTTGGGCTGAAGGCACGACCTCTATAAAAGAGCACAGTGTAAATTCATCTGACAAGCAGACAATGCATTCTGAGAGAACTTAGCAGCTGAAAGTTCCCCAGTGGGGATTCAGGACAAATGATCATTTTCAGAAGGGATTGTTTTATCAGTAAGGCTACATTTTAGTCACGGGTATTTTTAGTAAAAGTCATGGACAGGTCATGGGCAGTAAACAAAAATTCACAGCCCATAAGCTGTCCATGACTTGTACTATATTCCCCTGACTACATACTGGGGGGAGGGATGTCTAGGGGGATGCCGTGAGTGCTAGGGGGGACAGCCCGGGGACACTGCAGCTGCTTGGAGGGGTGGCCTGGGGGATGCTGCAGGTGCTGGGCAGGGGGACTGGCAGCAGCAGGCGGCCCGGGATGCAGGGCCGCTCAGAGGATTCAG
The DNA here is from genome assembly GCF_003597395.2 of Chelonoidis abingdonii. Taxonomy (NCBI): domain Eukaryota; kingdom Metazoa; phylum Chordata; order Testudines; family Testudinidae; genus Chelonoidis; species Chelonoidis abingdonii. The sequence continues at coordinate 90,537,220 of NC_133772.1, forward strand.
GGGGCATGGCTCTTCGGTGGCAGGGGGCCCCCACTGCCGAATTGCCGCCGAAGACCCAGCACTTCGACAGCGGGTCCCAGGGCAGAAGAACCCACCACCGTGGGTCTTCGGGGCACTTTGGTGGCAGGTCCCAGGGCTGAAGGGCACCCTGCCACCGAATCGCTGCCCAAGACCCGGAGCAGAAGACACTCCAGGGGCCCGGGCCCCCTGAGAGTTTTGCAGGGCCCCCGGAGCAAGTGAAGGACCCTGCTCCATGGGCCCCAAAAAACTCTCAATTGCCCCACTTTCCACCCCCTCTGGGTGGCCCTGCCAGGACCCCTGCTGGTGCTGGGCAGAGGAGCAGGGCAGACAGACTCCCTACCTGGCTTCTTGCAGCTCCCTGGAAGTGGCGACATGTCCCTGTTTCAGCTTCTAGCTTCGCACACTGTCCCCGCCTCAAGCACCGGCTCCACAGCTTCCATTGGCCGGGATCCATGGGCAGCCCCTGGGCTAGCCGCACTGGCCATTGCAGAAGTCACGGAGGTCCTGGAAAGTCATAGAATCCATGACTTCTGTAACCTCCATGGGAAACTTGCAGCCTTATTTATCAGTACATCTTGGGTTACACACATCTCTGATGTAACTCCACCAAATAGAATGACTGAATCACATGGAGTTACACTAGAGATGAATTTGGCTCCTTCTTTTCACACCAGTTAATACTCGTTTGACTGATGTTCATCATTCTTTTCTAACACTATCTTCCAATTCTAAGACATTGAGCTTCCTTAGGGGAATTCCAGCTAGTGGGCAGTGCTATTTTCCATCTATCTGAAATCTGAAGAACAGAATAAGGGATATGTTTGTTTTAAGCTGTTCGTGTTAAGTAATTACATTGGTTGAACTGTGATCTATGAGTGTTTATGACTCCTGAGGCCCTAATGGAATTTGCTTTAACATGCAAATTATGGTTCTTCACCACCATCATCATATTATTTTTTGGAAGACGGGAACCATGGCGGGAGAAGTTCTTTAATGGGGCTGTGGTTGTCTGGTGGTTAATGTGTCTGTGTCTTTGTTTTGGCCAGTTCCTCACAGCCCCATCCCAGAGGGACACCTTCCTCTTCCGCTTCTCCTAGCTGTGGTTACTGTGATTGTAGTACTTGGAATGGCTCTGGCTTGTGGCAGCCTATCCATCGGTAAGGAACATTTTTGGCTTGTATTAGTATACTCATTCCTGCTCTTGTATTAATCTATATGGAATATACGTGCCCTAAGAGTCAACAGTGTTACAATTACCCTGTCACTGTCCAATGTTAAACTGTTAAGCAAGGGTTAGAGTTTGGTATATAGAGACCTCGGTTTGCTTCATTCCATGCCAAACAGACTAAGAAATGTATGTTAAAGTTTGGAGATTTAATGGTTAGGATACACATGAGAGAAAGAGCTAAAATAAGTTATAAAGCAGTTTGAAATTGAATGATTATGTAAAACAGACTGGACCAAAATCTATTAAAAGTGCCTTTTAAAAGAAATAGAGTCTCTCTTATTTCACCAGACAACCCTTCTTGATGGAGAGGAAAGGGTTAGTTCTGTTGCTGTTCCGAGATGGGAAGGGTGGTGGCCTGTCCTGCTTTTGACGAATAGATGGACCCAAGGAGGAGAAGAGATAGGATAATAAAGGTGGGAGAAATACAGCTTTTGCTGATGCTGCCAGGATTCCGGGTGACAGGTCAGTCCCAGGCAGATGCTCTATATTGGTGGGTTGGCCAAAACACCATTTGCCCTGGGCTCAAGCTTCTCCTCTGGTCTGGGACATCATCAAGCTGGGCTGGTCCCCTCTCCTTCACCAGTCTCTTTCAGGCAGGACAGAGCTGGTTGGACTATCTTGTCTCATTGTACTGGTACTGCGTGGTACAGATGACCTCAGGATCAAATGGAAAGCCAAGAGAGAAGGAGAGAGACAGGACTGGAGGAAAAATAGCAGGGCAAAAAGGAATATACAAGGGAAAGGGAGACAAAGCAGGATCTCACGTGTCTCCAGTTGGAGTCTCCGTTGGTGCAGCAATGATGGCCAAGTGTCCACTGACATGCTGAGCTCTGGGTTTTATGATGATGCAATGACTTTTGGGGTCCACAGGAGAAGGGCAAAGTCCCTGGAGTGGAGTGGAGGCCTGTCAGCCTTCCCCCTCCACCAGGAATTGCTCAGTTGACCCGCCTGTCCTCAACCCCAAAAGTTTCTTTGTAAAGGCCTTGAAAGTGGGGTTCTGAGCAGAATAGTCCATTTTCTCATTACTGTTGCAACACTGCTCAAACTCACTGTCCCCAACCTGGCTTTTACCAGCCTCTGAGTTGGCCCCACTGGAAGAAGGGAGCCCACCTTAAAGCTATATTCTGCTAACCGTGGGACTGATGGGGAATTGAGAGGGGCTCCAGCCAGGAGACTGGTGACTACCAGCCAAAACCAGAGGAAGACTGGTCTGCCTGCGGACCACATTATTACTGCTGCTGCTAATAATTGGGACCAGACTGTGTTCTACCCTTGTGTAAGTCAAGTCATGGGGAGCCAGCAAGAAACATCACCATTTGCCTGGCCCATGTAAGAGCTGGACACAATAGTAGCCACATGAGCAGGGACTGCTCTGGCCTTGCTCCTTCTGAGGAGAAAACCACTTAGAAAGACCACTAGATCACTAAGCAGGCCCTCCTTTAGCAGCCACTAATCCATAGACTGTTGTCATTACCACTGGTTAAAGATAGAACTCATTTAAAGGCATGGCATGGTCTCAATCTGATTGGCCACCTGCTTTGTTGTCTTGGTTGAGTTACAGCAAGTCCTCTTGCTTCTTGGTTCAGGAGAGGTTGCTCCAGAGAAAGGGCGATGGAGCCCAGGCCTACATATGGCCAATACGCCATGCTTGTGTATCCCATTCAAGATGGAGAAGTTGCTGCAAAGAGAAAGGATGAGGATGATGCTGGGGATTTAAGAATATTACTTGGATTCATAACTGCTGACTTGGTCTCTTTGTGTTGTTGATTGTTCTGTACTGTTGGCATTGTTTCCTCTGCTCTACCCACATGTTGACATTTCACCCTCTATTCTTTTGTGATGTGCTTCCGCAGTTTATCACCGTAAAAAGCAGCAGCTGGAAGGAGCCAGAGCACGACTGCAGAGCCCAGAATATAAACTGAGCAAAATCCGCACCTCTACCATCATGACAGATTACAACCCTAACTACTGCTTTGCAGGGAAGGCTGCCACACTGAGCGAGCTGAAGGAGATCCCCCGGAAAAACGTCTCCCTGCTTCGGTAAGGCTTGCTGCTGGGCCTGCTCCTTCATTAAGGATAGGAGTTGTAGCCTTTGGTTAAGGTGGCAGGGTCACATATTTATTTTGTTTGAACGTGTAAAATGTGCCATGGAGCATGGAGAACAAGAGACTGAGAGCTAGCTGGCTGACTAACCATGGAAAGCTCACAGTCCAGCATGGCACAGCCTAAATGTGGCTTTCATGGCAGCTGCTTATAACACCTATGCCTCACTTTTATGTTCTTCAAGACACCATTTTGTAAGAATTAGGCCCTGACTTAAGGACATGTTTAACTTAAACTCATGAGTCACATGTCCCATTGACTGATTGGCTTCCAGGTATAAGCAAGAAGATTCCCTGTACTGTTCCCTCCCTTACACTTTTGGGAAGTCCTGGGTTACTGGGGCTGCCTGGCTCCCAACAAATCTCTTCCAGATCCAGAGCAACGTTTCATTTTCTGCATCAGAACAGAAACTCACATCACAGGGAAAGCCACCCTGGGCTACTCTCATGACCCCTGCAATCCAGCTGATGTCAGTTAAGAGGGCATAGGGAGTACAGGCAAAATTTGACTGCCTATATTTATTTTGTTACTTCGCCTTCAGATATCAGCCCACAGCCTTCTCTCTCTGATGCCCTGATTCACTGTAGCCTTAATATCATTGCTAGTAACTGAAAGCTCATGTTGTTGCCCAGGTGTAATTCATGGAAACACATGTGTAAAAAAGGTGAAAATGGCTGAGAACTTAAAAATTGGATGGTAACAGAGTGATATTCTGAACAGAGACCCCTAAACCATGCTTGTAGCTGCTGCCATTGCTTCACAGTGACTCAACAGACCGTCTAGGCTTCAGAGTCATGCACCGAGTGACTTTCCTCGAATCTTATTATATAGATAAATCTGTCACCAAATCCTAGGGTGCTGGTGCCAGTATAGATTCAGACAGTTACTTTGTCAGCATGCAGTAGACTCCTGTGTTTTCAGTACCACTGAAGGTTCAACATTATAGCACCAGAATGGGTCCAGAGGTGATTCTGGACATTTTAATACTAGGCCATGTCTGGGACTGATTGCTTTGCCCTGGATTTCAGTTTCGAGAACAGGTCCAAAACCTATTCCTTAACTTGACACAGTAATACCTGCTTTTTCTCTTCCCTTCAGGGCCCTAGGGCATGGTGCATTTGGTGAGGTTTATGAGGGGACTGTGGTAGGAATCGCAGGGGATCCCAACCCTCTTCAAGTGGCTATCAAGGTCAGTACTTACAGCTAATGGTCTAATCTTTCCTGTACGGTAGCGAATACTCATGAGAGTAATATCATCATATAAAGGTTCCAAATAGAAATGGATTGTTACAATTATCATATATTGCATGGTTAACAGTGTTACACATGCTGCTAATGTCACACGTAGGAGTTATGAGCTTTCCATTGTTTTGATTTTTAAGCCAGGTAGCAATAGCAGCAGATTGCAAATAAAGAGTTATTGTTTGCAGCATGACGTTGTAGTGGCTACACTTGATGCTCTAATGGGGGTAAGAAATGTTATGTTAATTTCAGTGGAATAACTGGGCCCATTGAGTCAAAGGCTTCTGCACAACAGAATCTGAAGAGAAGAGTGTGTCCCTCAGCCTCTGCTGCCAATACCAGGGAGAGGGCTCCTACTACATCTAAGAGGAGGCTGTATGAATCTCAGTCACCCATCCATATAAAATATATTAGCTACAATTAAAACAAAGTGCTAAATCCTCTGCTAATGTCAATCGATGCAGCTCCACTGAAGTGAGGGAGCTCTGCTATTTGATACCAGCAGAGTTTGAACCGCACTTATGGTGTTTGCTGAGAGCCTTTCAGTAAAGCAACAGTCATGTAAGTCACCTTTAGGGTTCGTCTACACTTGGAGCTGGGGATGTAATTCCCAGCTCAAGGAGACATACCCGTGCTAGCTCTCATTAAGCTAGCATGCTAAAATAGAGTGCAGTGCACCCTATGTAGGTGCCCTCAGATTCCCTAGGTGTATACTCAGGGAGGCTAGTCTGTCCCACAGCTCACACTGCCACACCTGCACTCTATTTTAGCATGCTAAATTGATGAGAGCTAGCACAGGTATGTCTCCTTGAGATGGGAATCACACCCCCAGCTCCAAGTGTAGATGTACCCATAGACACTATTCCAGCAATTCCTGATACTCCAGGCTTTGTGACCGAAACTCCAGACACCTCCTTTTTAAGAAAGGCTCCAGAGGCAATCCTGGCAATTATAGGCTGGTAAGCCTGACTTCAGTACTGGGCAAACTGGTTGAAACTATAGGAAAGAACAGAATTATCAGACACCTAGAAGAACACGACTTTTGGGGGAAGAGTCAACACGGCTTTTTAAAGGGAAACCATGCCTCACCAATCTACTAGAATTCTTTGAGGCAGTCCAACAAACATGTGGTCAAAGGTGATCCAGTGGATATAGTGTACTTGGACTTTTAGAAAGCCTTTGACAAGGTCCTTCACCCAAGGCTCTTAAGCAAAGTAAGCAGTCATGAGCTCAGAGGGAAGATCCTCTCACAGATCAATAACTGGAAAGATAGGAAACAAAGGGTAGGAATAAATGGTCAATTTTTGGAATGGAGAGAGGTAAATAGTGGTGTCCCCAAGGGTTCTGTACTGGGACCAGTGCTCTTCAAGATATTCATAAATGATCTGGAAAAATGGGTAAACTGTGAGGTGGCAAAATTTGCAGATGAAACAAAATTACTCAAGATAGTGAAGTCCAAAACAAGACAGTGAAGAGTTACAAAAGGATCTCACAAAACTGGGTGACCAGGAAACAAAATGGCAGATGAAATTCAATGTTGACAAATGCAAAGTAACGCATACTGGAATCCGAACTATCCATATAAAATGATGGGGTCTAAATTATCTGTTACCACTCAAGAAAGAGCTCATGGAGTCACGGTAGATAGTTCTCTGAAAACATCCGTTCAATGTGCAGCGGTATCAAAAAAGCTAACAGAATGTGAGTTGAGTTGGGGTTAGCACTTGAGTTATAACTCGAGCTAACTGTGTTGTAAAGACACGGATATTTCTAGGCTGCAATTAAAAACCCATGGCTTGCTGGTGCCAATTGAATCAGGCTAATGGGACTTGGCTGCGGGGCTGTTTAATTGCAGTGTAGTTGTCCAGGCTCTGGCTGGAGCCCATGCGCTAGGACCCTGTGAGGTGGGAGAGTCCCAGAACTCACACTGCAGCTTGAGCTGAAATGTCTACACAGCAACTAAACAACCCATCAGCCCCAGCCCAAGTCAGCTTGCATGGGCCAGCTGTGGGCGTCTAACTCCAGGGTAGACATACCCTGAGCGAGTGTGAGAACCCAGAACTAAAGTGACTAAACGCTGCAAGTGAAACTGTCTACTCTAGCTTCACAGTCCTGAGTGACGTGCACAAGTAAAAAGAGAGGAAAAAGTACATTCAGATGCTATTTATTGCTTCCGTTTTAATGATCCAAGGCCAGACTGTGACCAGCTTCTGTGTAAGTGAGCAAGCACTGCTCCCTGTTAGTGCCCTGTCTGCAACCTTCCCAGGTATTCACATAGCCCCCGGCAAATGAAACTGCTGAGAATCTGCTGTACTTCCTTCTGGAAGATGATATAATGTCCACATGGTAGATGAGAGAGGGAGTGTTATTTAAGGTCATACGGGCTGAGTGCACATAAATCTCTTCACAGTGCCCAGATTGGGCAATCATCACACAGAAGCTGGGTTCATCATGGTCTGGCTGTATCATCAGTCCCTTCTTTCACTGAGTTGGTCTTTGACAGAGCAGGTGGATGTAGAATAGAGAGCTTTAAAAAATACATCAAACATGCTCCTTTTGTAAATGGTGCACACACCAATGTAGTAAATGGCCCAAGGGATGGTCTATTTCATTTAGCAAATGCCGCCCCATCCGCCAAAGCCCACACTGCAAATGGCAGTAGCCATGTTCTCCCTCACAGCCTAGCCTGCATTCAGCAGTGGACAGCCAGTCCCCTCAATCTGCACACACAGATAGCTGCAGCCATATCATCGTCTACAGCAGTGACCACACCGTCCTGCTCAGAGCTGCACCTACAGTTTGTATCTGTCAATGCCATTAGTACACACTGTTTTAAATCAGTGGCTCTTAACCTTTACTGCAGCCTGCACACCTTTGGTTCTCAAACTATGTTCTCGCACCCCTTAAACCTTAAGAATATGTTCTCACACCCCTTAAACCTAGATATATTTTTGTTTGTATATTACAATAACCGTTAAAAATGTATAATGTTAATAAATACATCAGTTTGAGGAAACAAAGTAGTTGTACTTACGTGTTTGTGCTTAATTTGTGTTTTCGATGATTTACCTTCTGAAATTATCTGGCATGTCTCGCACCCCTAGAAAGGGCATCTTGCACCCCCAGGGGGTGCATGCACCCCAAGTTAAGAACCACTATTTTAAATGAACTAAACAAAAGCACTGCATGTAGTTAAATGCACACACAAGAATAATCTTCGCGTAGGTCAGTCGGCTCTTGTTTCTTTCCCACTTCTTGAGTCATATATGACCCAATGAGTAGGGAATTGGAAGAGAAGCGAAAGACACTCATATCATAGCTATCACTTAATCGTATTGTGTCTTCACTGGCTTTTTTATACTTCTCTTAAATATCTTTGTTTCTTCTGGGTGCTTCTCCCCTTTCGTTCCCTCTCAACAGACATTGCCAGAAATCTGTTCTGAGCAGGACGAGATGGATTTTCTGATGGAAGCGCTGATAATCAGGTACATTTCTAACCAGAAAATTAACTCACTGACTCAGGAGATTAATAACAGGATGGCAAGACTTTCACATTTAAATCACTGGTTCCAATCCAGCCCTGCTTGATATTAATTACAAATTGCTACAGCCAATAGCTGTTTGGCAGCCTATGAGTTAGTGACAGCTCAGTTTCTAATGGACATGTGTCCACTGTGTACAGGAGACCCTTACTTTCGGCTTTGCTGAAATAACCAGTAATTTCTCCAGTGGTTGTTTGGGAAATAAGCACTAAATTCTTTTAACTGTGATACATGTATAGTGTACCTTTCATCTCAGGAAATCCCAGGGCCCATGGCCATGTAGGACTCACGTCCTGCAGTCTTTTTGTAAGGAAACTCCCTTTGCTTGAATGGAAAGCTGTGTAATATGTGAACTACAGGGTTTGGCCCTATAGCCATGCAACCCTACTGAAATTCAGCCACCAATGGGGTGGAGAGCAGCAGTCAGGTGGCACACAACATGCTGCATGCCAAGGAGAGAGTTTTCAGCCCAAGACATTGGGGCAAACCCTTCTCTTATTAAAAATGCTATGGAGTGTTTAGGAACAACCCTGGACCTGTCTTTTGCATGGATGGCTGCACAAGGAGATGGTGCATGAAGCTTCCCCTTTGTGCCCTTTAAGCAGTAGCCAATCACAGCTGTAGATCCTGTGCTCCCCTAACCACTGGGACTTCTCCCTCCCAATGCCTTCTGCAGCACTAGTCGCCCTAAAGGCCCCATGTCTCTTCCCCTCCTCTGCACCAGGCAGCAGAGTGGGGCATGCTGAACCCTTCTGAGGGGTGAAGTTGTGAACAGGGAACCAGTGTGTGCTGGGGAGCTCCAGGAGGTGTGCTGCAGCTCATCACCTCCCTCAGCGCAGGCCAGTGCTACTCAGGCACAATCTATCTTTTGATGTCTGTGCAGAGTAGATCAGACAATAATTTATAAGGTTGGATTTCAAAGACCTTCTCATAATGAGCTAGGTGGTGTATAATTTATCTGCCTAGGAAAGCTAGAGAGCTGAGCCATCCCCATAACTCCATGCACTCTAGGTATTTCAAACCTGGGGTTTATGCCACTACATCAAGCTCCAAAAGGAAGTTTGAAAAAAGGGAGATGATCTGGAAGAACTCCCCTAATCTCTTTCATAGCACACAGCAGATTTACTGGGGAGGTGGCTGTCACTTACCATGGCATTGCCCAGATCTTGCCTGGCAAAGCAATCACTGGAAAAATCCAGAAAGAGCCATACCTATTATAATTTCTTGCAAGCTTTTAGACAAAAAAAAGTGTCTGAAAGACATTGTGAAATGTATTGCTGGGAGTTACTTATTTTTATGGTTCTGCCCCTTCTTGAGCGTTTGGAATAAAAGCATTCCTGAAGGTGTTTGTATGTGGATGACTTCATCTCACAGCTAGGACATGCTGCTGGGACCCAACTATTGACATCAATCCATCTCCTGCAGACTGTTGGAGTTCTGATTGGCAAGGCAAGAGGCGGCAGTGCTGATACATGATTTTTAAAAGCAACCCACGAGATCATTTCATAATGTTTTGATTTATTTAGTAGGGTCTACCCTCTCTGTCCCTCCACCCCTGCCAAAGTCCTCAGTTCATATCTAACCCAGATTGGCAGTGATCAAAAGTCACAACCTTCTGATGATAGTTTGGCAGCATATGTTAAATGAGTTTATTGTCTCAACCCAGTTCCTTGGGGACAGAAAAAATTACCAAACCAATTGCTACAATTGGCATGAGCTGGCCCTGTTTTTGGCAGACTGGACACTGAACTGAAACCCCCAGCTACACAGAAATTTATTTAACAAACAATGAAAAAATAAATCCCCACGATAACATTTCATTTCAAATAGCTATAATATTTTGGACTTTAAGATATCATGTTTCCTTTCTCCCATGACCCCGTCACAGTTAAATCCATGAATCTTCTCTGCATTAGAGGATCATGGCAGGCATGGGTAGAGAGAAAGTACTGTTGTATTTGGTAGCTTTTGCCAGTTTTCTCCCACTTTCTGAGGAAGTTCAATTAAGCAAAGCCAAGCAGAATCTCTTTGGGTTCCTTGTAAGCAGAGCTGGGCTGAGGGCACCATGCTTTGATTTAGCTGAGGTCAGGATTTGCTTTGACAGTGTGTTTCACAATCAGGTTGTATTTCATCTGAATCACCGAAGTTCAGGGGGGAGTTGGGTAAAAGGTTTTATCCCCTCTCTGATTTTGTCTTCTCCTTTCCATATTGCTGTGGTGGTTGATTCACAGTAAGTTCAGTCACCAGAACATTGTGCGGTGCATTGGTGTGAGCCTTCAGACACTGCCTCGCTTCATTCTGCTGGAGCTCATGGCCGGTGGAGATATGAAGAGCTTCCTTCGGGAGAATCGACCCCGTGTGGTGAGACCATCTTCCCCTTTCCACTTGTGTCTGTTTTCATTATGGCATTTTAATAGGGCTGATCTCTGATTCCCAACTCCTACAAACCTCTGGACATTTTCCACCCTTCCCTTGACTTGAGCAGATGCCAATAATAGAAAATGATACTTGATCACATATTTCAAAGGATCCAGCTTTTTAGCAATCAAGGAGGACACAGAATAAAGGATGTTTTCCTGTCACCTCCCCTGTTCTCTGCCAGGGTCAGCTGAACAACAGCACTTGAGAATGTTCCCTCAGCCTTCATCACATTGCTGTGTCAAGTGAAGAGCTGAAATTACAGCAAGGACCCTCGTTAATGGGAAGATGTTGGAGCAGCTCTTCAGCTGGCATAGATCAACATTTACTTCAGTGGAGCTATGTCAGTTTACACCAGCTGAAGACCTGGCCCTACATGTACCATTAGTGCGGAATGAAATAGCCAATGCAAATAAATGACAACCTGGAATTAGTCCTGGGTTTTCTGTTTGTGGGTTGATCATGAATCAATGCTGATTTCCACAGATGTATTTGTTATGGGCAAAAGACTCCAGGAATAATTTGGATGAGCAGTCTTCAACGTATTGGCAGTTCACAAACTGCTAATTTCACCTATTTGCAATTGGTTGTTCAGAGTGTATTACTGGTCATGTAACTCACATAATATTGCTTCTGCTCCCTGAGTGGATGAGTGAAACTTTCTAAATAAGAGACTAAGGCCTGCTCTACAACTATTTTTTTACTGGTGTAGCTATATCAATTAGCTACAACCCATAGTATGGACACACTTGTAGCAGTATAAAGGTGTCTTTCAGATATATTAGAGACAAGGTGTCTGAGGTAATAACTTTTATTGGACCCACTTCTGTTGGTGAGAGAGACAAGCTTTCAAGACACACAGAGCTCTTCTCCAGGTCAGCTTGAAAGCTTGTCTCTCTCACCAACAGAAGTGGGTCCAATAAAAGATATTACTTCAGCCACCTTGTCTCTCTAATATCCTGGGCCCAACACAGCTACAGTTACACTGCATAATACAGGTGTTGTTTATTCCCCTTCTCATACTAGAATAAATTATACTAGTATAAGTACATTCAACCATCTCCACACCAAGGAGGTTGTAGGGCTTTAACTACGTCAGTATAGTGAAAGTAGTACAACTTTTGTGAGGAGAGAAGGCCTATGGAACGATGAATAGTGATTAAACACCAGCGAAGAGCGAATGTTCTCATTTGCACATAGCGAATAAGAGTAGTGTGAAGAACAGTCATTCCCTAAACATTTGTGTGAAAACAAACCTGTTATCAAGAATGTTTGTTAGCAACAAAATGAAAAGGGGCAAGAATGTAGTTGAACCAAAACAGCCCTTCCAAATTCAAAGAAATATGCCTAAAAAATTCAGCCAGCTCTAGATCTTACCATGGGTTTGTTTTGCCACAGTAAAAATGAAACTCCATTGGTCTCCTGACAGAGGTATCCCAAAATATGCTGATCTCGGCCTGCCTGTCTTTCTTATTTACTCCTTCGCTTTCACCTTTATACGGAACTGTTTATAACTCTAACCTTCAATGGCAAATGTCCAAGTGTTCTGTACAATAAAGACATGACCCATCTAACCCATGCCAACAGCTGGAGTACTAATTACATGGTTCCAGGCGGTGAATTGAACAAGATAACAGCATCAACAGGAGAAAAAAGAGCAATTTGACTTGACATCTCCAAGAGCTTCACTGAGATTGGTAATAATTTCTCCCCACTTTGCCCCAGAGCACTGGAAAAGCACTTGTCATAACACCTTCCTGGAGACACACCAAGGAACTTTCCCTGCAGGGGAAGAAATGATTGCCAGAGAATAAGTGGGTGTCACAGGTGGGGGGAGGGGGGTTTGGCCCAGTCTAAATAAAATGGCCAACGCTTCTATCAAAGGTGTGAAGTGAGAACTGCCTGCTGCGGCAAGCAGTATGAAAATAACCACAAAGGAGCTTTAAAAAGTGGGAGAAGGGAGAAGTGGGCTTCTAAAGAATGATGCTGGAGATGCTAATGGGTCATAAAGCAAAAATTAGTGAGGTTTTTTTTTTGTTTGTTTGTTTTGTTTGTTTTTTGTTTTTTTTTTAAAAACCATATCCATCCGGGATTTTGAATGGAAGGAGAGAAGGAGACAGCGCATGCGAGAGAGCAAAGATGAGTGACTGCACTACTCTGTGCCAGCATCAAACCCTAATGACCTCCAGCCCTGTAACATCCCTTGTGAATGGGAAGAGGTCGGACTCAGGAATAATAAACACAAAGGGGGGTCTTTACATAGGCTGCTGTGTGTGCACGCGCACACACACACACTCACACACACATACACTCTCTCTCTCTTTAGCTCTCCCTAGCTCACTAGTGCACAGACTGATGGAAACACCTTGGGTCTGTCTAAGTAATCAGGCAACAGTCTGCTGAATACACTGTAGACCCAATGCAGATTTTTTAGCCCAGAGAAATCCCCACTCCCAGCACTATGGGAGTTAAGCTGTGCTCTTCTCAGTGAGTCCCACTGTGATGGGATGTCTACCCCACACAAGGCCTAAGGTGGCCAGGTGGGCCTATTAACCACCTAGGCTATACCTAGGAGTCACAGCCAAGGAACAAGAACTAATTAGAGATGCGACTCAGCTGGAGAGGAATTGGGGGGGGGGGGCTGTATAAAGCCCAGTAGTTGAGAGATGGGGTGGGGGTTGCAGTCAGTGTTAGGAGGGCAAGGTAGGAAGTAGCCCAGGGATACAGCAGTAAGGTTCAGGACTGTGCAGCCCTTGACTGTTTTGTTGTAGAGTCCCTAGGCTGGAACTCAGTGTAGGGGGCTGGGTTTCCCTACCAGCCATGGGGCAGTGGTGCTGTTAAGGCATAGTGAGAGGAAAGATTGCCTGGGACAGCAGGTCCCAAGGTACCCTGGAAAGGGAGGACTACAGTGACCTGGCCGGAGGGCCAAGCCATGAAGTGGGAGCAGTGAAGTCCCAAGCAAGTGAGACAGGGAGAGTGAGCAACCACAGGAGGGACATTGGACTGGGAGAGCTAATCCCCAGATGTGACCAGAAGAAGGTGCTCCCGTGGTGACTAGTGACACCCTGCTAGCTTCACTTTTTTTTGTTGTGTGACCCATTAGCATCCCCAGAGTCATTCTGTAGAAGCCCACTTCTCTCTTCTCCCAATTTTTAAAGCTCCTTTGTGCTTATTTTCACACTGCTCACTACAGTGGGCAGTTCTCGCTTCACACCTTTGATAGAAGTGTTGGCCATTTTATTTAGACTGGGCCAAAACACTCTCTCCCACACACTCTCAGGGGGGAATCTAATAGACTCACTTCCCGTTTCTGGCAAATTTTAACCTTAAATAGAAATCTCTTCTCTCCTTTGACCCTCCTCCCCTCACTTTTCTGTTTCTCTCTCTCTTCCTTCCTTTCCTATCTCTCCAACTATTCTATTTTTCCTATACTTTCTTCCCCACCCCACCACATTTCTCCTCTTCTCACCTGGGTGCATCTGTCTCTTATCCAGAATCAGCCATCCACTCTGATAATGCAGGACCTGTTGAACATAGCCAGGGACATTGCTTGTGGCTGCAAATATCTGGAGGAGAACCACTTCATCCACAGGTGAGATGGGGCAGTCCGGACCAGCGTGAAAGTTGCTTGAACTCCACTGGGCTTGTACAAAGCCTATGGCTTTCCCTTTGCAATGGAATATGCACACATGTTTTTCAGTATGGATCCATGTGGTTTTATGTTCTCCAAGATAGACTGATTAAGATCTCAAGGAGAAGCTCAATTGAACCCCTAGGGTTTCAACAGGTTTCACTGCAAAAAACATGTGGATACAGAATTTCCCATGTTTCTGAAGCAAAAACCATAAGCAGGTTGAGATCGGACCTATTTGACTTGAAAAGTGGTCTGAAGTTAGCGCTTGGTCTAAAGCCAAAAGCAGGCAGGACTCCTTGTATAGCCCTAGGTAATCATTAAGATAACCTATTGCAGCGTCTTCACAAGTGACTGCCTAAGTGAACTGTCAGTCAAGAATATAACTAATGACTAGGAAGGTCTTCGGGCGTTAACTAATCCCTGAACACAGCACAACTAATGATGTCGCTTTAATAGCAAATATTATAGAGGTTTCCATGTTATAACACGACAAAATGGTGTGAACTCTGCTGCTTTGCATACAGTGCTAAAGCACAACATTATGAATAAAGATTTTCAGAGGCAAAAATGGGAGTTAGGTGCCCAAATCCTTTTGATTTTCAATGGGAATTAAGCTCTTTGCTGCCCTTCATACTTCTAAAAATCTCCCCCTTGGCTGTGTATACTTCAGCAGTTCATCTACTGCAGGGGTAGGCAACCTATGGCACGCATGCTGAAGGCAGCACGTGAGCTGATTTTCAGTGGCACTCATACTGCCCAGGTCCTGGCAGCTCTGCACTTTAATTTAATTTTAAATGAAGCTTCTTAAACATTTTAAAAACCTTATTTACTTTACATACAACAATAGTTTAGTTATATATTATAGACTTATAGAAAGAGACCTTCTAAAAACGTTAAAATGTATTACTGGCATGCAAAACCTTAAATTAGAGTGAATAAATGAAGACTCTGCTTACCACTTCTGAAAGGTTGCCGACCCCTGATCTACTGGATATCTGTATCGCATACACACTTGAGGTTCTTCCTGCTTTCCACTAGATGGTAGCATTACCCTACCCAAATGTGCATGAGACTAAGGAGTAGCTTATTTCTCACTCTTCTGACCTCACTGTAATTGACTTGTTGATTGTTTTAGAGTAGCATCAGCACAGAATAACCTTTGATGTTAGATCCATTGACTAGGGAAGCAGAGAGCAGGGAGATTCAGGGTAGAGCAAAGCAGGACTTGTGCAGTATGACCCAGTGAGTAGGATGCTGAAAAGGGAGGAAGGGTATGTCTGCACTGCAATCACATGTGGGACTGAGGCACATGTAGTTATACCCAAGCTAGCTTTGATCTAGCTAGCTCAGATAGCAACAGCAATGAAGCGGCAACAGCCTGGGCGGCAGCACAAACTGTGCAAACCAACCTGGGTATGTACTCAAGCAGCTAACCCATGCTGCTGCCCACGCTGCCATGGTTTCACTGCAAGTCAGTTCACCTCTTTGTGCCTCAGTTTCCTCATCTGCAAAATCAGGATCATGAGATTTGCTGCCCTACAATCTATGGATGAAGTGCTAGAGACGAGCTAACAGTTGCTACTAGTAGCTTCTGGCAGCATCTCTCAGTTTCAACTGAAAGCTGGTTGCAATTCATGGAATTCCCAGTCATAGCACCTTTCTGAATTCACCTGTCACCGCCCTTATTCTAAAGGCCATCAGGGGCCCAGCTCATGTCAGTGGAAGGAGCAGGGACCCACACCCAGGAGGAGGGAGTAGGTTTCAGATGGGATTGTACTCAGGATAGCTAGCCTGTCCTACTGCCTATGCAGCCAGAGCTACACTGCTCTTTTTCAGCAGTCTAGCTCAATCAAAGCTAGCGTGAGTATATCTACCCGAGCTAAAAATTATACCTCCAGCATAGACATGCCCATGGTGTGTGTGCTACACAGTAACAGGGTGCAGCTTGCAGGTATGCCAGGAAGGGGAGGCTTCAAAGAGGCAGGCAGAGCTGAGTATCCACACCCAGGTAGAAGCACACGTACACACACACACACACACACACACACACACATATATCCCCTTTCTGCAGAGCAAACAGGCTTAACCACTGTACCGCTAGGCAAAAGTGGGAGCGACTGGAAGAAAATGGGGAAACGAGGAAGGCAACAATCTGAGCAGGGAACTGTGAGGCTGGTGTTTGCTTTCCTCATGCTTAGCATTATAGGTGAGAATGTGCGCTTGTGGTTCGGGCAGTGGAGGAGATAGGATGCTGGGGTTCTGTTGTCAGTTCTGCCACTGGTTCAACATGTGGCCTCAGTCAAGTCACTTCACTGTGCCTCAGTTTCCCCCCTCTGTAAACTGAACGTAATAAAGGATCTTGTAAAGGTTAACAAATAGAAAGCACTTTAAAATCCTCAGATGAATGTTGCTATAAAGGGATTATTATTTACTTAAGGACAATACAACATATGGAAATTCTAATAGTATCTTCTCAATGTAAACATTTCTAAAAAGGATGTTAACAACTCAGGACTGGGCTGGCTTGCCAGCTTACTGACACAGGGCAAAATTGTGATGGTGTGGGGGAGTGAAGGGATGTAAAGCCCCAACCCTAACCCTTTGCACAGTTGTCTGGGAAGGGAGCACCCGGTCTGTGAGCCCAAGCAGGCAGAAAGAAGCAAGGAGTGGGTGGATCCAGGACTGTGCTGCCCTCTCTCACCCCCCCTCCCATACTAGGCAGCAGAGTGACTAGTGAAAGGCGGTGAATGTTATGCCTGGTAATCATCCAACACAGCATATGCTACCTCCTGCACAAAGCAGGAGCTGCAGAAGAATTCTAACTCAGGGGTGGGAGTGGTTCTGAGTCACACTTCCTTTCTGCAGCTCCTCTTGGACTGATACAGGTATGTGGTACCCCTTACTCAGCATAGTCCATACAGTGAGACAAAGGAAGTGCTCATCAGATGCTGAATTACATGTGAGAAGCTGAGGAGTTTCATAGCTGTCTTATAAACTGTTTCTCAGTTTCTTCCACGTCAGAAAGTCTCCACAGTGGGGTGTTCACCGTCTCTATGATGAGTCAGATCTTTGCTCTGAGTCTTGTTTTCAGACTGGCCCTTAGGGAGAACTCCCTAGACTGCTTTGCTTCCAAGTGCCTCATATGGTAGAATCCAGGACTCCCTCTGAAGCGGACCTGGCATAGGATTTGTGAAAGACTTTTCTCTGTATCTTGATTTCTTCATTGCCCTCAAGGATTTTCTCCTCAAAGCTGCTACACTCAAATTCTTTTGGCTTTCTGCCCTCAGTAAAGGCAGGTAGTCGAGCAGCCTGCAGGAACCCAGTTCACATGGGGGCAAGGTCCAGACCGAGATCATTGAGCAGGTCACATGGAAATTCTCTCCATTGAGACCAGGCCAGAACCAGTGTCATGGAGTATGGGGCAATTTTTTTTTCAAACCCTCTCCCCTCCCTCAGACATGGGATCCCTATTCCCACAGCTTTCAAAGCAAGCCATGAAACATTCCAATTCCTGTGAATTCTCAGATACCAATGGGGAAGTTGTCTCCAGTGGCTACAGCTCACTCTTCATTAGGTACGATTGGTCCCCACTTAGCCCAGACACAGCAGCAGGAAGTGCGCAGGTAAAGAAATTCAGATCCTGCTCTCCAAGAGATGGACCAGCCTCTAGGTGTCCCATGGGATGTCATGAAGTGGCTGCTGCTTTCCTTCGTGAGGCATGCAGGATTCATGCCTGCAGACTGTCCTTCCAGGCTGCTTGGTAATACACTGACCCATGCACAGGATCCCTGCTCTCAGGTGTTTGGCCCAAGGACTGATGAAGGATATTGATCACAACCAGCTCTTAAAGGGACAGCACAAAGTCTTAAAACCTCTCAGGAGAGACTCCCACTCTAAAGGAAAGGAGGAAATCGCTAAGGCTGAGGCTTTGAATGAGATACCTCAGACTCTCAACTAAGCTTTGCAGAGTTAAACATGAATGGGGGCTCCAGCTTCACAAATGCTTATGTTTTTTAGAAAATAAAACACTAAAACCAAAGAAACAGACAAAGCTGAAGAGCTGTGTAATCCTTCCTCACCTGCTTTGAGGCTGTGATGAAGCTGGAGTAGGAATTCCCTAGCAAGACCTACGTGTATCTAAGAACAAAAAAGGTCTTCCTCTCTCTGCCTAAGCTTAAGCCTGCTGTGTCCTCTATAGTGAAGTGTATAGTCATACCAACTGAGGGAGACAGGGCAATATGATCTTCACTCAGACTAAAACTGGATACAGCAGCCGCAGCCTGGGGAGTATTGGCTGCAGCCTCTTATTGTGCAGGTCTACATACTCCTGGGATGCCCTTGTGAGCATGTGCCCACACACACATACACTCCAAGTCCTCCATAAATCAATTTAAACTACATTTCCCATGTAGCTTTTTCAGGCCTGTTGCTTCACCTGACTCTAATTTGCTGTACATTCAAAATTTCCAAAGACAGGTCCTGGGGGCAAGTATGACTCCAATTGAAGAAACTGGAACTGCGAGCTAACATCTGGTGTCCTTCCAAATATTTTGTTGATGCACTCTTTTAGGAAGCACAGAGACAAAGAAGTCACTGAGGCTGTATGCCAGGGACTAGTCCCTCCCTCCTCCCAGTGGGAGACTATTCAAGCTCTCTTATCTCAGCCAGTGTTCTCTTTGAAGCCATTGTCCCTCCAGGTTCCAGCATAGAGATTTATGCAGCAGGAAGAGGTCATTGCTACCTATCTTAAGAGTTGGAAGAATCAGGCTGGGATTCTCTGGAAAAACCATCCAACCCCAAACATTTCTTTTGTTTTTGGGTGTTCCAAGAGATTTTTCTCTCTCTGTGGGCCATCATATGGGGGTGAACCTGCTCAGAAAATGAGTGCTTGAGAACATCAGGGAAAAATATTCAGTAGAACTCACTCCTTATCCCAGGAACAAGTTTATCCTTTTCACAAAATATATTAAAAGAAACCAGCACAGTCTCTTCATAGCATCAGAAGATGAAGGGCACAATAGTCCATCTCTTACGCACTGAAATGATAGAACCAGTTCAGTGGCAGGAGAGACATTTTGGAAGGGACACAAGATTCTTTGTGGTACAGAGAAACAATGGCATGCAGCCCATTTTAGATCTCAGGTCTCTCAACAAGTCCATAAGGAGATCAATATTCCAGGCAGAAATATTGAAATTCATAATTACAGCATTATTTCCTAAAACTTCAGAATATGAAAATAAATCTCATAGAGAACTATTGAAGATATGATCAGGGAGAGTCACCCAGGGGATACTGTAGCTTCTGCTACAACAAGATGCATTAACAATATAGAGTACTTCCGTTTGGACTCATAAATTCTACCTGGGTATTCACAAATTCCATGTCATCCATCCCTTCAAGTGAAAGGTATACATGTCTGCTCTGGTCTGGCCAACATTCTCATCAGATTATACAGGGCCCAGAAGACACAGCTAAAAGCCTTCAGAAACATGGCTTTGTGCGAACAAGTGGAAGGGCCAGTTACAGCTCTCACAAAATTTCAGCATCTAAGTTATCATACAAGACTATCTTTATTTCAGAAGAATATATTGTCTGATTTGCCAAACATTAGCACACGTCTCCTAAGATAAAATCTCTGACTCAGCTGCTGTGCTACTTGGTCTTATGTGGATAACCAGTCCTATTCTTGCTTCACTTCCAGACAGCAATTGCAGCAAATATGAAGATCTTGGTCCAGATCCAATACTAGCATCACTTGGTGAATTTATTGTTAATATTATTTAACAGCTATCTGCTCATAGTTTCCAGTGAAGCTGGTCTTAACTGCAGATTCCGAACCATGATGGCGGAACATATCTGGACTCCTATATGACTTGCGGGGTGGGAGGGTACATTGACTAAGTAGGAGACATGGGGTACAACCTGCCTCATGTTATGGACATCAAGATCACTCCTTTTCCAACAGACAATTTTTTTTAAGTGTGTATATAACTGCTAAGAAGGCAGAAAACCTTGAGCACTGCTTAGAGAGGTAGCCTTCTTCATGTCCTGGACAGATGCTCTCACTCTGTTCTTTAGGGTTCTATACCAAGAAGGAGAGTCAGGATCAACTGGCTCAGCAAGGCACACTTAGAACTAAAGGAATGCAGTCTAGATCAGCTAGCTTTTTGGTGCATCTCTGGCCAGGTTGGAAGCCTATTGATGAACTTCTTTGCACCCAAATCCAGTTGGAGAACCAAAAGAGGAGAGGAGGAGACACTTGAAAGCAGAGGCTGTTGATCCTCTTGTGACAGGTTAGACCCCATTCTGGGATGCGACCTGATGTGGTGGGGTTCAGCTGAGCCTCCCCTGCTCAATCAGCCTGGGCTCCTTCTCCCTGCTTAGCTGAATTAGGCTCTCCAGCCTCTTGCAGCACACACACACACACAGCTAAGGCCACAGCCCACTGCAGACACAGACAGAAGTCAGCTCTGTATGAGAGGGCTCCCCAGCACTCACATGCTTACCCCTTTTGAGAGACAAACTGGAATGGGTTACCTAGGGAGGTGGTGGAATCTCCATCCTTAGAGGTTTTTAAGACCTGGCTTGACAAAGCCCTGGCTGGGATGATTTAGTTGGTGTTGGTCCTGCTTTGAGCAGGGGGTTGGACTATATGACCTCCCAAGGTCTCTTCCAACCCTAATCTATGATTCTAAACCCAGAATACTACTGTTTTGCATTGTATAGAAATATCTGTTCAGCTCAAGTTCATAAAATTCTCCCTCTTCCTCAGTGTGAAGAGAGGTGTGCATGACTTCTTCCCCCCCCGCTAGAAATTGCATAAACTGGGTTTAATAATAAACAAAACAAATTTTATTAACTATAAAAGGCAGATTGTAAGTGGGTCAAGGGATAGCAAACAGAACAAAGCAGATTACTAAGCAAATGAAACAGCATGCGCAAACTAAGCTTGACACATTAGATAGATAGGATACAAATTAGCAAATTCTCACCCTGAGTGATAAACAGGCTGGCAGATTCTTAAGGCACAGGTTGCCTTGGCTTTCCCAGGTTTTCATACACAGGCTAAAGATCTTAGCCTGGGACCATCACTTCTCACAGTTCAGTCTTTGTTCCTCAGGTGTTTTCAGTTGTGTGGTTGTAGGGAGAGTGAGGACCCCTCCTGTTGTCATTGTCTCTCTTTTATGTCTTCCCCCCACTTGCTGGAAAGTTTTTTTGCTGTGACCTGGGTCAAACAGTTCCCACTGTATAGAGCTATCTGACCTGGGTCAAACAGTTCACATTGTGTAGAGCTATATCTGAGAGGTTTCTATTCACACAGTTCCAAGGGTAATCCTTATGCTTGTGTGAATTTCTTCAATAAGCCACTAACATTGTTTGGCCTCATCCACCATAGCACATTTGAAATACAGAGACATGGTCAATATTCCCAGCTTCAGATACAAAAATGATACATGCATACAAATTGGATAAACATATTCAGTAAATCACAGCCTTTCCAATGATCAGGGGGGGTTCCAGGCACCAGCGCACCAAGTGCGTGCCTGGGGTGGCAAGCCGCAGGGAGCGGCCTGACGGTCGCTGTGAGGGAGGCTGCCTTTGGCGGCATGCCTGCGGGAGGTCCGCCAGTCCTGTGGTTTTGGCAGCAATTCGGCAGCAGGTGGGACCGGTGAACCGGTGGACTTCCTGCAGGCGTGCTGCCGAAAGCCACCTGCCTGCCGTGCTTGGGGCGGCAAAATACATAGAGCCGCCCCTGCCAATGATACCTTACATGAGCCATCTTGCATAAACTATATCTTAGTTATACCACATTTGTATCATAACTATATTTCCATGAAGAATATGGGGTGTAAAGTCACACCTCTTATCTCAGAAGTGGGCTTAAAGGCCAACTTTATACCTTTCCTCCCTCAGCCACTGAAAGTAAAGATAATGAAGATTGTGAAGGAACAGGCCACAGTGATTATAAACCTCTTCTCATAAACTCTCAGGTCTTTGTTCTCAGACCTGATTCAGATATAGCTCAAACCTTCTCTAACTCCCAACTAATACACAAAACATAGCTCAAGGGGACCTATCCTGAACCAATATCCAGATCTGCCTAGCTCATCAGCTGGGAAGCTGTGAGGAAAGATCTGTAATCACTCATTCTGAGAAGCTGATACACACCCTCATCGCATCTGAGAGGACATTCACAGAAGATGTCTTGAGGGTAACTTGAGGTTTAGATGTCGGTGTTACAAGGGACGCACATCAGGGCAAAGTTAGCTGAAGCAAAAGACAGTCTAATGTTTTTACCAGATGGTCTGACCACGGGCTCCAGGCAGCACTCTTTGGAAAGGTCAGACAGCAGAGTCAGGCATGTTGCACTGTAAGAAATTCATGAGACTCTCCTATCACTGTCACACAACAGATTCCTGAGGACCACTCCTCTTATCAGTCCTCTAGCAATACACACATCCTGTCATAATCTGGATCTGTGTGTAGGATATACAGGTCCACATAAAACTACTTGTCAGCATCACAGCTGGTAGCTGTCTTCCTCTTCTCACTGAAACTGTCTTGTCTACTCACCACCTCCTTGTCCAAGGGATTGCAGAGCTTGGTATGCTCTCAGTTATACTTCAGTTACACGTTCCACCAAACATGGCAGTTCTGTGGACTCCCCAGGTCTCCATCTCCAAGGTCACCACAGTCTTCTTCATGTAATAGGAAATGATATTGTTGCCTTTTTGAATGAAACCAAGCACTCTAAGAATGTAGAAATGCATAAGTTAGATGTGAAGAGCACCAGCAGAGGAATAAAGATTTCTATAACAAAGGAATTCAAAGCCTCAGGTACAGCTCCTCTCATTACTATGCACGCTGTGAAAAGAGCAGCGATTTTGTGGGCAGAGAAATTACATGTATCTTATGAGAAGGGCTGAAAGGCTACTACAGGCTCTTCCAGCCACCTTTTCTCTAACACTCTAGACTTGACATTCCCACCTGTGCTGATGGCATTTGGTAGAGGAGTGTTTTGGAGCAGGGAGCCCCTGTAACCCGTAAGTTCATTTTCAGTTCTACATGGGTAAATATTAATCCTCCCTTGCTCCTGCCCTAGGGATGGTTTGTGTCTTTCTATGGCCCACTGTGAAGGCTGTCTGACACAAAGGGGACTGAGAAAAGGGAAATTCTGTC
Source organism: Chelonoidis abingdonii (assembly GCF_003597395.2). Taxonomy (NCBI): domain Eukaryota; kingdom Metazoa; phylum Chordata; order Testudines; family Testudinidae; genus Chelonoidis; species Chelonoidis abingdonii. Next base: position 90,560,589 of record NC_133772.1, read on the forward strand.
TTACCATGAATTTTCATTCTAGGACCCTCCAGGTCAGACAGTCTGACCCTCCCTTGGAGGACTGCATTATATTTAAGGTTTTATTCTGACTGCTGCTTGCTTGTTGAGTAGTTTGAAAGGGAAGAGGTGTTCCTCTGGGAAATCCTTACATTTTATGTCAAGGCTCTGCTGCAAAGAGTTTGAGTTGAATAGTACTTGTATACAGTTAGTATTTTTCAGTTTTGGGTGCTGTCTTTCTGGAGAGTTCTTTCGGAGGGGCCATCATAATCCCAGCCTCAGAGCCAAAATTTGGTCTGCCTCCAGTCACCCTGGAATTGGGGAACACCCCATTGTGAAGACCATCTGACACAGAAGGTTCTAGAATGAAAATTCTCAGGTAATACAGAATTTTCCCTGTTAGTTATTTCTGCTTTTTAGATATAGACACACACACATTTTTCAGGCAAATAACAGAACTTGCCTTAAAGTGCCCTTCTGCTCAGAAAAGTGACTGTATAAAAGACACCTTCCCACTCAGCAGATCTGCCCCGTGTGTAGTCAGAGTCCTATCTGCTGATTTTACTGACTAAAATATGCTTAACATCTACAAGGGAACAGTATGGATCCTATTCCTTTGTGTACAGCATCAATAAAATAATTATGTACTAAGCTTCAATCTGTTACACCTATCTAAAGCCACTGTAGACAGGGAGATTGCACAAGTGTCACTGAGGTTATAATTTATCCTGACACAATTTTGTTATTGTGGTGATGAGGTAAAAAGGAAAACCCCAGCTTGTTTTTCAGATGCAGGCGGAGTTTTCAAGGGTGGCGGTGAGAAGAAAGATTTTACTTGCAAAGTACGCACATTTTTCTGGCCATCACCAAGATACAATTAAACACAGACATGCCCCCCCCACCCCATTTCATTATTTTTAACAAGGTGCTTTTCAGAGCACAATGGTACTTTAAAACAAACACAAACTCTCCAGCCTCACTCATGCATTCACCTCCTTCCTGTGTCACAAATTAAAGGCCCAGTCTTGCAAAGTTACTCTCCGATGCAACACTGTTAATTCAAATATGACTAAGGACAGGTATAAGCCTAAGTGCAGGAGTTATGATTTGCTAGATCCAGCCCCAAGAAAATACAAACCTCTTTCTGGGAAATACCAGTCAAATGGCATTTTGCATTAAACAAGACACCACTGAGAGTTATGGAGAAAGTGAAGGAGTCACAGTCTTTCTTTAAAAAAAATCAAAGAGAAAAGGAGGCCATGTTAGCAAATGGTTAAAGCAGAACTAGGTTCTGGCCTAACTCTAATACTGACTCTCTGTGTGAGCTCTGATTCAGTTCCCCACTTTATATAATGGAGATGGTGCTTACCCTCATAAAATGCTTTGAGATTTTTGGATGAAAAATTGCATTTAGGTGCTATGTAGTAATTACCATTAATAAGAATTATAACAACATACAAATCATTTTTAATAAATGAAGGCCTAATCCTACTAGGGATTAATTTTCAGTGTGGTCACTTGTGGGAGTACGGGTTACTCATGTAAGGCTCACCAGATCGGCTCCTATATATTTTTTTAAACCTAAATATGTAAGGTGTAACAGGAATGGAACTGATACGTAATCATGTTATGAGTACTATAAGCTGTGATGTAAGAATCTAAGAATATTGATATGCAACCTAGTTACTGAGAGAAACTGTGTAACTTACATTGGTGTTATAAGACTTTCTTGTGTGAATATATTGATTTAACTTACTAAAGTCTGTGGGAAGAGCAAACAGGGAAGACCATCTAGGTATACACTAGAAAGACAATGGGTTTCAGCTATTAGCATCTCCAACACACTGTAAACACTGTTTGCCAGGCTGGGAATTAGAGATCAAAGGAAAAGCCTCTCTGCAGGGCAGATGGTGTGGTTCACTGGTGAGCTACTGTCTAGCCTAGGGGTCGGCAACCTTTCAGAAGTAGTGTGCCAAGTCTTCATTCGTTCACTCTAATTTAAGGTTTCGTGTGCCACCAATACATTTTAACGTTCTTAGAAGGTCTCTTTCTATAAGTCTATAATATATAACTAAACTATTGTTGTATGTAAAGTAAATAAGGTTTTCAAAATGTTTAAGAAGCTTCATTTAAAATTAAATAAAATGCAGAGCCCCCCGGACCAGTGGCCAGGACCCAGGCAGTGTGAATGCCATTGAAAATCAGCTCGCGTGCTGCCTTCAGCACCCGTGCCATAGGTTGCCTACCCCTGGTCTAGCCAGTCAATCATAGAATCTCAGGGTTGGAAGGGACCACAGGAGGTCATCTAGTCCAACTCCCTGCTCAAAGCAGGACAAATCCCCAGACATATTTTTACCCCAGATCCCTAAATGGCCCCCCTCCAGGATTGAACTCACAACCCTGGGTTTGAGCAGGTCAGTGTTCAAACCACTGAGCTGGCTGGCACAGACAGACTTTACAGTGGGAGTCTAATGAAATTGGGCTGTTCAGAGCCAGGGGACAGTAAGCATTAGGGAAATGCAGGCTTTTCAGTTTAGGCTGGTTGATTAATTTTAGGATTTTTTTTTTCTGAAATCCTTTTGTTCTAAATAAATGATACTTTACTTTAAGGAAGCTGCTTGGTCACTAATTACCACAGTCATTCTCAAGGGGCGGGCATGGATCGGAGTTCACGTTGCACTCCCTGTCAGTACCTGGCCCAAGCTGGGGAAACTAATGATCCAACCAGCAGACCAATATCTGTGATGAATCCTGGTCACATGCCACCTGAGCCATGTTGCACATACACTAAGAAGATTGTCCCCAGGCAGGGGGGCTGGAACAATTGGTACAGTAAGAGTGCTGAGAACCATTGAACCAAACTGTAAACCCTATATATGATGGAAACCACTTCAAGCCAAGGAGTGCCGCAGCACCCCTAGTTCCAACACCTGGTCCCCAAGGAAATAGTACTGCAAGGTCTGAGCCCAAGGCAGATCTGCTGCATTGATCACTGCTGATACAGAGGACTGCCACCTGGCCTGAGAATGAGAGAAATGCATGTTTCCACCCTAAATAAGCATGAGGCCTGACACCTAAAGTGGGGGTGGCACCTGGAGAGACCAATGTGTGTCAGAAGTGCAGTTATCCTGGTAACCATTTCGTAAAGTATTATAATTCATAACTCCATTTCTCTTTTAAGGGACATAGCTGCAAGGAACTGCCTGCTGACCTGCACTGGGACAGGACGAGTAGCCAAAATTGGTGATTTTGGAATGGCCCGAGATATATACAGGTAAGGGGCAAGAGTGTTCAATTTGCTTGGAGAAAAGTAACTGAAATGACATCTCCAGAGTGTGGAGGGATCACATGTATGTCTGAAAAATATGAGCTGTCCCATGACAGCTAAGTTAGAATCACCCCAATGGAGCCAGCCATTATCTCTAGGGGAGTTGTCTACACTAGAATATTTTCTCCAGTTAATTGCTTGTCAGTTAAGTTAGCTAACACAGTGGTTTTCAACCTGTGGCCTGTGGACCCCTGGGCTTCTGCACCCTATGTCTAAGATTTCCAAAGGGGTCCACAGCTTCATTCGAAATGTTTAGGGGTCCGCAACTGAAAAGAGGTTGAAAGTCACTGAGCGAACACATTTGCACATGCTAATCTGGACATTCCATGTAGGTTTGTTCCAGGCAGAGCCTTGGGGCACACCACTAATGTTTCTGGTGTCCAGACTAGCATGCACAAATGCATTCACCAATTCCAGCTCATTGGCATTCAGTGCACTTAAGTTTTAAAAAATCTAGTGATAAACACAAGGTGTCTGAAATAAACACTGCACTGTTGCCCTGCATCTTGGACTAGGGTGGCCAGACAGCAAGTGTGAAAAATCAGGATTGGGGGGGGGGTAATAGGAGCCTATATAAGAAAAAGATCCAAAAATCAGGACTGTCCCTATAAAATCGGGACATCTGGTCACCCTACCTTGGACAGTCATTGCACCTGCACAAAGTGGGTGTAAAATCCACCCCAGCTCAAAATAGCTGCACTTGAGACCTGCTTCCCATTCAGTGTGCACCAGTGCAGGTGACCACACGAAGTGCAGGCAACAGGAAAACCAGGCCAGGGAATCATTTGGGAACCAGTCTCTGTGGTGGAGTTTCAGTGATGGGAAAACAGGACACAGAGCCAAGCATTCATCTGTCCAAAAATAAGTGAATTCTTCAAGGCATCACGTTCTTCAGGAGGCCCTGGTTCAGTTGTTAGCCTCTTCCATCACTGAACCAGAAGCCAAGCTTCTTGAACTTGTGCAACGACCCTGTTTTGCCCAGGAATCATCTTTAAATAATTCATTTTGTCTCTTTTATCAATTCTGAGGGTTACAAAGTTCTTGCTTATCAGTTCTCACACAGAATTGTCTAGGTTTATTCTGCCCCCAATTGGGGTGGAGTGGGAAAGACTCATTATTCATCTGACCCATTTCAGCCCCATGGAGTTTGATTCTAAGCCCTTAATTCTCCTTGCATTTCATCTTCCCAGAGCCAGCTACTATCGCAAAGGAGGGAGAGCCATGCTGCCTGTCAAGTGGATGCCACCAGAGGCTTTCCTAGAGGGGATCTTCACCTCCAAGACTGATACCTGGTGATGATTACCTTTTACTCACCCTCTGCAAGCCAGGGGCGGGGTTTAGGGAGTTCAATGCATGTGTGGAGACGTCAGCTGGTCATCAGGAATTGAGGTCTTCTCATCAATAAAAGCTTTAAACATGTCAAAGTTGCCCAAAGTCCTAACAGGAGAAATCAAGAAATCTTCACTTTGACTTAAATTAGTTTTTTGACTAAATGAGCCCTGAGTGAGAATTTAAGAATCTGGCCCAACATAAATAGAATACATAAAAATACACACACACACTCCTTTGGGTATGCAGCCCTTCACCTTATGCTATGAATGGCTACAATTTACAGCCCGGAGGACAGCTGTCCCAGAAGCAGAGTTCACTGCTGAGGGAAGATGCTGCTGCTCTTTACCTGGCAGGGACCGCACTGGCAGAATCAGCCTGGAAGATATGCTTAATCACTGTATTTCCCATGTATGCCGACCCTGCTTCATCTCTGCCTTGCCGACTTTATGCCTTCACCCAGCCTTACCTACTTTATGGATTGCTCCAGATGGTTCTGGGCCATCTAGCAGACCAGGTCTTATAGCAGGTTTGCACCACTGAACCCCTGACTCCAACAGGGCTTTCCACTGCCAGGGGCTGCAGCCTGTGGAAAGGAGGAGCTTGTTGACAGCATCTCTGTCAGCCTTGCAGTGCCCTAACACTATGCTAAGGTACTAGTGGTGCAGCATGTCCGGGTTGCAAAAGCTGGCTGCAGGACTGCACATTTGCAGTATGTGGCAGCAAAATGCAGAGAGGAAGGGCTGTTTAAATGCCTGATATTAAAGCAGTTTTAAAATCCAAACAAGCAGGAGCCTGATTTTCAATAACATCACTGTCAGACAGTTCTAACTTGTCAACCCTCAGCATCTGTCACTCAGCATCCATAGCTGAAAGACTTCTTAGTTGCTACTATCTCCATAATCACACTGGATTGCTGAGACACTGAAATATAAAATGACAGTAGACTTACGTGGAAGTTCTAGCTAGCAGCTGAGGGAATGGTATTTATATAAGTGCCTTTCAGATAAACTTTTTCTGTTTTAAATAAGTACCTCCATCAGTAGAGCATTTGTGAAAACACACTAGAAAATGGAAGGTGTTCAGTTTATCAAGAACTGTGTCTATCAGTGCAGTATCCTCTTAAAGCGATGCTGCCACATTGCTTCCAATGCCACACTGATCCAGTTCCCTGCCAATGTATTTAATTAGCAATGCCTGGACCTTCAAAAGATTAGGAATAGATTATCTGTCATATCAGAGCAGACCAGTCAGTGGCCAGCACCAGATATTTCAAAGGAAAGAGTGACAATCCCTGTACTGGGCAATTACAGATAACCTACCTTTAGGTTTCTTCCTAGCTCCCATCAGACAAGGGTTGGTGAAATTCTGGTACGACTGAAGTCAGTGGCAAAACTCATATTGACTTCATTGGAGCCAGCATTTCACCCTTGGTCTCAGTGATATCTTGTGACAGGGAGTTTGCTAGGTTAAATGTGTTGTGCAAAAAAGAGCTCCCTGTGATCAATTTTAAATGTTTGACCTTTCAGTTTCATTGGCTGTCTCCTTGTTCTTGCATTATGAACATTCAAGTGTTTGGACACCTATGAAAACATTTTGAGTCTACAGAAAGTGGAACTCTCATGCAATGTCTGATACTTTTATGTTGCTAGTCAAGCCAGATATGCCACCTTAATGGTGCTTTGGTATTTCCACTTCAAGAGCCAGGTAGTGCAGAGAGAAACACCACTTTAAAAGGAGTTATTCTGACATTTTGGAACCTCACAAATTAGGTTTGAGTGACAATCCAGATTGGTTCTAAGGGTTTGTCTACACATGGAGTTATTCCGGAATAGCTATTGTGCTTTAACTTCACACCCCAACTTCATCCAAATTATCTTTTCAGTATAGACAAACCCTTGTTTTAGTCACACTGATTTTCCATCGGTATGATTAATCTGGAGCTTTAGGATGCTGCACCAAGATAGTATTGTCTGAAGACCTTTTACACCAAATTCTAAAGCCAATAGAGTACGAATCAAAGCCTAAGGGGCATTGTTGGCTGGTTTCTGTGGCAGGTCCTTTGGTGTGTTGCTGTGGGAGATCTTCTCATTAGGCTATATGCCCTATCCTTGCAAAACCAACCAGGAGGTGCTGGAATTTGTCACTAGTGGAGGAAGAATGGATCCACCAAAGAACTGCCCAGGGCCTGTGTGAGTATCTCCTCACCCTTAGATATAAGTCAAAGGCTAGTAAACATTCAGACTGGCTAATCAAAGATGGCTGCCACCCTCTCTACACCCAAAACGAAACAACTATTTACCCTAGGTTTTCCTCAAAGGTTAACACAAGTTTCAGTTAAGAACACCATTAATTGATACCCATTTAGCAGTCTCAGCAGAGAGTCCCAGGGTTCAATGGGAATGGGAGAGTCAGTTACACACTTATCTCATACCAGAGGGTTCTTCCAAAACCTGATTGAGGCACATAAGCAGGGCAAAGCGAGGAAGGTTATATTGCTATTTCCATGTTATACTTGTTCTGTGAATAAAACGATGACTTCAATGTCTAGGGCTGGTAACCTGGCAACTTTCATCATCAATAAATTTCCATACAATTAAAAATACAGTCTCCAGTTCTGGGGTCTTGTACAGGCCCTCTTTGCCACCAACTACCAGCAGATTTCCTCAATGTGGTGAATACTCACCTGCCTTAGGAAGCATATCAGGTGTGTGGCCGGAGCACAGAAAGCAAGACTGAAGCATGCACAGGTGCTCTCCAGAAATTCTCCATTTGCCAGAAAATCCCCTTGGAACTATTGACAGCTGGGCACAAATTAGAGCTGCACTGCGTAATTGCACCTTCCCTTCCCCCCATGGCCCCAGGATCAGGGAACATGAAAATGACACAGGGCCAATTTTGTCCTGGCCCTTGGGTCCTGTGCTGAGTTCAGTTCTTCTGGACCTGAGAACTGGGCCCAGAGACAGACCTGAAAAATGAATCCATATTGATTTGTGGTTTTGATTTATCATTATCTATTATTAATTGGCATAAATATGTATTTATGTCTCAAGTTACCGGATCATGACACAATGTTGGCAGCACAGTCCAGAGTACCGGCCCAATTTCTCCACCATTCTGGAAAGAATCAAGTACTGCACACAGGTAAGTTTTTACTTGTTTATGGCACCAGATCATCCTATGATACAAACATCATTACCCAAAACAGAGGGAATGGATTGCTCTGATTGGCTAATTACTTTCCCAATTCCCTTTGTGCTTGGCGTATACTTCAGCTAGTATTTTCATTTGTGCTTCTGTACATCTATCTCATCTCACCTACCTCCACTCCACCAGCATGCATACAATCCCTTCCTATGAAAAGTGTCTGCTTCCACCTCCCAGCTCATTCAGTAGTGAAGAGTCTTTGATTTTGCGATAGAAAGATTTCCAGAGCCCATCACAATTTCTAAGGCCCTTACTTCACTCTTCAACAAGTTTTTTCAAACTTCCTTGAAAGTCACAGCTGAACTGGCATGGAAGAGGGGGGTGAGAGGGCACGGGGTTGATAAGCTGCTAGCCTTTTGCTGCTGGAGACCTGGATCCAAGCCTAGTTTAAGATGCCAGAGGAAATTATTAGATGTTGATGATCTCTGCCTATTCATTAATATCAATAAGGCATCACAAAATGGCAGCCTGTGTTCAAAAGAAGCCCTAAAATGAAATGTGTTCGCAAATCATAAGTGAAGTGCACCATCAGAATGGTGCCTGGCAGCTTGCACAATGCATGGCTGCACTACACATTGCTGGCGCTAACTACTGCTATCATCTCCTCACTTTTCTGAACACTTCCCTGAAAAAGTGTGTGGAAAAGTCACAACTGGACCTGCTCAGAATGTAAAATGTGATTACTGAATCCTTTGTTTCAGGACCCTGATGTGATCAACACAGAGCTGCCCATTGAGTGTGGACCAGCATCAGAGGATGAGGGGAGCTCTGTGATGTGCCCAAATAGTTCCAGTGGGATGGTCCCTTTCCTGGTGAACCCATCACTCACACCTCAGCTGGCTCCCATAACATTAGAAACCCATCATGCAGGGCATAAAGCTGGACAATGTCTACAGGAGCTGCTGGTGGAGAACCTTGGCAATTGGACTGGCAGAGGTCCCAGCCTACCATGCCTCACTGATTCCAGCAGTGGGTCATGGTTCCAACAGACCTCAAACCAGAGGCTGGAATCAAGCAGTCAGCCGGCACACAGACCACACAAAACCAAAAACCTTTGGAACCCAACCTATGGATCCTGGGTGATGGAAAATATCTGTCACTCCTGTCCCAACGCTAAGCTCAAAGCAGCCACAGAGCGAGAAGATTCAGGTTTTGATGGGAACTGCAGCTCCTCCCCTAGTTCTCGGGCATCTCCAGCCTCTCCAAGCAGAAGCCACTGTCCTCAAAGGAATATCGGTGGGATAGAACTGGTGAAGCTACAGACTTTCCCCTGCGGCAATGTGAATTATGCATATGATGATCTCTACTATGTCACTGATCGGCCTTCGGCTTTGGCAGTGGGTAGAGCAGGGGTGCTGAGGAGCACCAGTCTGCACAGGGATGGGAAGCCTTTTTGTAAGCCAGAGAAAACAGCAAGAGAGAGGGACTCTGGCCTCTCCTTGTCAGATGACCTGAGTGTTACACCAGTATAACAGGAAATGTTCCTCCAAAGGTCAGGACCTCACACTGGGAGTGTATATATCTGAAAGGGCAAACTGGAACTTCCTCTTTGGTCTCTTATTTCCTCCATTCAACTTTCAGATCCTTTCAGATGGGTAACATTGTAACATCAGAAGTGTTCTGCTGCATCCTCCGACACACTGGATTCTCAATCTAATGAGGAAAATTGCATTTGCTACTTCATTCCATCAAGAGTGTTCCCTCCTATTGAACCAATGCCACTGATTTCAGGATATAACTAACAATGGCATTGCTGCACTGACTCAGAGTCCAGTGGTTCATGAAAGGAATCACTCTCAATCTGCTCAGGTGAAAGAAAAAACAAAACAAACCTACCATCCAATTGTTACAGTTGGCTGGAAATGACAAACAACATAACCACTCTTTTGATCTAACATACCAAAAATCATGTGCTGTGGCAGCAGCAGCAAACTTATAAAGGCCATTGTGTTCTCCAGAGCTTTGCACATTCCAATCATGCTGGTGCCCTGACAGGGAAGTAACCAAATACAGCCATGTTTGCACTTGCTTTATCGGCAGAAATACCAGAGGAACATTAAATTGAAATCAATGCTGCAACTGAGAAAAAACAGAAGAAGTGGGAGGGGAAAATATTACTTCAGGCTCCTCAGAGCATGTTTTTAAAAACATGAAGAGAAAACAAATTATGTATTTTAAAAAATAAGTAATGGAGTTGATTGCATCCCTTTGACTGGTGAAGAAAACTTGCTTCTTACCTCAGGGGCTAACTTACCTCACAGTTCCTGACCCTGGAGGTTTGGGGGAATGTTCTAATCAATGTCCAACTACACTACGTTGTGAGAACTGGACTTTTCCTTTCTTTAAATGGACTTTACCTGGGATGAACTTTATTTTTAAAAGGACTCTAGTATTCAGCAGTAATAGCCCTTATTACAGTGGCACCACTGCTATAAACTGAAGATTTAGGCTCATTACTGTAGAATGCTGGGCTCTTGATGTTGTTTATTTTAAATACATAATATAGAACTCCTCTGAGGTGGACTTCACTGAGACGAGGAGTGCGTCTTGAAGGGAAACTACCAAGAAGTGTTTTATCTGAACATAAATCTTAAAATGCCTTTTCATAAAGCAGGATTGGTTACTTCAGCCACCTTGGAAGTCCAAACAACAGCTTGGTTTTATGCACCTGTCTCTCCTTGTGGGAAGTCCTTACAGCAGAATATAGTTTCTTCTTGACCTCTTAATAGTGCAGCCCTGTCGGTTAAGAGCGCAGGTCCCTGTTCTGGAAGAAAGGCTTCCTACTGTAGTTTACAGGTAATCTGACATTTACTGGTTAGAGCCTACCAAACAAAGAAACTGAAAAGGTAAAGCCAGCATTGGTTATATGCCCCCAAAACCTCTCAGAAGTGCTTTGCCCTGGTGCCATTTCTGAATTCCCAGCTGCCAACGTTCAGGTAACAGGGGAGGGTTAGCTGTATGCAGGGAGGATGGAAAGGGTGCCCCAAAACTTTACTGATCTGTAGAGTCTGTCTGAAGTGCAGCTGCTTCAATCATTATCTTTATGTTTAGTGTGAAAGGAGAGCCCCAAGGATACATACATGTTTCATAAAGAAGCTGTTCCCTTCAGACAGGAAACCAAAGTGTGAATACACCGAGATCTCTGCCTTACACCTCATCTGTTTCTTGAGTGAAGAGTTGCTGCTGCATTCATAGTGGTCAGGATAACTTCACACCCCGCATAGGCGTATAGTCTGTGTACGCAATTTGGCATAACAAACAGTCTCCTCGAAGGAGATGATTAACTGTAAGCACAGATTCCATTTCCTCTGCAACAACAATTCATGTGTGGTGCGGAGAGGCATACAGCTGAAGTGGTTGCATTCCATTTCACACCAGCAAGAAGTGCCGGGTGTCTCCAACTCAGGGTTAGGGGCAGTCAGTGACTTACAGTTTGGCTCATAGCTTCCTCTACTTTTCCGAACCACTGGCTGTAGAATGGATAGTTTCAAACATCATCAGTTCTCAGCCCCTTTGGTGGTGATAGGTCCACTTCTACCAATGGAGCTTGCATTGAGAAAACCAAAATCAATGTAATGGAATTATAGATCTTGATGGCCAAAAATAATACCTCATTATGATCCTTGGTGTGAGGTAAATGGATGTAAGGATACAAGTAGCTCCCAGATGTGAGGGATTGTTCCAGGAGGAATGGAGCAGAAATGAAATGATTTAATAACTATTATTGCTTTTAAGAGGAACTTTTTCCTCCCTTGCCCAATTCTGCTGTGGTCTTCCTCTCAGAGCTCTATGCACCCTGTCATTTATCCACTTTCCACTCCCAGCTCTGAGGCCCTGCTTCCTGGCTACCACCCTTCCAGGTGGGGAGCAATGGACAGTGTCTATCCTGGAATCTCCTCAGTGCAGATCCTTAACTGACTAGCAGAGACACTGGTGAGCAATTCTTCCTCCTCCCAGAGGCTAACCATGTTTTCTGCCTTGCTTCCAGCTCTACATGGCCAGCCCTGGTGTATGCCAACAAGGAGCAATTACCCCTCTGTCACAACTGGCCTGAACCTATAAGCCTTGATTCCCCCTGTCCCACCTCTGCTCAGTAGCATGCCTCTGCCCTGCATTCAACTCTGTCCTAGTTCAGGTGACACTCTTACTCCCATGGCTCACTCATGACTGCCCGTTTCCACAGAGATACACTATCAAAAGTTCTTAAACTGTTGGCACCATAGTAGTGACTCACTCTCTGCTGCTGCTTTATGTTTCTCACAATTGGGAGGGATCAAGACCTATTGCAGTGCAGTTTCTTAAGCTTTAAGTCAACTGCAGTGGAGGTTGCGCAGGGAAGGCATTTGCCCATGCTGGTGTGATTCAGATATTTACTTGCTGGTTCTCATCACACTTTCATGGGCCAGCTATGCCTACCCACTTTCAGATTGCACCGACCTCCATTATTCTGGTGGGATTGGTGGTACATATCCAAGGAGAAGGTGGCGTATAGAAAACAGAGCCAGGGGGGTGAGTGAGTGGGGTGGGAAATAACATACTGTCTTCCCTTGCTGGACCTTTTCCTAGTACCAAACTGCCTAGGTACGAGACTGCAAAACTGACTATGGACTAGACAGTTCTGCTTCATTCCGCATTGGAGATGGCTGCAGGAGACGTACGCACATTCCACCTCCACCTCCACCCCACAATCCTCCAAAATTAATGCCTTTTAATGATGTGACAGCGAGGCTCAGAAATGAGCCAAGAATGCTGTGGAGTGCCTGTGTGCACTGTGGCTAGTTCACGCCAGTGCCATTCCCCTTCCCCCCCCACCCCCTTTCGGATGTACTGCATTGATTCCCAAATTTAGAAAGCGAAATAACGATTAACAACAGGTTAGGAAGTGAGGTGGGCTAAGACTAAGAATGGGACACTATCACCATCAGTGTTTCTCAGGTCCCCCTCACCACAGCATCTAGGTACCATTGTCTAAATGTAACAACATCAAGTCCTTCTAGGAACAGAACCAACCTCTCCTCCCTCACCCTTACATAAAAGCCGCCTACTTACACATAGTTGATTCTAGCTGGAGCAGGATAGAACATGGAACTGCACGGATGGAAGTTACCCACAATAAGGGAGGGGGGGGCAGTTCAAAAGCATCCAGGTTAAGCGCACCAGTCCTATTGAATTTCAATGGGCCTAACTCGCTTAGCTGCCTTGGAAAATCCCACCCACTAATATTATGTACACTAGAGGAGAGCTGTTAATAACTCCCCTCATGACATTGCATGTCCAATCTAAAATCTTATTACTCTAAGCACAATTAACCATACCAATAGCACATGCCACAGTCTTGAGGGCCTAACATGCTGGGAGGAGCTTGAGCCTGATAACTCATACACTCAGAATGCCCAAATTAAAGGATTACAGGTAACAGATTTTTAATTGCTTTTATTTATTAAGACACTTTCAGTCAATAGCAAACGAACGAACCAACGTTGTCAGCATCGGGCTAGGTTAGCATGGTAGCTAAAGCCCCAAAGGATTTGGTTCTATCAGAGGAAGTGCTTTAAAAATGGGACCCTTCCACACAGTCTTCAAACACTGGTGCCATGGGAATGTTGTATAAAAACCCTGCTCAGCTTGATGGGTCTTTTAATCTTTGCATTTAGCTTTGCGCTTTAATATCTTAGTGTAAATGACCAAAGTATTTTTTTAAGTAGACAGGTGTATATAAATACTCTTTTCTGGCATAGTCTTAAGGCCCTACTCATCCCTCCTTGAAGTTAATGGGCAACTTTCCATTGCCTGAGAGTCAGATGATGTCTGAAGACATCAGGGCAGTAAAGATGTCCTTTGAGTTATGTGGCAGGCACAAAGGAGACATTACACTAGCAGTACAGTTGTGGTCTGGAGGAGGTAATTTATAGCTTTCCCCCCACCCCAGGCTAGTGATTAAGACGGCTTCACACTGTGAGTGTTTAATACTGTCTTGAAATCAGGCCCTGCTTTTTTGCTTATGAGGTTTTAATCTTACACCTATTTGCTTTGATTGATGATTTATGTTGCTTTTTACAACCCCCTTATGTTACAGTTTCCTCTCTAAACTGAAACACAGAGAAACCAAATGAATCAGGAGTATAACTGGTCTCTTTTTTTTGGAATTATCTTTCTACCTTTGTCTGCTTCCCTCTCACAATACCTTTTATATCCACTTCCCTCGAGTCCCTATGCTCCTTCCCCAGCTAGTTTGTATCTTCTTCTGACACTCACTTTTAAATAAGCTTTAAACTAAATAGACACAGTTTAAAATACCATTGACTGAAAATGCCCTCCCCAGCCCTGCTATCATAACTCTTTCCTAAGGTTGGTTTCATTCTCTCTGGTCTTCCATCTTGGGCCAGGTCTACACCAGGAGCGCTTTGCTGGTGTAGCTATACTATACTAGGAGTGTACTCCTTGTATGGATGCAGCTTTTGCCATTATAGATAGATAGACACACACACAAAATGGCAGATATATTAATATAACTGCTTCTACACTAAGCATTTTTGCCAGCAAAGCTATGTCAGTCACAGCCCTAACTGCCATAGGTATAGTAGCAAGGGTTTGCCCTGTGAACCTGGTCTTCCTCTCTCATCCCAGCCTGTTTACCCTTCCTACCCTAATTTAGAAAAAACACAAATCCCATCCCTATGAGGGACAATACCATTGGGTATCTCTACACTGCAATTAAATGCCCACAGCTGGCCTGTGTCAGCTGACTTGGGGCTCAGTCTCTGGGACTATAAAATTGCAGTATAGATGCTCAGGCTGGAGCCAGAGCTCTGGGACCTTGCAAGGTGGGTGGGTCTCCAGCTCGAGGCCCAAACATGGGCCTGCAGCCGACCCAGGCCACACTGTTTAATCGCAGTGTAGACATATCGGTTGAGACCATAGAGCCTTGTCCCACTTCTTTATTTAACTGAATTGCTTTTGATTTGCTGTTACCACGGCTTATGGCAACACTGCGCGGACCTACTCTTTGGGTCACTGTAAATAAGTAGATACCAATTCTGCTTCTATGCAATTTCAAGCCAGATAAATGTATACTTCTATATTTGCAATACAAAAATAAAGAGATGCTAACAGTGTCTATTTAGTTTCCTCTGTGTTAAAGCCAACACCATCTGGATACAGGGGAGAGAGCTAGATCTCTGTGAAAAATTGCCAGCCCAGAGCCAGATGGTTGAAAGGACAGAGCACTGTTCTTCCTCTGGTAGCACCTAGTATAGGTTCCCTGCTGGAGTTATCAGCTGCTCTGAGTGTGGAGAGCATCTCAGCTGCTGTGAATCATTGGGTTTTAGGACACTGAAGCAGAGATTTTCATGGGCCAGTACCTATATCCCTGTGGAAGCCATTAAGTTCAGTGTGGGAATAGCGATAGATCCAGTCTCTCTCTGATAGGCAAAGGGATCCAGTTCAAATGGGCCTTTGTATTCCACATGACTTGGGGGCAGATTTGTAAAAGTACCTAAGCACCTAAAGACACTGATAGGCAGGAAGGATGCCTAAGACCAATCTGACTCAGGCACCTGTGTGCTTTTGGAAGTCCCACTGGGTGCCTAGCTACATCTTCAGGTGCCTACATGCTTTTTAAAATCTGGCCCTGGGCTCCTTGGCCCTGAGCAGGGCAGGATCTCCTCCCTCATCATCCATGAGCGTCTTATCAGTGTGTAACTTAAGACAGCCAGGAGCCCAGCCTCCAGGAGCTAGTGGAGCAACAGGCATGATCTTGAGCCAACCTCAGCTAGTCCACTGGGGACAGTCACCAGGATATCCTGAATTGCTGTTCCCACTTGCAGTGGAGTTTGGCTGTGCTCCTGTTTTGTGGTGGCAAGAGCTGACTAATGACTACGGTAGCCTCCCTGGAAGTACAAAGCTGTGCTGGTTTCCCACCGTGCAGAATTTCACTGCACTCTTTCCTCTATTTGCAATTCCTTGGGCTTCCCCAGTGAAAACAAGGTATACTAGAAGTGATGTGCACCATGTGCCACCAGGGTCTACAGAAACAGCAGCAAACTCAGTGCTTCCACTCCCACCCCTTATGCTCATTCCAAAACAGCAGGATTCTTGGAAGATGCCATTTCCAATATTTCCACCCTACCCTTCCAGAAGGTGATAGAAATCATTCATTGGGGGAAACTATTGACAGACAAGACCTTCCCTTGGGAGACAGTAGGATTCCTTTGTCACACACTTCCCAGTTCCTCCCAAGAAGACTTCCATTGCAAGAGACGGAACGTTTTCTAGACTGAGCTCAGTTTGAGTAGAAGTAAATTCAAAATGACAGCACATGATGTGACCAGTTAAGGAAGTATTTGTTCTGGTTTTTCTTCTAAACTTCAGGGCTCAAGTCCTATTATATCAAATAAGTCTTCAGTAATGGGATGCACTCTTAGAATTCCCACATCAAACACCGTTCTTAGAATATTTAAAGAGCAACAATGACAACAAAATGCAAGCTGTAGTGTGCTTTTGCCCTGCAAAGCCAATACAAAACATTTACCCATCCATCAGCACAACTACCAAACATTTCCTTACAGGAACTTCAAAGAAGTCCAACAGAAACAGTTGGAGAAATAATCTCCTGCAGGATTTCTCTGTGGAGGAGAGAAAAAGAAATCACACTTCAAGTATCAAACCATGTTGGATGGCTTTTTTCCCCCCCAAACTCATTTATTTGGAAACATACACACCTTGAAATAACAAGTACTCAAACGATACAGTCAGAATGTCAAAAATGACCTTGGTCATAATTGCATTGTAGTGTTCAGAACAGGATGCACTGTAGAGGATACAGGCCATTAGCTCTCAGTATCTTGATAACAACAACAGTGGTAATAATATTAATACAAAAAATAAGCAAGGGCCCTCTGAATTGTTTAAGGGTTTGGTCCAACTCCCAGTGAAGTCTTTCCATTTACTTCAATGGGAATTGCATCAAACCCAAAGTGACTACTTCCCTCTGAATAACATTATAAAAGAGATTTCAATTTGTACTTCTTGGGCTGAGTTTCACCTGAACTTGCATCCTTCAAGGATGGACAAAAAATCAGTTGTTTTTAATTCAGTTGAACTATTTCTTTGCATTTCTCTATACTCCATCTTCCCTCCCAGGATCTCAAAGCACCCTATGAACAATAATTAATGAAGCCTCACAACATTCCTGTGAGGTAGGTAAGTATTATTGTTCCCATTTTACAGATGGGAAAACTGAGGCAGGGGAAATTTGCCCATGAGTACAAAGCAAGTAAATGGCAGAGACAGGAAATAGTCTAGGAGTCCTGGCTCCCAGTTCCATGTTCTAATTGCTGTACAAAACTCCCTCCCCTTTCTTCTTTCATATAACTGACTCCACAGCTGACTACCAGCAAGTAGGAGATGGACTGTAGCTTCCTTCAAACTAGTTCTGGTATAGGCCAAAAAGCCACTTCAAAACAACTTTGCTACAACTATCGTTTTGAAATGGACCAAGTTTCACAGCTCTGTGTCTCTTGTAATAAAGTTTCTCTTTCTGCTGTCCTCTCCCACAAGCGCACAGGAATGGATCCTTTTCCATGACAGAGCACTTTCCCCTGAGATTGTCTACTGCAAAATACCTTTTCAAATAAGAGCACTGCTGGTTCTGGAGCCTTTGCTTCCATGTTGCCTCTAACTTCCATTTGGAACTGTAGAACTGAATGGACTTGACATGAGTCCCAGATAGATCTTTGTTTCTAAATTCTGCTCAAAGGAAATTCATCACCATTTTTTCCCTAGAGCATGAGATTGCATGAGTGCAGAATGCTGGCATATGTAGTCACAAAAGAAAGAAATTTAACCCTGACTGCCCATTAAAATTAGCCAGGACAAAGTTGTTAAATGAACCTTAAGTACTAATTTTGCACTTGCAGGGAGAATTGCTGCATGACCATCTCTAACTTCTGTGATTTTATTATTTTTCGCCCGACAGGACTGCCTGAAGTAACAATCACATACTAAAGGCCAGGGGTTTTCTCATCTAATTATCCCCTGTAAGAACTCAGATTCAAGCTGTAAAGAACAATTTGTGTTTGTGTTTTCTAGTCTACTACCCATTCTCTTGAATCACTGCAAGCAGGGTTGTTTTTATTAGGGCTATGGGAAAGAACATTTTGACCATATTTTTGGCAAATTTCACTGCAGGTCATTTTTCAGTTTTAGAATATTTCACAACTTAGGGGCATTTGGAATAAAACCATGCATGCTTTCTACCAAACACTGCATTTGCTTGAAAAGGTGCCTACATTTTCTGTAAGTCATGTCCTATTTTAAGCAAACTCGTACCTTTTTCAGCTCAAAAATAGGGCCATTTTCACTGAATATAAACCCCAAATGATTCATAAACAGAGAAAGTTTTGAATTTTCAATGAAATATAAAAACAAATTTCAGATTTTGAGCAATTTCAGTTTTGGTGTAAAATATTCACACTGCTCTACTTCAATTGCTTCCCTGGTAGTACCTTGTATAACTGATCTTCTAGGTCACTATTGGCATGGTCAACACTATGAACATCAATGCTTTCTTTAATGTAGATGAAAGATAACCTCAGTTATCAAGACTGACTGGGCTCCAACTAGAGTACATGAACCAAAGTGACTTCCTTTAGAAGTTATCCTAGGCTCCTAAACGCTTAATACAACCATTATATGTACATTTAGCGCCAAACAAGAATTGTACAGTCTCATTTATCTCATTTTGCAGTGATCATTTGTGTGGTGATTCCCGACAGAAGCAAGGAACTATTTTCAGTTATTCCAAAATTTCTGAAGTTTCTTTTGACTGCGGTGGTATTGGCAGAAGTGTGTGATTTCTGATCAACTGAGGTTGCTTAAACATCTTTTAACTTCTAAAAGCAAGTGATTTTAATGGTTGCATGGTCTTGTTACATGGCTGATGGCTCCAACTTGGAAACTACATTGTCAGATATCTGGATATGGGATGAGCACAGAAATGTTAATTTGTATTGTGGTAGCACCTAGGGGCCTCAATCAGGGGATATGGCACAGCAATCAGACCTCTAGTCTAGCTAATGTAATACCTTGCTTTCAAAAGTGGTGAATACCTCATGCTTCCAAGGAAGAATGCCCATAATAGATATAGCCAACAGTGTAATGCTGTCTATGGGGATACAGTTCCTTTCTGATCCACTCAGCCTCTGCCCTGACGCTTTAGGTGTGGCAAAAGAAAGAACATGGCACCACTAGGAAATCTGACCCACAAGCAATGTTGATAACTGGCTTGCTAGTATTTAGATGGATTTGGTTTTTTCTCTAAAATAACTAAGCCCTTGAAAAATAAAAGTTTGTCCCCCAACCCACCTGCGAGAGATGCCACTGACCTTCACAAATGCTGTCCAGCTGCAAGAGCCAGCACTACCACTTCACCAGCCTCTCCCATACACAGTTTGAAAGTCACATGGTGCTAGAGACAACTGGTGCTATTTACTTAACGGGTTATCTATGGCCTCATTAGGAACTACCTGAAAATAGTTAAGAATGTTCTTAGATAGAAAAGAGGATAGGCCAGGGCAGGGAGTCAGAGAAAATGTCAACAGCAGCTGTCCTTTGCAGACACTAAACCGACCACTGCCATGAACTATAATCACCCTTCTCCCCATGTTTTCTGGGCCTTGTTCCTGGGCAAGTTCTCATCTTGCACACTCTTGTAATGTAATACAACAGCTGGGGCTGGCCCTGCCTAATCTATAACATACATGGCAGCCTAGGGACTTGGGGTTAGGGAGCAAACACTCCTGTTTTCAAAGCAATGCCATCTAGTGGAGATTCTGCTCAACTCTCCCCATGCCCTCACACAAACTGCCATTTACTCTGGTTCACTAAAGGGTAATCTAGAGTCACTTTGGTTCACCTGAAATCAGAGTCACTCTGATTTACTGTACAAACCTCTTGGATTCATGCTGGTTTGGTTCCTGAGTTTGGAGACCATGATTCACTGAGTACCAATCCGAGGTTAATCTGATTCACTAAAGACAATCCTGAGTCACTCTGGTTCATGGATGGCCAATGCAGTCACTTTGATCATGAACAGTCTGGCTCTGAAAGCAGCTGTATTTGCACTGCAATAACCCCAGGAGTTTGGAGAGAGTTAAAGGAGTTCCCCTCTAATGGAGAGATCCCAGTAAAGTGGAAGG
Organism: Chelonoidis abingdonii; assembly: GCF_003597395.2. Lineage (NCBI taxonomy): Eukaryota > Metazoa > Chordata > Testudines > Testudinidae > Chelonoidis > Chelonoidis abingdonii. The sequence goes on from NC_133772.1 coordinate 90,580,647, forward strand.
TTACAAAGCAGCCCCATGAGTTTGTGCGAGTCTCTTCTCATCTTTCAGTGATGCTGTCTAAGATACTAATCAAATTGTCCAATCCCAGCAGGTACCCATCCTCCCGGTTGCCTTCCTGCCAGGGGATCCTGTGGTCCAAGGTCTGCCCATCAGGGAGAAGTGTGGTCTTTCCAAAATCAATCAGCCATACATTGGCATGTCCGCTGTCATCATGCACAAAGAGTAGTGAACTTCCAATGACCTGCAGAGTAGAGATTGGTGATGATATGCACAGGTCTTATTAATGTCTCCCTGACCCTCCCACGAGCAAGGCCCCCCCATCAGCTATACCTGTACAGACAAATGATGGCTGCTGAGCTGCAAAGCATATACAATGACAAGCAGTGTGTGTCAGCTGCTCATTGTAACCAGACTGCACTGTACTGATAGAGGGGCATCGAGGAACAGGACTCCGGCAGAGAGGGAACAGGGTGAATCTTTAGCTCACTGACAATGTATCTAGGTTATCTGGGACGGGACAAGATGCCTGGAGAGAGATCATGGCTCAAACCAATTACTGATTAACAAAAATCCTGCCAGCGGCTAAGGCGGAATTACTACCAACAGTGTAAAATAAAGGGCCAAATCTCAAAGCTTCAAACAAACACAGTCTGCTCAGGACCATTATGCCAGTCACAGCCTCGCACCTGGCATCATGTAGTGAAGTTACTAAATCTAACCCAACCCTGCATACCCACAAATCTCATAGCTTGAAGTGTAGTTAATACACCAATAATGCTGTGTAACTACCAGTGACGTTACCTTCTCTACAACCATGCCTGCTAGGGGAAACTAGGGAACTTATTTACACTGGTGTAAATCAGGAGGAACTCCACTGAAGTTGTTAGTCTGAAATCAGAATCAGGTTCTGCCACTGACCAAATGAGAGACCTCACGGCACCAGCACCCCTAGGCCGACTCCTTTGGGAATCAACCAGGAGTAGAGTAGCAGTGCGAAGCTAGCGCTGGCAAACCATTCCTTACAGTGAACTCCTGCTGGGGAAAGCTGGGGTTGGAGGACTTGTCACCTCTCAGCTGGAACAGTATTCTCTACTCTTGGGAAGGAGACTTGGTGGCTTGTGATATTAACATGTATTAGTTCTCTGCTCTGCGGTACTCTCCTCGAGCCCCTCTCTCACCAACAGGCTAGTCTAAAAGCTTATCTGAATGGCAAGCTGAGGCAGCAAGGAGTCCCCACACGGGCAGTGCTGCCCCCAGCCCCTTTGTGCTCACCCATAGCTCACCTCATGTCGTTTAAAGAAGTCTGAGGACTCGAGGATGAGGTGGATATCATGCAGACGTTTGAGGTATTTTTTCTGAAATGGAGGGGGGAAAAAAAAAATCCATGCACATTTTAAGGTCACTGATTTTTGCTCCCTCTTATTATTTGTTTTCTCTCCCCAATCTCTGGTGCAACTTCACTGAGATCAATGGTGTTATACCAAGGATAGATTTGCCACAAGCTTGTCACTTAACACATGCCCCTACAAAGGCTCACAGCTTTGCAATGCCTGAGCCAGTCTGCAGGCAGGAAAGGGGGGTCCTTGACTTACAAAGGTCGTTATAATGGGGAGATACTCTTCATTCTAGGACACACCCTTTAGGCTCAGCTGGTCCGAAACCTGTTCTAAGAACTATATTTTAGCAACCTGCATGTTCTCAAACGAACACAGTAGTGTCACATGAGGCAAAGGCTTACATCTCAACAAACTCAGCCTCCTGGCTCTGGAAGCAGCGGTGTGTCACCTGGCTGCAGAACCAGGATCTTAAGGCTTCAGCATCCCTCATTTCAGATAGAGGAACGGATATATTCTGACAATCCCTCTCTCCCCACAGTGAGAAGTCTATTTTGTTGAGAGGGAGAATGTGGGCCAAATTTGGGGCCTGTCAAACTGTTTTCCCACTGTCCAGCACTTTTGATAAGGTGGGGGGAAAATGCTCTTCAAATGCTACCCTGTGTTACCCGGTACATTGTTTTTGAAGTGCTGACGTTCCACTGAGGTGGCCTCTATGCGTGACAGTGGAATGAGACAGCAACCCTTGAGGTCATGAGACATGTTATATCCTACCTATGGAGGCCACAGCACAGGCCAGCAGGGAAGGAGTTAATATTATCCATTCAAAGACCAGGGCGTGGGAGTACAGAAGTTGCTTTTCAAGCAAAGTTTCACACATGGCAACACAATGCACCAATCTCCCTCCTGCTCTCACTTCCTGGCTTTGTCTTCACTAGATTAAACCTGTGATTCACATGTTTTCTTGTTAACATGCCTTGTTTTCAGACACCAATGCCAGAGTCATGACACATCACGAGGTAGCCACTGCACTCTGAGGCAAAGGGCAAACCACTTGTTAGCTTGTCTTTTTGCTAACTCAAGGTGTCTGCAGTGAAAACACACAGCCACAACCAAATCACAATCACCGATGGATGATGATCTGCCAACCCCTATCCATAACCCACTCCTTCACCACTCCCACCCTCTAGATTTTCTTCTTTGGAAGTTTCTGGTCACATGTCACAAAGTGGTCTGAATGAACCAGAGACTAGTACCACTCAAGACTCACCAGAATAGTTGTGTTGCCCTCAATGAATTCCATAAAAACCTGGAAAACTTGCTCCCGTGTCTTAGTTGTTTTGAAGTTTGTGTTACAAGTCCCATCAGCCCTCTGCACACAAACATGGAGAGAGTGAAAGAAGCGTTTATATCACATATCATTCAGCCAATCAGTAAACCTTCCTGAATCATCAACAGCTCAGTCTATCTGTCATTAATCAACAGAAGTGGATGGCTGGGTGGAAAGAGATGATAAATCAAGCAAGAGCTGAAAAGGAAGAGACACAAAGACAGAATATCTTTGAATAACACTTGGTTTCCTGTTGACTGCACTTTCAAAAGACCTCTCAGATATTGTTAGCCTGTGGGAGGGTTTCCCTCTCACCTCACAAGGACTGCAACTTGCTAAGTGTAGTGGGTCAACCACAGGGTGCTCTTTGGCTGCATTCTCTTCTAGACTGACAGGTATACCCCCATGGCTGTGTGTGGGAGGGGATATTCTGTGGTCTCTCAAACCCAGTTTGTGTTAATCCATCTCTCTTTCAGTGGGGAAACCACAGGGCTGTGGATGGGACTCTTAGTCCACAATAAAATATCTTTTCATATTAGCATGTCCGAAGTCACAGAAAAGAAAGTTATTTGCGGATCATAAAAACTTGGTATTTGCAACAGTGTGGCTGTGTTTGTACAAACATGCAAATCAATGTACAAAGTATGTGAGTAAATTTGCAAGGGAAAATGTGTTTGGGAGCATGTATTTAATTGCATCTAGAAGAAAGTTTAGAGTATCTGTGTATTTGTAATACAACTACACAGAGCAATGGGATGCAGACACACATTTCTGTGAAGCTGTATGTGTATGAGATGGGTGTGTGAATCTGGGCACATCTATCAATGTGCACTCTGGATGACCTTCTGGATGTCACCATATCTACATATGAAATGAATACTTATTTCTAGAGCATCCATGCATGATACAGACCAGTAACAGCAGCCGGTAGCTTACACTTGTAAGAAGGATGCAATGTTATAAAGCAACATCCCTCCTCCTCATATTAATGAAATGCAATGCAGCATTTTCATTATAGGAGTAAATCAAGCACATAGAGACATTGTCTTCCTCCTCCAAGATAAAGTGACTGCACCAAAATTGGGTAAAATTCAGTTCTGGTCTAAGCAAGTGAAACACCATTTACACTAGAGCAGAATATGGCATGTACTGTTAAACTTCTAGGATTATCAAGCAAGAAAGTTAAGTGACTGCATGACAAAACTAGTCATAACACCCTCCCACTTCACAGACTATTTTACAGAAGAATAAATGACTTACTCAAGACTGTGGGCCAGATTTGAATGTGGTGGTGTAAGGCTGATCAGGCATGTGCATATTATGTAACTGAAGTGCGGTAGGTAAGCAGTGGAATGGAGGAGCAATCTGAAGTGCTGTACAATGACACACCAATGTGTACAGAGGAGTTTGGAATTTCAATCTGCTGTCTAAAAGGCATGCTAGTGTGCATGTTTGTACTCCCGTGACACCAGCAAAATACCAATGGGAGGACACTTGTTCTGAAAACACATCCCACATGATTTTAATACTCTTAACAAAGCTTTGCATGGCTACTATGTTCTAGCCAGGTAAAACACTTTATTTTAATTTGTGGTTGCACAAGGCACTTGCTCTCTTATCTTTCAGAAATGCCTTCATGATTTTGTTATCCTACAGTGGCTAGTTGGGAAATACCAAGCGTGCTTGCTGCCTTTATGCTCCATTAAACACACCTCCAACTCTGAGCTATACCATCCCTTCCATTCTAGATCATCTGGCTTGTGCCTTAATCCAAAAAGTAGCTGGCGTGGCGATGCTCAAACCACATCTGTCTTCCTTGAAGCCATGGCTCTGTCAATCACTCCATCAGTCCCTTACCATACCTTCAGTGTAAGGGCTTCTCTACATGGGGCCTTGCTGCACGACAAGCCAGGGTGTGAATCTACAGCAAACAAAGCCTTGAGGCCCCATTCAAGTGCCCTCCATTACACTGCACACCTCCCCAGCTGCTGTGCCACTCTTTGTACCTTCCACCTCCTGAGCCAATGCCATGGCTGACCACGCATGCCAAGGGGAGCAGACTTTGCTACCCTATGGGATGGTGCTGCTTGTACAATCTTCCTGCATGGCCTCTCTGTGCTCCCACAGGGGGAGGTGCAGTTCTGCATTGCTTCTGCTACATGCCACAATCTAGCCCTAAAACAATATATCACTATTTTATTATGATATAACACCTTCCAGGCAAGGATCTAAATCGCTTTACAAATATTAATAAATTAAAATCTCACAGCACCTGGGGAAGAAAGGAAGTATGATCATCCTCATGTAATAACTGCAGAAACTGAAAGGTTAAGTGATTTTCAGTATTGCAAAGTGAGTCAGTGACAGAATGAGAAATACAACCCAGCACTCCCAACTCCTAGCCCTATACTTTAGCCAGAAGACCATCCTTTCACAAGGAGACACAGTATGATAGACTCCATTGGCGTTTACACTAATGGAGCTGTCAGCCCTGCAATTGATCACATTGTTCAGACTGTCACTTGGAGAGAAGATTCTTGCTTCTGAGGCTTGCAGGCACACAGATCAAGTGCCTTGTGCTCTAAGACAACCAAAAGGCTCCACTTATCTTTCCTGCCTCTTGCATTAGAGACAAATCCAATACTGCAGTAAGAGTTAATAAAGGACTGAATAAATCTTGACTTATTTCAGGGATATGGGTATGGTGTAGGGAAAGAAGATGCTGTGGGGATGGATTAACCACAAGAGTAGGTACACAGTTCAACAGGAAGGAACATATATAGTGAATCAAATCTCATTTGGGGGCCACTTAACCAAAGGGCCTCTGATTTCACACTCATTGGTTTTCAAATTATTGGGTGATTGATTCTCTCCCCACCACCATTAGATGGCATCACTAGTTCTCTCACACACAAGCTCACCTTTCAAAAATGGGAACCTATGAGTTTTACAGCTCTGGGGACATACAATACCAGAACTGCTCCCTGATTTGAAAACAGAACTGGGATGTCATGTGATGTAACTGTGCTCCATATGACAAAGTTGTAGTTCTGTAACATTTATTTTATGCCAGTCCTGGTATTTTACACACACACACACACACACACACACACACACACACACACACACACACACACACACACACACACACACACACACACACACAATCAATGCCAAGAGGTTACGGCTTGAGGTTGCTGGTAGTTGGGCGGCCTGTGTTCCAAATATTGACTTGCTGTGTAGCCTGCACAACACAAACCCCTGCCTCAGTTTCCCTATCTGTAAAATAGGATATCACCCAGCTAACTGCCTCATAGGGGTGTTGTGAAGATAAAAGTAATGTCTGTGGAGCTCTGCAAACATTTCATGCATGATTTAAGTGCTAAATATTGTGGTCCAGATTGTGCCATTACAGTACTGCCCCACACCAGGAGAAACTCCAGACAACATTGTGCAGTGGCCCTTAGGGCGGTGCATCATACCTCCTCAGCCAGCCAGATCTGGAAGAACCTGCTCCAGGATACATGCTATCATTGAGCGTTTCCTGTGCAAGGAAGGGAAAGGCTCCTTGCTCCCTCTCCCAGTCACACACCAGTGCCCGGGGTAATCTGCTCCTGTGAGTCATCTGCAGTGTCTAGGAGGCACTGGAATGTCTGCAGAGAGGACACGTATAGAGTGCTGATTCCATCACAGAGAAGAACTAAAGACAGAGACAATTACCCCGCATCATTACTGGATGGCTAAGGGGTTAGCGAGGAAGAGCCAAAACCCATCAGAAGTGCCCAAGAGGCCTGAAAGTTCCCACTAGCAGCTGACTGCAGAGTTTGCTTGACAGAAGTCTGCGTCAAGAAGCACCCATCACCCAGTTTGTTTGAGAAACAGTGCTCAGTCCCTGCAGGTCAGGGCTGTGGGCCAGTGTGGAGGAGCCCAGCATTGCGTGAGCTTGGATACCTCATTCATCCTATAACGCTAGCAGAAAGGGAAAAAGCAGCCTAGGGAAGCAGAGAAAAAGGGATAATTAAGAGAGACTTTGCTGCTACACCTGCGTGACAAAGTGGGAATGTTCTTAATGTTTTTCTCTGAGTGCTGTGTGGGTGCCCAGTTTCCCCTATGCATTTCTCGAGAGTCTAGGGGTGTGTGACTGTTGCAGAGCCCTACGGGGCAGTGTGATGCTGTCTGCACAGAGAATGGCCAACACCCTGTCTCCCGGCAACTGATGACCTGGACCCCTCCTCTGCAAAGGTGCCAGCTGAAGGTGTTGGAGACAAAGATCAGGTGACCTCCTGGCCCAGAGAGAGAAAAGCCGAGAGGAGGGGCAGGAGAGTTTTCAGTCTGGAGCTGGCTGGGAAAATGGAGGGGAGCCCAAACAAACAGAGTTCTGGCCTCCCTGGCTCCCCAAGATGGACCTGACTGAGAGGATCCTGTTGTCTGTACCTGCAAGACCTGTCTTGGACTGTGTTCCTGTCATCTAAATAAACCTTCTGTTTTACTGGCTGGCTGAGAGTCATGGTGAATTGCAGAAAGCCAGGGGTGCAGGGCCTTGTCTCCCCCAAACTTCGTAACACCCTGTACCTATCTCACTCATTCACCTGGGCTTCAAAAGTGGAAGTATGTTTTAGACCAGAAACCCCCCCAGCTCTGTTATCTGACCCTGTACATGTCAACAGGCTGCCAGAGAGCTGAAATGTGCTTTAGTAAAAATCCTGAAGTCAAACCAAGCAACTCTGGTAACTAACTCCTTATATGCAGTCAGCATCCCATAATGGACACTCTCATTACTTTGTCATTTTAAAAACAAAGTAACATTAGTGCTTTCACTAGGAGCTGGATTGAGTCTCCAGGGCCCACTCAGATGAAACGCCATCCCAGACCACACCTGTCCAGAGCTGTAACAAGGAATTTTTGCACCCAAGGCAAAGGCCGGCTCCAGGCTCTTCGGCGGCAATTTGGTGGCAGATCCCTGAGTCCCTCTCAGAGAGAAGGACCCGCCACTGATTTGCCACCGAAGAATGAAGTGGAGGTGACAATTCAGTGGCAGGTCCTTCCCTCCAAGAGGGACTCAGGGACCCGCCGCCAAATTGCCACCGATCGTGGTAGAGCTAAGCCCCTCTGCTTTGCGCGCCTGAGGCAAGTTCCTCACTCACCTCACCCTTGTTACGGCACTGCTGTCCATAGGAAAGAAGTCAAACTAGGCCAGACAAGACCAGACCAACCTTGGGAGGAAAAGCCAAATCCATACCAGCTGGGTGGAGAAGCCAGCAGAGGCCTACCTACGGGTCAACCCTCAAGCAATCCTGACAGCTATCTCCAGTATCTGAAGGTCAGGATGGAGCCCAGTATTTTGCAGGTGGTTACTAATGAGACTGAGGTGGTATTTGCCCACGTGACGTACTCATTCAGGGTATGGGTAGGGCAAACAGGCCTGAAAAGTGAAGATCGTTGGAAGTTTTCTGCAACACTGAAGTAACATCATGAGATGTAAGGACCAACCCCTTCTTGCTCGAGGAGGATTGGAAGAGGGGTTAGAGCTGAGGTCTGAACATTTGGGGTTCTGGGTCTATTGTGATTCCCCTTCTCCACATACTGGATATCTGCACAAATTGAAAGCGATTTGCCTAGATACTGGGAATGCTACATGATGTTTCCACATTGCTTCAGAAATGTGCAGGGTTGGAATAAATCTGTTTTACTTCAATTCACTCAGAATAATTCTGTGCACTCCCAGGATGGCTACTGGGTAAAGGTGAATAGGAGGAGAGGATTATTCCTCCAGTTCAGAATTTCCCCTTATCAGTTTAACTTTCTGTCTACACCATGATGTAGCTATTTGGTTTCTTCTCTCAGTGTTCCTGCTGTTGTTCTTAGAGCAGTTAGTGTGTTTGATGGGTTTCACATATTTCTTGCTCCACAATGTTCTTCTTATCATTGCCATAGAAGCTCTAGTCACAATCAAACAGACCATGCAGCTCCAGCTAGGAAGTCACATTGTCTTTTTGGAAACCAGGCTGATGACAACAAGTTGATCAAGCATCAAATCAGGCAAAAGAGTGAGTCCATTCAACAGGAAAGGACAGCAGTGGAAGTCGCTCACCTTAATCCCTTCTATCCTGAAGCCCAAGTTGGCACTGGAGCTGATGGTCTCTCTCCACTGCATGTAACGTGGCTTGGTCACAGCATGCTGCATGTTCTCCTCGGCTGTGGGCGCAAGAGGATCCACCTCAATCATCTTCTTGTACATGTCCTTACGCAGCTTTGGCTTCTCACGGGCTTTAGTCAGCTCCTCTTCCAGGTACGTCCTGCAAAAATACCACCACCCAACAAGACAGTGAGAACCCCCTTGGAATCTGAAACAATAATACCACCTTGCATTTTGCCGCCATCTTCCAGCATGGGATCTCAAAGCACTTTACCAGCGATAACGGACTAAGCCTCACTCATTACACTCCAGTGAGGAAACTACTTTTCATCACCACTCCCATTTTACAGATGAGGAAACTGAGAAACAGGGACAAAGTGACTTGCCCAAAGTGACTTAATGAGTCTGTGACATAACCCAGGACTTCTGACTCTCCATTTTTGCTCTAATTACATCCTTACCTATAACTAAACCCTACAGCCCTTCCCTGGTTATAGGGATCAGGAGAAAAAACACTGGATTCCCATTCTGCACCATGACAAAGGAAAGCAAAGTTCAAATAGACCAGCGGTAGTAAACCCAAGACTGAATGACCCTGAACGTCTCTCTCAGCTCAGGAGAGAGGAAAAAAAACTAACTCCAGGCATGACTACTTTTTGAGACCCCTGAAGCCTTGTGAGGCTACATACCCCACGCATTGCACAGAACAGGACAGAAAATAACCCTGCAGCTGATTAAAAAGAGAAAACAATGTAATGCAAGTTATCTGCTGGACCAGAGCTCATAGCAAAGGGTGGCCCAGGGTCAGATTGAGAGGGTGGGAGAGGACGGGAGAAGCTCTCCCCATGTGAGTTACCACTCATTGTCGATTCTGCAGTTATTCAAAACAGAATTGTGCATGCTTTCTGAGCTCCAGTGGGTTGCTTGAGCTAGTCTCTCCCACACTGGGACTTTAATATGCCCACTAGCTCTTCTAGGCTCCTTGACTACAGAGAAATAAAAGTGGTAGCTTCTCCCTAACGCCACCCATGTGGGTCACTAAAATGACAGTCACTCGTTCAGTGAAGACACAGCCTGTTAGCCCAGGTGATTGGCACCCCAGTCTGAGCAGCCGGGTTAGCCTCCCCCTCATGAAAGCATTCTTAGAGCAGAGCCCTTCTCATGTTACTGCATCCTCAGAAGTTTCTGCACTTGCCCGGGTGTGTCTGGGGACATATCCCCTGGTTCTTTGTGAGGAGATGCTCTAGGATTCTTCCCCAGTAATTGTGGGAGAACCCGTCTGTTCTGCAGGAGGTGGGGGGCATAGGAAGGCACTGAAGGGATTTAGCTGGCATCCTTACTACAAAGTGGGCAGGTTCCAGCCCAAGATAAAGTGGAGCTCGGACTTTAACCCACCCCCCAGCCAAGCTAGCAAGCATGATCTTAAAAGCATCTCCAACCCCAAATTTGCTGAGTTTACTGGGTAAATGGGAGTGCGGGGTTGGGCTGAGACCTGGATAAAAGCCTAAGCTAATTGTGCAGCAAAGACCTTCAGAGTAAACTATGCAGAGCTGGGCACAATTTCTGTCTACACTAGACTTTTTTTTAATCTTGAGTTAACTGACTAAAAGTTTATATGAGATACTTAACATGCTTGTTATGGCTCATATGAACACTCCCTCTGCATTAAGAACTTGAGTTCTCTGACAATTAACTCCAGGTAAAGAAGTCTAGTGAATCATCTGCGTCACCCGTTCACTGAGATGCATGGGATAGTTCACACTTCTCAGAGTCATTGTTCCAGGCTCTCTGCAGACTTGTTCATTTATTGGTGAGGCTTGGTTCATATTTTTTGAGGTTTTCTTCACAGTCACAACAACTAGACACTTAAAAATACAAGCACAGATTCTGGAGAACAAGACAGCAGAAACAGAGGTGGTTCCTAGACCCTGACTATCAGTCCTGTTTTCTCAGCCAGGAATAGCTGTACTCCCAGGACTCACTGGCAGCTTTGGAGAAGAGATGTCAGGTTACAATTCAGTTATCCATGTTTGAGAAGGGAATTTGACTCTTGATTTTTGAGCAATGTTTTGTACTCAGAATGGTTAATAAACTGGCCATAAGTAAACTATGTCACATGGGTTGTTTTCTTCTTTACTCTCCCTAAGTCAAGTCCTATCAGGCAGGTGCTAAGTAAGCTCACATCAATCCGCCCCACTAAATAAGTCAGACTTGGCCAAGATAGCATTTAAGGAGGAGAAAGAGGTCAGCATCCAGAGGCCAGGTAGATCACACTACTCCAGGAATGACCCCACCCTTGACCTGGGTAGGGCCACCCTATGTACAGACTAATACAGCTACCACTCTGAAACCTATGTGAGGGATCATCCTCCTTATGAGCTTCAGGAAATCTTCCAAGCAGAGATTTCCCACTGCACCAACATCTGTGTGATGTGTTTTGGGAATGACACCAACTCACTCATGTCACTAGTAGGCCCTCTTCCCAGGCTCCAACCTGAGTCCCCAGAAATGAGTGCTTCATCCATAATGCGCATCACCACCCCCAGCCCACCCATTCCCCAAATTAACCACATGTACTGTATGTAGAAATCAGGATCCTTTTCATGTCTCCCACCTGATCCCCATCTTACAGTCCATGACACAAGGCCCTTCAAAGTCAGCGAGCAAGTCATCCAGTTGAATGTATTTCTCGCCATCTCTCTCTACCACCCCATGGAAGGCAGGGACGCAGGAGCGCAGAGGATCTTTCATCAGCAGCTCAAAGCACTCCTTTTCATTCTCAGAGAAGCGCTTCAGAATCGTATCGCTGTCAGCTGCCTTGAAACTCCCTGCAAAAAAAAAAAAAAAAAAAAAAAAAAAAAAAAAAAAAAAAACTCGACACATGCTGATAAGGCCAGTCTTTGTAAGAGGGAAACACCTGCACTCCCTCTTCACTCACATCACTCTCGTGCACCAGATAAAGAGTTCCCCTGAACAGGAAAGGTAACACTCCTTGTAAAAAATAAAAGCACCCAATGCAAACACAGCTATTGGCTGTGAAAGTCCATTTGGACAAGTTCCCATACAGGAATTTATTGCTCCAAGGAGTATGGCTGGGCCAAGTTACGTTTTTTCCATGCTAAAGTATTCATAAGAGAATTAACATATCTAGCTGTGTTAAAACCCACAGGAAGTATAATGGGCCAGACTGCATTAATATGCTGACAGCTGGGCTCTTTTTAAAGCTGTCCAATGTTTCCAGTGTGGGCTGTGCTCCTGAAACCAGCCCAGTGTCGTACCTGCAGTGCTTGTGAGTAGCAAGGTGGGGATCAGTTCCTGATCATTAAACAGCAGCAATCCACAGCCAGGAGCCAAACACTGCCTCTTTAATATATACACCCCCAACACATACAACTCCACCTGCTGCAACCCCTTTGAGCCTTGCTAATCTACAGGTGCAAAGTGTAGCTCAATTGTTTTACAGCGCTGGGTTTGCATAGTATACAGTGTAAACTATACAGTGCTTTCAGGTAGACAGTGGAAGTGATTAGACTACAGCAGAGGAAGCCATGCTCCAGTCCTACAGAATGGTAATAACATCCGAGGAGAGAGATACGTTAGTCCACATGGCCTGAAACAAACTTGGGCCCTAAAGTTAGAAGCTTAACACCAGCTCTGCCTCACTTTCACTCTTTATCACACTATGACCCTGCATATTCAGCCATTACACTGGTCCTTCTCTGATGTGCCCCAGAATCCTTTGCACCAGTGCATCAGATGAGGTGCCAGGTGTAATGTTGACCAGTGTTTCAGTTCATGGAGAACTCCTGGAATCAGAGAAGACTAGCTGCAATGATGGGTCAAATCCACTTCCGGAAACCCAGATACAAGGGAACTGGAGCGGATTCATATCCCTGCTCCTTCTCCAGACAAGTGCTGGCAACCACTATATTGGCTCCTCCCACCCTCACCCCAACCAGATTGCTAACCACTGTGCTAGCACTTTGGGAGTAGGGAACGTGTAGGAATCAGCTGAAACAAGAGAGAAGCAAATCTGATGGCACCTCCTTGTATTTTGCCTTATGAATAACCTAAAACTTGACCTAGAGGCGCTTCTTACTACAGACACCAAAGTAGACTCAAGCTGCCTGAGCAGCCCCTTGCCTGCTCTTCCCACACTTGCACTGATGCACAAATGACACAGACTTTCAGCAAACACCCACATGCTGGGCTTTTCTTTACCACCAGGTTCATTTTCCTCTTCAGGTGTTAGGGTCAGAGGAGGTTTTGGGATGGATTTAGAAATGCTTTCATCACCCTGGGTGAAACACACATACGTGGAGATGAATCCTTCTTCCCACTGCAAACCCAGACACAACCCCCAGGTAAGATTGGGAAAGGCTGCTAATGGGTTCACTGGTTACATGAGTGAGGAATGAGACAGCAGAAACATTTTCCTAATCGACTAAGGAGACAGCCAGTCTCTTCCTGGTTCTTTCCCAATATATATTTTCCCCATACCACCTTCTAAGGAATGCTTTATGTCGCCACTCCTTTCAGCCTGACCTTTCCCCCAAACTACTGGCTTGCTCCCCTCCAATCCTAAGGTCTGACCTCGCCCACTTGAGAACAGATTCTTCTACTCTGCAGAGGCACATGGTGTCCAGACACAGCTGAACTGAACCAACCACCACATTACCCCATCATGACCGAAAGGAAGAGCCTCTTCACAAAATCCCCATTCATACCAATAGAAGCTTCAGGAAGATTTGAAACAAGGCTGCTGTCTGACATCCTCCTGGTTCCAGAGCCAAATGACCTGAAATTGCACCTCTCACCTGTGTGCCCAGCGAGCTGCACCCATGAATAGCGCTTCTTGAAGGGGCTGATGACTGGCAAGTTGACCATCGTTTTAATTGTATGCCATGATTTTTTCTATAATACAGAAAAGAAAAACAATTAAACAGGGCAACCTCTGAAATGCCCCTGCACCCACAATGTGCCAAGCAATCCGAAACATGTGCACTCAGCTCCGTTCAGGGCCGGCTCCAGGCACCAGCTTATCAAGCAGGTGCTTGGGGCGGCCACACTGGACTGGGGCGGAACTTGCAGATATTTGGCAGCAATTCAGCGGAGGGTCCCTCACTCCTACTCGGAGCGAAGGACCTCCCGCTGAATTGCCGCAGATCGCAATCACAGCTTTTTTGGGGGGGGGCTACTTGGGGCGGCAAAACCCCTGGAGCTGGCCCTGGCTCCACTGCCGCCTGCCTGCTCCATAAGTGCCATTAATGCCCAAGGTAGATCTGGTACTACACCCAGCATGATCACCACTGAAGAGATGGATGTCAAGCCGTGTGGGCTATTAAAGATGCTTGATTAACTTTAAAAATAAAATAAAATGCCCCCTAAAACCCTACTGGCCATAAGAAAACAGCCAGCAGGAAATTTAAAAGTGGCACTTTGTGATGCACATGGCATAGGCCTGTAATTCCCAGCATGGGTAAACCAAGGGTATGTCTACACTGGGAAAAAAAAAAAAAAAATCCTACACCAGTAAATCTCAGAGACCAACTCACTCAAGTTCATGGGGTGTGAGCTGCACAGCTAAAAATAGCAGCATGCCAACAGGAGCCCAAGCTCTGAAACCCAGTGAGAGGGGTTGGGCTTGAGCCCTGGCTCTGAGACCCATGTCTGAACATCTAGACTGCTATTTTTAGCCCGTAGGCTGAGCCCCCTAAGCCTGAGGGAGTTGACACAGGCTCTGATGTGCTTTGTGTGCCTTAGAATCATAAGATTGGAAGGGACTTCAGAATACCATCTAATCCAACCCCCTGCTCAAAGCAGGACCTTATCCCCAACTAAATCATCCCAGCCAGGGCTTTGTCAAGCCTGACCTTGAAAACCTCTAAGGAAGAAGATTCCACCACCTCCCTAGGTAACACATTCCAGTGCTTCACCACCCTCCTAGTGAAAGTTTTTCCTAATATCCAGCCTAAACCTCCCCCACTGCAACCTGAGACCATTACTCCTTGTTCTATCATCTGGTACTACTGATTCATTCTAGATTCATTCTCTTTGGAACTCCCTTTCAGGTAGTTGAAAGCAACTATCAAATCCCCCCTCTCTTCATAAGTCATGTGCTCCAGCCCCCTAATCATTTTTGTTGCCCTCTGCTGGACTCTTTCCAAATTTTTCCACATCCTTTTTGTGGTGTGGGGCCCAAAACTGGAGGCCTCACCAGTGCCAAACAGAGTGGAATGATCACATTCCTCCATCTGCTGGCAATGCTCCTACTTATACAGCCCAAAATGCCGTTAGCCTTCTTGGCAGCAAGGGCACACTGTTGACCCATATCCACCTTCTCGTCCACTGTAACCCCTAGGTCCTTTTCTGCAGAACTGCTGCCTAGCCATTCAGTCCCTAGTCTGTAGCAGTGCATGGGATTCTTCCTTCCTAAGTGCAGGACTCTGCACTTGTCCTTGTTGAACCTCAGATTTCTTTTGGCCCCATCGTCTAATTTGTCTAGGTCCCTATCTGCAATCCTATCCCTTACCATCCAGCCATACTCCCCATCCTCCCAGTTTTAGCACCATCTGTGCAAGTTGCTGAGGGTGCAATTCACCCATCTCCAGTCATTAATAAAGATATTGAGCAAAACTGGCCCAGGACCGATCCCTTGGCACTCCCACTTGATACCGGCTGCCACACTAGAATCTGGGCGCCAATTGATCACAACAATCTAGCCAGCTTCTATCCACCCTTTAGTCCATTCATCCAACCATGCCTCCAGTTTATTCTTACCAGCAAGTTAAATGTCAACGCTTGTTCTAAAGTCAAGGAATTGAACACTCCTTCTCATCTAGAGGCATTAGGTTAGTCAGGCAGACTTGCCTTGCTGGTACCATGCTGACTGTTCCTGACCACTTTCCTCTCCTCAAAGTGCTTACAGCTATTGATTCTTGACGGACTGCTCATGAATTTTTCCAGGGACGACGGAGGCTGATCGGCCGGTGTAGTTCCTGCATCTCCTCCTTCCCTTTTAATGGACATACATTAGCCTTTTCGTCTCCGGCTCCCCACTGCCATGAGTTGCAAGATCATTGCAGTGCTCTGCGTTACATCCACCACTCTTGGGCCTCTCGGATGAGGCCGTCGGCCCCACGGAACTTGTGCTCATCCAAGTCTTTTCTAAATAGTCCTGACCACTTCTTTCCAACGAGGGCCTGGTCTCTCTCGCAATATTGTGGCCCAGTGCAGTAGTCTGGGAGCTGACTTGTTCGTGGACAACGCAGGCGACAAGCAATTGAGTACATTACCTTTTTCCAATAATCCTCTGTCACTAGTGCCTTAACGTCCTTGTGTGGTCGCAGTGCAGCGCTGGAAGAGTTTCGCTAAAACAAAAACAAAAAAAAAAAAAAGCCTACCTCCACGAGGGGCGCAGCTCCCTGTGCTAGTGCACTATCTACACAGGTGCTTTACAGTGCTGAAATTTGTTGCGCTCAGAGGGGTGTTTTTTCACACCCCTGAGCGAGAAAGTTGCAGCGCTGTAAATTGCCAATGTAGACAAGCCCTAAGACTCACTGATGGGGAGGGCAGTGGCAGGGTGGGCAGGAGGCATAGCTCAGTGGTTTGAGCATTGGCCTGCTAAACCCAGGGTTGTGAGTTCAATCCTTGAGGGGACCATTTAGCGAACTAGGGTAAAAGTCTGTCTGGGGATTGGTCCTGCTTTGAGCAGGGGGTTGGACTAGATGACCTCCTAAGGTCCCTTCCAACCCCAATATTCTATGATAGGGGTTCTCACATAGATATACCCAGACACACACCAGGTCTGCTCAAGCTAATGCCTAAAAATAGCAGTGTGGACAGGGCACCATGGGAGTCAGGCTAGCTAGCATGTTGGGCTAGCTGCCCCGAATACATATCCAGGGGGTTGAGCAGGATTATACACAGGGGGATAGTCTGAGCCACCATCCATACCATACTGCTATTTTAAAGCACTCGTTTCAAGCAGAGCTAGTGCATTTCTATCTATGTGCACTGGGCATTACACTGCCCAGTGGCTACGTAGATGTACCATAGCATCAGAATCACATTTTGCATAGGATGCAGATGCTCTTGTGAGTAAATATGTATTCATACTTCTGCACACCTGAGAAATGGACATAGGAGGCCTAACACTGTAAACACCACCATCTCTCTCACAGGCCTAATCCTAATGAGCAGGTGTCATCTGCAAAGTTTCAGAGGCACAGCTACCCTTATTTCAGTTCTGGGGTCGCCAATCCCCCGCTGGCACCCACTTAAAGTAGGACACAGAATCTTATCCAGGTTGTGGAGTTTTTCATTCTTCTCCCCCTCCCCCAACCTCGTTACATTTTAACTAGAGCAGTCATTGCTACTGCCACCTTGCTCTGTCACCTCTGTGCAGCTGCTCTGTTTGAATACTATAGCAGGCAGAAGGGGAAACACAGCAGCAGCCGAGAAACAGCTGCTGAGTGGACGCTCAAAAGAAAATAGCCTTTAAAAAGAGAAGCCAAAAAAGTCTCACCCTCTGGAACTGAAACTGAGGTGAGTAAGAATAATAATCCATCATAACATTTACACAGCACTTTTCATCCTGAAGGATTCCAGAGTACTTTGCAAACTAGATGCACAGGAATCCTTTCATCCAACACTGAAATGAAGCCACTGCAGGAGTTGGACACAGCAGCTGTTTAACAACCCACAGCAAATCTATACAACATATGTTACTCAGCCTTTTGACTAGATCAAATGTAGCCTAAGCTTCGGGTGTGATTTTTTTCAGATGGCTCCCAGTGACTTTAGTGGAAGCAGATTAGGTCTATGCCAAACACTTTGGAAAATCCTATCTTTAATATCTACTGTATCCTCTATCAGGGGATTTTAGCTTACAGTTGCAAGGGAAATGATCCATCTCTAATTTCTATGATCCGAGGAAGTTAAGAATACAAAAACTGACACTGCAGAAAAAAAGTCTGTAAGCAGAATGTACTTTAACAGCAAAATTTAGCCTGCCCATCATTTTCCACCCATACTCTTTTATCTTGTTTATAATAAGGTCTTCTCTACTTATGTTGGTCAGCATGTGACTAAGAAAACACTATGGGTGACTTACAAGTGCAGCAGGAAGTAGTGCTGCTGATGCAGTAGGTGACATTTTCTTCAAAGGGTTTGTCTACACAGGAAAATTATGCCAGTTTAAGGAAAGGTATGGATTTATATATTTACCAGTATAACACACACACCACGGACACTCTTATTCTAGGGAAAAAAAGAGCCCTTTCCAGGTCAGCTTATGTTGCTTTGGTAGCAGTTTAAGCTAAGCCCCACTTATTCAGAAGAAGTGTGTCCACACAGGGAGTTATACTGGCGTAATTAAATTATTATTGTTATGCCAGTATAGTAGTAAGTTACCCACATAGCAATTCTTTAGTACTGACTAAGGACATGTTCCAGAATGATGTTAAGGGATTAGGGTGACCAGATAGCAAAAAAATCGGGACGGAGTAGGTTGTAATAGGCATCTATGTAAGACAAAGCCCTGAATCAGGACTCTCCCTATAAAATTGGGACATCTAATCACCCTAGAAGGAACATAGTGTTGCTGGAGGTGCTCTCAGAGGATACATAAAACTGAGGTCTTGGCCATTTTGGATCGTGAAAAATCCAAGAGCACTTAATGCAAAAGCAGGGATATTATCCAAACTGGAATTTTGCTAGGACACTCTGCAAGTCTAAATTCCCTTGCAATTTCCAGTGGACTTCATGTTCTTCATTATTTGTCCTAAACTATTCTGTAGCATTACGGTGTTTAACAGCTGCTGGACTCCCTCCCAGAGGTGGCTGCACTGCAGTGGTAGGGAAAATTATTCTTATATACAATTTATAAACTGTTGTGGAATCCTTCTGAATGAAAGGTACTATGTAAAGTAAAGACGTCTGATATTCTTCTTCAAGTACACAATATAGTATCTTTTTCTGCAGAGTCTACTTTCTAGCATTAGCGGATAACAGAAACTCTCTCAAAACAGTAACTACTCTTCTGTTTCCATTAAACATGGCCAAGGTCCTCAATTACCAAACAAGCAGTCAAAAATCAAAGGGCTCAGAAGACTCCCTTTGATGCAGCTTCCACAGAAATCAAGCTTTTCAATCCACCTTAGCTTTCAGTGTAGAGCTCCCCCTTTCTTATCTCATCCCCCAAGGAGAATTCAGCTGTGCCCTGCACCCCTATCATACAGATCACACACTCATCTTAATGTCCAACCTCTAACATTGAATGCTGTCTGCTAATGATTCATAATACACATTGTATCCAAAAACATTGAGAAGCAGAGCTTTTCTAGGAAAGCACGTCAGCTTTCAATGTACACAGCACATTCCAGTGGCTCTCTCTCCTCCTCCCTCCCACTCAGCCTGAAGCAGCTACAGTGAATGCTTGCACTGTGGATGTGAAAGAGACACAGCGGGCTAAATTCAGCCTTAACATCAGCAGGCATAGCTCCCATTGACTTCAACAACAACTGCACCCACTTAGACTACGGCGGATTTTGATCCGATGTGTTAGAGATGCTCCTGGAGCAGGGGCAGCTCAATGTTTTTTGCCTCCCCAAGCACGGCAGTCAGGCGGCCTTCGGTGGCCCAGCGTTGCTGCAGTCAGGTAGTGTTACTGCGAGTGATCTGCTGGTCCCGCACCTTCAGCGTACCCACCGCCCAATTGCCACCCTCACAGCCACCAGCAGCCCACTCCCCATGGCTTGCCACCCCAGGCACACGCTTGCTGTGCTGGTGCCTGGAGCTGCCCCTGTCCTGGAGTAAGCATTTGCCTTTCAATTTCTCAGACAATGCACAGACACTTCCCTCTGAAGGAAGAGAAAACATGGTGATCAGGCCATCAAGGAAAGGCCTGCAGCTCTGGAATCCAGAGAGGTTGCTGGATGTTACTATCAACAGGGATTTCCACAGATGAACTCTCCCCTCTATCCCCCATTGGAATTTCTAGAGTCCAGCCTCACTGAAGTGTCTCTGCTGGCAAGCAATAAGAGTTGAGTGCTCTTGGAGTAATGGTGTTAGTAGGAGGGTGTGGGTCTGTTGGGGGAAGAATCTCTCTCACTTCTATTTCTAAAGCAGGATCTCTTCCTCTTTGTCAGCGATGGTTTATCAGTTTTCAAAGCGCAACTTCATATAGCAATGGGAAAGGGGATTGCAGCAACTGCTTAACACACGTGCTCTCTCTGGCACTATCTATGCTCCCTTATCCCTCTGTTCTTCTAGGTACCTAATCAGTATTCTATGCCACGTGTACACATCCAGAGATGTTCCAGTTTCCCTACCCCTCTATGACCTGAAAAAGGGAAATCCTGGTTCCACTGATTCAGTTTTATCTACTTCATGGGATCAATATAGCTCATCAATAAATTAAAAGCCCCCAAAAACCAACATTAGAATTGGGATCTATGAAATAATTAGCTACTCATGTAGGGGGCCTAGATAGCCCTAAGCAGAATGCATGGTAAAATGGGGGGAAATTCCACATAAAAGTTGGATTTTTTTCCCATTTTTCAATCAATTTGAAACTTCCCAACCAGATCTAGTACCTAAGCAAGTTAGTCACAAGCAACACACAAGAGTTGGTAACAAAAGCAGTAGATCCATGATATAATTAAGTTCCACATCTTCAGCAGACAGATCTTACCAAAACTTAGCATGGTGATAGTAAACTTTAAAAATGGGGATTTGAAAAATAAAAAGAGGAAGCCAGTCAGGATGACTCTAAAAGGCAAACAAGACGACATTATAATTCTTAGACTCAGCATTGAAGCTACTGAGGAAACCCATAACAGAGACACAGATGATATGCAAGATAGGAAGAAGGTAAAGAAGGGAAAATGCCATTTCATATCAGTATCAAGCATGGAGAGATCACCTCAAAAGACAACCTTTGCACAAAGGACATTCCAATGACACTAAGACTGGCTAGGAGCAGAGTGGAAGAGAAATCATGAACTTCATGGAGGGTGATAACTCTAAGAATGAAGCTGGCAGATGGGCAGCAGTGAATTTGGGGGACTTATGGTCTGGTATAATCCTTCTCAGCTGTTCTGGATCATCTTGAGCATTCTAAGCCCTTATTAACGTGGAACAAGGGAGGCACGGCAGTAGCCCTGTTCCAGAGCAGGAACTATGGAAAGCTTGCTCTATCCTGGTGCTAAAATGCACTGGCATGACATTGGCCAACTAAGACAGGCAATTACATTGCCAACCTACTCATCGCTTGGTACACGCGGCTCCTCCCTATATGCTTGAGCCACTCGGAAGCTCTGGAGATAGACAGAATATTTCTGGCCATTGGTTCTTGCCTAGATGGCACCCCGACAAGTGCTGCTTATGGTAGGTCCATTGCTTGTGTGACCATGTTTTCTGCACAGCATCCTAGGTTCAGGATCACCCAGAATATATATATCTATATCAAATCACTGAGTTCCCTCCCTCAATGAGCCTATACTAAAACTTCGGGAGGCAGATATACTCTCCCTCCAGGGGACAGAAGAGGAAAAAGAAGATTTCTCACACACCCACAGAGTTTTGTGAAAGGCTCACACAAATGAATCCTAGTCTAACAAAAACTTATGCCTGTATATAACTTTCCTCACACAAACAGCCTCACTGACTTAAAGGCTACACATATGCACAAGTGCTTGCAGAATTAGGCCCTACTGAAACACAGAAAGTAACTGTACAAAAGTACTGGCTAATACACTAAGTAAACAAATGGAAAAATACTCCCCACTCCCAAGATCTGTCTGCTTTAATAATCTTAGGAGTTACTTGAAACTATTGTAAGTTAAAAAAAAGTCACAAAAACGTGACCTAAACTGACAGCATTCCTTAAACTATTCATTTTTTCCTCCATTCTCAGCAGCAAGGCGGAGGAGTACTTTTGCCAGATTTGGTCATTTTTCACAACAATTTTGCAAAGCTGCACTAAACACTGATCCTAGAATCCTTTTCTCAAGAAAGCCTCAGCAGCTCTTTTTGTCCGTGATCCTGCTGCTTTTTTTCCCCCTTGGAGAAATCACGCTACATAATGCAAGCCTACACAAGCCTGTAAAGAGCTATTATGACAGCAAGAAACAAAAGGAAGGGGGAAGATTTTCTTTATAATCTTTTTTTAAAACTTTTATAGAAAGAGTGAAATTAACTACGATCCATCATCACTTATACTCTGTTCCCCTCTTTACATCATTTGGGCTGCTTGTGTAACTTTTAGGCCCTGGTCCTGCAACTAGATCCATGCAGGTGGACCTTGGTCCCACACAGAGCCCCCCTGACTGCAACAGGGCTATGTATAGGCATAAGGGTACTCTCATGTGGATTCAGCTGCAGGACCAGGACCTATAATTGTTAAAAGATTACAATGTTGGTCTCAGGTTAATACTTAATATACAAGTGTTCACATAACACAAAATCACATATTGTGAAACTGGCACTGAGTGGAACCCTCGGTGGAAGTCTCTGCACTAGAAGCAAACACTTGAATGTGCATGTAGGAGGCTAACCTATCTACACATCAGTGGAGTTGGCCCTAGGATTTCAAAATAATAATAAATTTTTGACATTAGAAAATGTAGGATAAAAGAATTGCTCAGACCATTAAAAGAAACAGCATTCTGTGAGCAGGGAATGAGTAGGTAATCAGTTAAATCATGAAGAATATGATTGCATTTAGGGACTAGTGCTGTGTTTCATGTATATGAATATGTCTTTTCTTCTTGTACCACTTCGTCTTTCTCTTCTGCTGTTCTCACTCGTCCCTCGTTCTCTTTGTCCTTCATATTCATTATGGGCTAGACTCCACTACCCATATTCATTCTGGGTAATGCCTTATTCTGCAGGTAGTCCCACCGAAACCAATGGGGCTATTCAGGAAGAAAGCTACTCCTCATTGTGAATAGAGTGGCAAGATCTAGCCCTGTATAATTTAGTCTTTATTAATATTTGTCCTGAAAATTATAGCTCTTTTGAACTTTGCATACTTTTTGCAGTTTTATATTTAAGTTTTTCTGTATGTACATTTCTTCATTTAAAAAAAGCAAAGCTAATATTTATTTTTTAGAAAAAAGTTCATAAGCCTCAATAAAAATGATTTAACCATGTCTTAAAAAACCAAACTACTTAACTCTTTTGAGAGCATCACTTTAGTTTATTAAAAGTGGAATAATTCTGACATCTACTTCATTTTTCATCATTCATACTGTTTGTTTACCTTTTGCCTGTAATTCAGTTTGGAGGTGAAACTAGCCTCGTCAGTTTAGTGTTGCTTCTAAGCATTCTCTGTGTGGTTCTCACGTACTGTATTACCCGAGTGCTGCAATGTTGGACTTGCAAATGCACAAAACCTAATTACAGAGCCAAACTTACAGGGTTGGGGTTTTTTTGTTTGTTGTTTTAAGAAATTGAAACTAACCAGGTCAAATTTGGGCATTGACCATCCCATTGCATATATCTCAATCAATTAACACCTACAGTCACTCCAAAAAGGTTTCTAGAGAAACCCACTGGGACTAGACAGTTGCCAAGTCCAGGCAGGCACTAATCTAATTTAAGTAAACTGCAACTATATCTGCCTACTTATGAGTGACCATGACCAATTCCCTGCAGCATTATACCGAGAGCTGGTTATAAAGATTGATGAAATAATTTTTTTCATTGGAACTTGCCAATTTGTCAAAAATGAAGTATTCCATAGAGACAGTTCAATTTTAAAGTTCCTCTGGATTCCAGGCAGGATTCTAATGGTTTCCTGCCAGCTTACCCACCCAGCTCCTTGCCTGCTGGGGAGCCTGGGTTTCCAGAGTCCATGGCTCCAAGACAGCTGACCAGGTGGACTGCCTCAGAGCCTGGCTCCATCCCCTCTTGAAATATGGAAATCCGTCACATAGCAGAATACCTCTCTCTACCCAATTCTAATATAACAACAATGAATTTGTATTACCTAGGGAGATAGCCTCTATGTTCTTTCAATCTTGGGCTTACGCATATGACTTGTCATTCCACACTCAAGGGGTCACTTTCTCCTGCAAGACGCTTCCTGTTTGCTCCATTTCAAGTTTCCCTATCCTGCCTTGCCAAGGTACCATCTTCTGCTGGGTAAGAAGAAAAACTATTCAGTGTAATTGCTAATTCTTTCTTGGTAGTCCTGAACACATTCTTTACAACTCTGTCAACTTTCATCCTAAATTCAGCC
Organism: Chelonoidis abingdonii; assembly: GCF_003597395.2. Lineage (NCBI taxonomy): Eukaryota > Metazoa > Chordata > Testudines > Testudinidae > Chelonoidis > Chelonoidis abingdonii. The sequence goes on from NC_133772.1 coordinate 90,604,694, forward strand.
CTACCTCCCTCCTCCCCCAAAGATTGCTCACCACCTTTTGCAAATATCTTTGTAAATCCCATCTCAACTGCTGTACAAAGATGTTTCTGCAATGTTCATAGTCATCCCAGTTCTCAAGAGGTCAGGGGAAAAGTGAGAAAGAAAGGCACTGAGCTTGTCCCTGATCAAACCCAGAGAGACAGACGGTACTGACAAAGTGTTGTCCAGCTGCAGTCATGCAAGTAGCAAATCCTACACATTTGCTTAATCCTGCTACACATTTATCTGTAGCTTGTGCGCTTGCACATAAGAAATGCAGCAGAAAGAAATGTAGCCACCTCTGGTTATGAAAAAGTTACATTAGATATCTTTTCCCTCAATAGGTACAGACCAGTTAAGTAAGGTGGCAAGTTTGTGAGGTCAGATTTTAGGCCTGGGAACAGTTTTAAAATACCAGATATGAGTAAGATTTTGATCTTCCTTTGCAACTGAACTTTCTCAGATATACAGAAACAAGTTATAACATTCTCCTCACAGCCTATTAAGATTCCAGGACTTTGTCCTTTATTGCCCAAATCAAAAGTGTTTATAAATTAGGGCTCTCTCTGTGCTCTGAGAACTGGAGATACCTACAGGACTAAAGTACACAATGAGGCAGAAATGGAGAAAAAGGATAGGGGACAATGGGGCCCTGGCCCTTCTCACATACTTGCTGGAGAGCGGTATTGGTACTTCACATTTAGGGGGAAATTCTGCACTTGGATATGGAAGTGGGACCCACAGAAGTCAATAGGGGCCCTGGGTGAGGAAGTGAGGAGTACAGTTGGCCCACAGCTAAAGACCATAAGGTCCAAAACAAGAAACAAGCCTGCAGACACAATCCAGGGCACTGGTTTTTTCTGATTTCAGTTGCCAGTTTCCCCATTTTGGCCCCTTATTAAAGGATTCCAGCACCCAGGGTTGAGGAGCTAGTGGCTGCCAAGCACATTGGCCACTTGTTAAAATCTGTAATTCATATTTGATTCAGAGACAAAATCTTTTTGCGGAGGAGTAAGTCAGTAACAGGAGTGCCACCAAGGCAAGCTCTGACAAGAGACTGAACAAACATGCACACACCTCTTAAAAGTCAAGGCTACAAGTACAACAATTGAACCAGTTCCCACGGCAAGGCAGGGCTCTTCCTGCAAATAACTTAGGTTACTACCACAGCATGCTCCTTCCCCTCACTAGGGAAGAGAGGAGAAGAAAGAGGGATCTGGTACACAAAAGAGAAAACGATTATTCCTCAGCAACCCTTCCAGTTGAGCCTGTTTGACACCAGACAACGAGGTAGGTAGGCCTAGATTCAAAGCTTAGTCTACTATGCTGACTTTCACCTCCGTAGTCAGGCCCAGAACCCTACAACAACAATCTACTGGAATTTGGGGGTTGCAGTTGTAGATAATGGGCCACATCCTGAGCTGTCATATGTCACCGTAGCTCCATTGACTTCAATGGAGCTAGGCCAATTTACACCTAGCTGAGGATCAGGCCTAGTAACTGCAGCCCACTTTCTGCCACTGGATCAATGCTGCCCCAAGAGTGACTGGCACTGACCAGAGAGGAAGTAAAGTCAGGGTGGCTGGATGATGCGCTGATTCAAGCATATCACTGAGCAACCTCTGCTAGTGGGACTCCTTTGGAGCCCTAACCCCACTGATATTAACACACTCCCCCCCTACCCGTGGAATCCCCAAGGGAGAGGCAGCAACGTCAACACTGCCTGCCTTCCAACTGAGTGAATATCCCTGTGGTGCAGGGATGCCAGCTGCAGCAGGGAGATTTAATCTACACCTCCCCTTGCCAACATGGCTGATTTTAGCACAAACCTAAGGAAGAATGGATGGCATTGGAAAAAAAAAAAACCCAAGTGTGTGTATTACAGGGGAATCTCCCAGATCAGTGTCGCTAATCAGACCACTAAGCAATAAGTGTTACTACAGCTCAACCTCACTCTCTCTATCTCTCTCTCCCCTACCACTACAGCTCAACCTCTCTCTCTCTCTCTCTCTCTCTCTCTCTCTCCTACCACTCAACTTGTGAAGATATTAACAGACTGCACCCAACCCTTGATGCTTCCGGTTTCTGCACTCAGCCATGGCTGAGGGACACAGATGCTCACCCATGCTTCAGCAGGTGTATCCTCTGTCTGCCGGGTTCTGATTTCCTGTTTGTACTACAGTCGGGACGGGCTGGCTAGTCATTCCGAGTGATGAGAAATATTCAGTGATATAAGCCAAAACAAAACAAAAAAAAACCTTGCAAGACACAAACCTCGCGTCCCCACATTTTCCCCTCCACCATGACTCAGTGCATTACTTAGCACAGTGCATAACCCCTTTGATGTACTGCTCTTAAGAATGCTTGGCAAATCTGCAGAACACTCGCAGTGACTAGGGGAAGCAGGACCTTCAGCAAAGAAAAACTGGGCGATACGAGGGGGAGACGAATTGATGTTCAGCATGGGGCAGAGTTCCTAAGAGCATGTTATCTTCGTTTCCAGCACACACCTGGATTCATTCCATGATTCCAGATGTACACTCTCTGTGGTGTGGAGAGGGAAAGCACAGCAGAGATCCTGCTTGCTATTTTGTAATTCTGGAACAGTAACTGCTCCCTGAACAGGGCCTAGGGTTAAAAATTTATGAATCTTAAAATTAAATAATTTAGCAAACAGAATTAAAGTCTCCGGATGCATGTGTGGCATACAACTAAAACTGACAGGTTTTGACCACCTTCTCCTCCAAAGAAGAACTTCAAAACCACCAACTTAATTCACCTCACCATTACCCTCCTCGAATAATAAATGAGCCTTGCATCAGGACATGGTGGTCAGCAAACTAGAGTACTGTTGGTCCATCAGGGAAGCAAGCTCCAGAGCAGATGGCCCTTGGTCATGTCTCTAGAGGTCAAACGTTGGGACTGTTTGCATAAGCACGGGAGTTTCTCTCAACAGCCTCAATGGTGCAAGGGGAGAGAGCTGGGCTCTGAAGTATCTTCTAAATACCTGGAGCAGACATCTTTGTCACACCCTCAAAATGCTTCCCGTTACCTATCATCACCACCTTCAAGCTGTCTGATGTGACTATTTCACTCAGGAACTGGGAAAGGAAAAAAAACTGCACTGTTCAGGTCCAAAGAACAACACAGAGCTAAGTGCCTTTCAGTCCAACACCTCCCACTGTCTCCCAAAGTGTCATCACATCTATGTTGAAGAGGTGGGGTGGCAAAATGGGATCGTGTGGCATCCAGTATGAGAGCCCTCAAGCAGCTGCCTTCATTGTCTAATCAATGCATTATAAATGGACAGATGTGCAATTTCCCAGCATCATGATCCAGGGTCCCTTAGAAGGAAAGACTAGAGCAAGACTCCATCGACCATTGCCAGTGCAAAAGGATAGTCAACAATACCTCATGAAATAGAGGCCACTGACTGATCTAAAAGCAATCAGCATGGACACTTGATTTCTGCCCATCACTAGAAGAAGGTCTACACTACAGTGGCACAGCTATGGAGCTGCATCTGCGCTGCTAAAGCACCGTAGATGCTGCCTACATTAATGGAAAGGGTTTTTCCATCCACAGAGTTAACCCACCTCTCCAAGAGGTGATACATAGGTTGATGGAAGAATTCTTTTGTCAATCTGGCCACATCTACACAGAGGGTTAGGTTGACCTAACTAAATCAGAGGTTGTGGAAATTTTTCACAGCCTTGAGCAATGTAGCTAGGTCGATCTAATTTTTAAGTGTAAACCAGGCATGTGTTCCTTAGCAAGTAAAACCACAGTTTCCATATCAAAACCCAGGCCAAAAGCCAAGGAAGTCAAAGGACATTATATGGCATCAAAGCTACTTAGTCACAATATTTTCTTTCAGTTTCATCACCAGGATATTAAAGTCAGTGTAATAATTTGCAAGAATGTTGGACAATTGTTAGCCAGAGTGTTAGAAAGAGAATATTTCTTCAGCTGGGGCCAAGAATTGCTCATTTGAGGAAAGCTGATACTTTTCCCTCCCATAGGAAGGCACAAGCAATCTCTACTAACAGTCCTAGTACTTCATCACCACCACGACACTTTGCTTTAACACTCTGTAAAAGGCATCAGTCCAGTTGTAGTGGCAGGATGAGCCTCTCCCATACCCCCCAGAATCTCAGCAGAACTGAACAAAATTGATCCAGAGAATCCCCCTTCTAACATGGTCCTGAGATGGTCAATCCTGAAGGAAACTGATAATATACAAGATAATGGAACATTCCTCACAGCCGGATACAAATTGACTCACTTTCAAGGCAGAGGCAGTCAAGATTTAACCAGGCTGTCCACCACCTGGAACAGTTTTGCTGGCAAACTGATCATCATTTAGCAGATGGCATATAAAAACTTTCCTATGCTTTAAAAATAGTTATAGCACAAGACTTCTGAGGTTGCCACACTGACACAGAAAATCTCTAAAATTTATAACTTCTGCTGTGCTCTATGTACATCATCTGTCGCAGATCATCTAATGCCACAGTAACCCAAGAGGTAAGGATGTTTAGGAGAGATGATGTTGATAGTCAAGAACAAAATATCACAGTGTCCCTGTAGGCCATCAAAAGAATGGACCCCCAGCTATGTAGCATAATCCCTTAGTGATGTCTGAAATCTAAACAGATCCATCATTCTCCATGGGCAGACCAATATAATAGGTCCAATAGCCAACACAACCAAGAGTGGTCAGGGTGAAATTAATTATATGCAATGTAAAATATAAATGTACTTACTACAAAATGCCAGTGTTGGCTCTGCATAACAGTCAGAGATATGATGCATGGGCAATGAGCCAGGAAAGATCCTAATTCGCCCAGGGGTATGCACATGGCAGGGGAAGGGGGTGTGCTCTGCATCACTCATTAGGACAGTGCAGATAGTTAGCCCTGCTCTACCAGCTGGCACAGAGCTGGGGACTAAGTCATGGTTCTACCCCTTTGGGCCACCCTGTGGGTGATTTGCTTACCCTGAAGAAATCTGTAGTTAAAGTAGAATGCTGATGAAAAGTGAGGAAATTCCCAAGTCTTAATACTGCCCCATTATCCTTGAACATGCTTCCCCATCTGCCACTCAGATACCTGCCACATACCAACATTATCAAAGAGAGAACTTTGCAGTTTTCAAGCCAATATGATCTCATCAGCTGCTTATGGGCCAGAGATATTTGCCTTCTCAACCCAATGAGCATGGATCAGAAACCACATATTTCATATGTTAACTGTACCACAGGCTGCCTCCATCCATCCTCCTGCAATGAGCACTGACCACACAGTGTAGTTCAACCGCCCCATACTGACATACACACTAGAGGCTAACCACTACCATGTTCACCTAGACAGACACACAGGCCATAAATACATTAGTACCAAACATACTCTCCCAATACCTATCGGAGTTCCTCCCCGTACCTAAAAGCAGGGCAGGGGACATATGGGTTATAACATCATACGATGAAAGACTACAGTGTTGTAATTCATGTATGCAATAGGAAAGAAGGGGAAGGATGACAGCAGAGTTAGAGCTACGATAGGAACCTTAAATGTGATATTCCTAACATTCACATCATTGGTTTGTTTTGATAACTTCATGTTCTAAAATGTTGTGAATAAAATAAATTAATGATCCATTTACAATTAACTCTCGCCAAGTAAGATGTGTCTGTAAATTAGCATTTTTTAAAAAATAATTGTAAATATGTGAATCATTTATGGATAAGTGCATCTTCAAAAAATTTAAATACACAGAGATGTTTTCTTCCCAAGTACAAGAAATAAACTCCACTAATGAGTGTCCAATAGTTACGGCAGGGGACCAGAATTTATGGGTCAGAGCTCTGCCACCAACTCACTGTGTGACCTTGGGCTAGTCATATATTCTCTCTGCACTCCAGTTTCCCCAGTCAGAGAGAAGACCACCTATTTCACAGGGGTACTGAAAGGGCTGATTCATTAGTGCTTGTAAAGCATTTTGAGACCTTCAGATAGAAGCCAGTGTACCGTGTAAGTGCAAAGTGTTATTGAAATCTAAAAAATAAATGCTGTGAAAGGGGCTGATCCAACATGCAGATAGTAGTAACAGTTCTTCTGCTGCTGTGCTAATCTACCACAAAGCAAAGTCCAATATTCCATCTCACTTCTCCGCCTTTGCGTCCTCCAGACCAACACCCCATACTCCTCTGAAAGGTTACAAACAAACAGTCACTGTTTCATCTAGTATGTACTCTAAAGTATAGATAGGGCCCAGCCTCTGGAAAGGAATGCAACTGTCAACATACCATGACATCATTACTAAAGGGGTGTGGTATTTACCTACAGGAAAGCTACATCCTTTAAGCAATTGCTTTGCTTAATAACCCACCACTTTAAGGTTGTCATTGTGTGAGTGTTCCAAACCACTGTCTTAAAAGCAGGGTGGATAAAAATCAATGATTTTTTTAACCAGTATTTTTTTTATTTAAATCAGATTTTTTTGATAAAATGCTTTTGGAGGGGGAAAAAAAAAAAAAAAAAAAAAAAAAAAAAACACATCTAAAAGACAATTTTAAAAAAAAAAAAAAAAAAAAAAAAAAACACATCTAAAAGACAGTTTTAATTAAGATAGCTCAAAAAGATCTCATCATGGAATAGAGATTATAAATTCTAATTCTATAGTATGAGACAATATATTCATGTAATGTTTAAGAAAAGTTTTTTAAACAAGTTGCAATAGTTCATGGATTAGGGACCCAATTTTATGGGGTTCCAGGCGCTTCTGTACAGATTATTTAAATTAATATATCTACCTACCCCATGGGACTCAGTGCTCAGTCTAGAAGATACTATCAGAGATGCTTAGTTTTGCAGTTCTCAAACTGTGGATTTGTCTCTCCAGAGACAACATGCTTGTTAACAATAAAAATGTTTTAAAAAATAAAACAAACAAACAGACCTCAACCCTATTGTCCCTCTGCAAGTTTGTGTACAGAGTCAATCCCTTACCTCTCTCTCTAAAAGTGCAAGCTTTCAAAAAGTTCAATGAATAGAAGATTGTTGGGGGCAGAACAGATCTGGACAAGGAGAAGTCTGGAGATAAATGTGAGAAGGGAGGGACAAGCAGTAGAAAAAGTGAAATTGGTGAGCAGCATATGCCAGAAGTCTTGAGGTCTTTGAGTGTAGCCTTCATTGAGATCTACCACACCATTCTCTCACTAGAAGGAAAACCTATAATAGCAGCAGGCTGTAAAAGAGACCCAGTTTGGGAATAAGAACCATTCAAGAAATATATGTTTGCCGATAATGTTTTAAAGAAAGTCACACCAGTGCACTGGTGGAAGTCACTTAGGCACTTGAATTCAGAGACTGTTGAAGTGATAGTCTCACTTTTACAGCAGTAGCTTCTTCTGTCAGTATAGAAAGCATATTTTCGTCCTTTGAACTAATTCATTCCAGAAATCATTTGGAACCTGAAAAAGCCGGAAAACTTGTTTTTCTTTTCCAGATTATGAACAAATAGGAAAATGAAGGTGAAGATGGCTGAGTTAGCTGCAGAAGCCAATATTTTAAGCTTCTCATGTTGACCTGGCTGATATAGTCGATTTAATTTTTGTTTTTTAAAAATATTTAACAATTTTATCAAACACAAACCTGATTTTAAAAAAACCTGAATGTTTAACTAAATTCAAAAAATTCATATGCTTGTTTTGTTAAAATATTGTATATTTGCTGTGGAAGAAAAAAATATCCAGAATATATAATGTTGTTTTAGTTAAATAAAACAATTTAAATGTCTGCCCGGTGATCTTCTCCTCCGAATACAGCATAGCAAGAAAATCCTCCAAATATTAATGATTAGCCTGCTGAATTGGAAATAATTCACCTCCCAATGACTTCATAAATATCTGCTTCAATTACCTTTGGTAAATGAAATAACCAAACATTCATTCATGTTCTGATATAGCTGTAAAACTAACCTGACAAGTTTTCAAAATAAATCACTTTAAAAATGTATCATCTGTACCTTCTAAAAATGAAACCTACATCTCCGAGTTGTGCAGAATATGTATTAAGGTTATAACAACCAACAAGAATGCACTTTTATGTAGAAATCCATGATTAAATCGAGTCTTCCTGATTAGTGATTTAAATCAAATCCACCCTGATTAAAAAGGGATTTATATTACTTCCTCATACAGTAAGTTTTGGTTTTATATCAAAGCCGGGCGAGCAAGTCTGCTAACTCCAGTCAGGAGCTGGGCTTCATGGCTTAAGCATCACAAAGAGCAGGACAACCAGAACTGAATGAGTATGGAGAATTATAGAAGACAGCAGTTCTTCCAGGTCAGCAAGAAAGGGTGTATGCAGACCAGGCCTGAGTGTCTTTGTATAGCTGCAGACCTGATCCAGAAGTCTGTCAGAAACACACCAGTCACACTCTGGCTTCCACCAACCTAGGTTACTGCTTGCAGAGTGACCCCAACACATTCCCAGTCCTGATTTTTCCCAAAAACACTGTCCAGCCCTCTCCTGCACAGTCCAGATATTAAGATTCATTGCCCCTGTAAGGAGTCAATATTCAACAGTTTGTTACATTAACTAGAGCTATGCAAAAATTCAGTTTAAACACAGCACTGGATTGGTTTAGATTAGAGGTAAAACAAGTTCATTAACAAAAGAAGATTAAGTGAATTCAAGTATTAGAAAGTTAGAAACCGTTACAAGAAATAAAAGTGAAAACATGCATCCAAAAGTCTAAAACTTAAATCAAACAAGTTTTTGTTCGAGCTTTCTTTAAGTTGGCCTTTCACACTCACAGTCTTCCAGGAAGATGGTGACTGACCCTTTCCTTAGTCAGGATCTCTCCCAAAGGCCCAAAGATGCTGGTCTCTTTGTCTTCTTAGATGAGAGAGAGCACTTAGGGTTCTCTGCCCCCCCTTTTTATATATATATATAATCTAGGAACCTCTGAAGTGGATTCTTCTGAGGGTTACTCTTCAACACCAAGTTTATTCAAGCAGTAAAGACAGTGACATGGAGTCTGCTGGTGAAGGAGGCTCCATGCTCTCTCTCCTCACCTGTGTTTGCTGAAATACAAATTTGCTTTCTCTCCTTCTATATTCTCCTTCTGCTGTCTTGTGGACCCTATTTGCTACTTATACATAAACATGTCTATCCTAAACAAAGGAATGTGCATTTATCTCAGTTTAACAACTTTTGCCTAAGCAGGACTGTGTGGATTTGAACATGTGCTAAGATCATCATACAGAGGATTTCATACCTTCACATATAATGTTGCTACATACATTTCATCGTGATGTTACTGGCCAGCGAGTCACCAGCATTCAAATGATATCTCAACAAGACGTATTTTGTATAAAGATTATTACAGTGGTGCATAGGGTGTGAATACAGTGGAGCTTTTGCTCACATACCCCCAAGGCAGTGTTGGGTCTGTTAGTGAAACAGTAGGAAACATACAGGATAGAAGGATTCCCCTCTTGCCCCAGGACCACTATGCTCAGGGCTATGTTCTGTCAATGGACTAGCATAGGAAAGAGAAGCTGAATTCCTCTCCTAGCCCCTCAGATGAGGGATTATTTAAAATGTTCCCTTCCAGACAATAGCCTTGATGCAAGGGGTTAATTCAGACCTGACGTAAGCGGCTGAGAGTCAGTTGAAGTCAAAGAAATCATACCTGCTTGCATCAGACTTGAAACTGACCCAGAGTGTCTGGGTTTCCGAGATACTGTGGATGTGTATGCTGCTCTGTGTGTGTGTGTTGCGATGAATAGTACTTTCTCTGCCCTCAAGGTAAACAAAGGGTTTTACCATCAAGATCCTGGGGATCCCTCACCTTTTACAAACACAAATGTCAATTGCAAATTAAGAAAATCTGTTTACCCTGCTAAGAAAGTAAACACATGCAGCTTACATGTGGTTACTACCTGTCATTCTGTACCTCACCCCTTCAATAAAATAGAGAGCCACAGAAACATACTTTACTACCATGGACTCCTAGCAGCAGAACTGCAAGCCAAACAGCCTGCCTTGCAGAACCATACAATCTAGTTGACTAAAAATTTGGAATGAGCAGCAGCCTCCATGCCAGACTGGAAACAGACAGCAGAATTCAACAATGACCAACAACAATACTCCAAACCACAGCAGCTGAGGACAGGAAAAGTAAGGTCACATATAAAATGTCACTGCAGATGGATCATGGTTCATAGTGCATGCAAGGAATGAGCAGGTCACCCAGGCTACTTCGCAAGCCAAGATTGAATTTGCTGCCCTGTCTGTATCATTTTTCTTAGTGAAACATACAAAGAAAATAATTTGCTTGACTTCATTCATTCCATGCCATCCCACCTCCTACACATCCCACCCCCTGACTCCTCTCAGACAGAATTGCTAAGCCTGGCCTCACAATTTGAGGGCTTAAAGCAAGATTGGGAACACAATGCTTAAATATTTCTGTGATAAGTGGGGAATAAATTCTAGACAGACAGAGAAAGAAGGGAAATTAGATCAAGAATTACTTCCCACTCCAGTCCGGCTGCCAGACTGGGAGAAAATGTATAATCTGACCCTACTGTGGGAGTCTGGGCTCAGGTGGGACTTAGCAATCCAGTGAAGGATCACTGGGATCCTAAGAGTATGTGGCTTTCCCCAGTCTCTGGTCCCCTGGTTGGAGGGGGAACGTCAGGCCTTGCCCCTTTGGTCCTGACATGATTCCTGTGGAATCAAGTCATGAGTTGCTGAGACTGGCATAGGCCCCTAAAGCACAGGGCCTCAAGCAGTCATTTGAATTGCTTATAAATCCACTCTGATAGGCTGGAGAGATCCTCACAGACAGGCTCTCTGAAAGCATTTATAAAAGGTTTTATTATCTTGTCTGCAGAGTCCTGCTGGGACACCCCAGCACCTGGGGTAATAGCCATGAGAGGACACAAGGGAGCCAGCGATTTCCTCCTCCAGGGTCTTCTCCTGCAGATTTTACCACTGGAAGGGATGATCTGGCCGTAAGCAAGGACTATAAGGAGTAATTTTATTAATCTGTTTGGATTTTTACCAGAAGGTAAAAGAGGTGTTTATTCCTGGACGTCAGGTGCCCTTACCAAACAGCGAACAACCAAAGTGGATCAATTACAAATCCAGCATACCTGATGCCCAGCATTTTGCATTGTATTAAGCTGACGATTGGGGAGGTTGCCTCGTTTCTCAAGACTAAAGTCTCCTCTGACTAGAGCTGACCCATTGTGGAACCAGTATCTGTTTCCTTCCAGGATTTGTGTGGCGTGAAAAAGCAGGGAGTCAGAATCATTCTGAATCAGGAGCCCCTGAGAGGCAATGCTTATCATGAATACATTTACCCCACCCAAGGCCCATGAACAACAGGATTTCTATTAGCAAACAGCCAATTTGCATGCACAGATGCTGTTTGCTCACCCAAATTCTGTCCTTTCTATCTTCATCTGATACATGAGTGCACAGCTGTGGGGACAAATTCTGAGGCCATTCGTCAATATTTACCCTTTCATCATCACAGTATTGAACATGCATAAAGCCAGATCATCCCTGGCCCTTGGATGGATGCAGTGAGGAAGACACAAGGAACCTTCCTGCCCCTACATGTGTTATCCACATGGGGACTGCAACTTGTGTGTCCCCCCCATCCCCCAAGGAGTGCTGACACCTCAAAAGGGTAGGATCAAGAAAGTGGTAAGGCCATGCCAATTTCCCCAGGCACCAGCCCATCAAGCTGACTGTCTTAGGAGCAGGGTGCACCATCCAAAAGCAGGGGTAGTCAATAGGCAGACCGCAGGCCAAATCTGAACCACCAGATGCTTTTGAACGAATCTCGAAATCTTATTTACTTCCCCCCTGCCCCCAGAATTTGGATCTTGACTATACCTGGACCAAGAAATTTGGACCTTGACAAAAAAATAATTGACTACCTCTGATCCAAAAGGATGTACTGGGGAATGGCTGTGCCTCTTTGAGCCCCCTGTGAGCCTCTTTGAGTTCCAGGCCCCCTTTTTAGAGCTGTGATCAAGTGACTAACCTTGGAATCCCCATAAACTTTGGAACCTGCTTACTTTACTGATGGCTGTTGCTGTTGAAGGTCAGTCAGAACATCCAGGGCACATTGGCATCTATTTGAAATGTGAAAGTGTATCAAAGGTTTTTCTGTGAGTGGGATAAAGCAGGATGTGAACCTGGCTTTAGCTTTATGTTGCATTTGAGCTTCAGGCTTGTCATAAACAGATAGTAGACGTTAATAAAATAGAAGTACTTTATCTCTCTTTTGACTGTAAAGGGTTAACAAGTTCAGTAAGCCTGACTGTCACCTGACCAGAGGACTAATCAGGGGACAGGATACTTTCAAATCTTGAAGAAGGGAAGTTTGTGTGTGCTGTTAGTTTTTGGCTGTTGTTCACTCTGGGGGCTCAGAGGGACCAGACGTGCAACCAGGTTTCTCTCCAATCTCTCCGATACAGGCTCTTATAAGTTCAGAATAGTGAGTACTAGGAAGATAAGGCGAGTTAGGCTTATGTTTGTTTTCTTTATTTGCAAATGTGCATTTGGCTGGAAGGAGTTCAAATTTGTATTTTGCTGAAAGGATTTTAATTTGTACTTGTATACTTAGGCTGGGAGGGTATTCTCAGTGTCTATAGCTGAAAAACCCTGTACCTAATCCATCTTAAATTTACAAAGATAATTTTTACTGTTTTTCTCTCTTTAATTAAAAGATTTTCTTGTTTAAGAACCTGATTGTTTTTTTTATTCTGGTGAGACCCCAGGGGACTGGGTCTGGATTCACCAGGGAATTGGTGGGGAGAAAGGAGAGAAGGGGGAGAGAAAGGCTAATTTCTCTCTGTGTTAGGATTACTGTTTCTCTCAGGGAGAGTCTGGGAGGGGGAGAGAGAAGGAGGGGGGAAGGTGAATTTTCCTCTCTGTTTAAGATTCAAGGAGTTTGAATCACAGTATCTTCCAGGGTAACCCAGGGAGGGGAAGCCTGGGAGAGGCAACGGTGGGGGAAAGGGTTTACTTTCCTTGTGTTAAGATCCAGAGGATCTGGGTCTTGGGGTTCCCCGGGCAAGGTTTTGGGGGGACCAGAGTGTACCAGGCACTGGAATTCCTGGTTGGTGGCAGCGCTACAAGTACTAAGCTGGTAATTGAGCTCAGAGGAATTCATGCTGGTACCCCATCTTTTGGACGCTAAGGTTCAGAGTGGGGAATTATACCATGACAAGGCTGATCTCTGCATCTAAATCAAATATGGGCAAACTATGGCCTGGGGGCTGCATCCGGCCCTTCAGACGTTTTAATCTGGCCCTCGAGATCCTGCCGGGGAGCAGGGTTCGGTGCTTCCCCCGTTCCACACATGCTGTGGCTCCTGGCTGCCCCTATGCGTAGGAGCCGGAGAGCAACATGCTGCTGCTTCCAGGAGCTGCTTGAGGTAAGCACTGTCCGGAGCCTGCACTTCAGCCCTCTCCAATGCCCCAACCCCGATCCTGTAACCCAAGCTCCTCACTTCTGGCCCCAACCCAGAGCCCAACCCCCAGCCAGAGCCCTCACCCCCTCCTGCACCCCAACCCCCAATTTCATGGCCCACCATACAATTTCCATATTCAGATGTGGCCCTTAGGCCAAAGTTTGCCCACCCCAATCTAAATGAATAATGCTACTAGTAACACTGAACGCATACACTGGGATTTATATCTTTCCTAGGGTTTAGAAGTTCCAGAAATGTGGATCCAGATCTGAACTGCCCCAAAGTTTGACAAGGTCCATTGTTCCAGGTCCCGCTGATCTCAGAGAGTCTGGGCTGAGACCTACAAAGTCTGGATCCCAATCCAGGAGTTGTGTCCCTGACCATCTTGGCTAATCACCACACAGTAAACTGTGTGACTTGCCCAAGGCCACAGAGTTAGTCAGTCAATGTATGCTTTTATTAAAGAGCTTTCCTTAATTAAAATCGGGGGGGGGGGGGGAAATATTCCTTTTTATACCTTTGTAGCTTGACCTCTTTATTCAGTACTTTTTCTTAATCAGGCATAATTCTGTTAATCCCTATACTTTGTACTGGGAATACTGCAAATGTAGCCTGATCTAACCCCCACTGACAGCAATGAGAGTCTTTCAATTGACTTCACTGGGAACTGGATTGAGCCAATACTCAGGATACAATAGCTTGCAAGCAGCAAATTTGAAGATTTTTATAGTGACCACTCTAGACAAAGCAATTAATCTTCAAAAAGGCACTAATGGGAAAGGCAAGTTTTAGGTTTTACAACTGGAAAAGAACATAAATTTGATTAAAGGAAGAGTAAGGTGAACAGAGAAACAAATTTTAGTCTAAGTAACTAAAATGCTAGCCAAACCAACCTTCAAATTTCAAACTTTTATTTTAAAAAAGTCTCAGTTCTCAAAATAAGACCAGAAAATTTCAGCTTGAAACAACCTTATATTCTCTTTAAATGTATGCTTGAAAATAGAAGTCCCTATTCACCTTAACTTAAATAATATCTCCTATATAAACACCCCAAAACTTTAATAACTAAAAAGTCCTCAAGAGCAAAAGTGTCATAAGCAAAACAAAAATAACTTTAAATCTATTGCCATTTTCTCTCTGATTTTTGTTTGTTTCATATTCAGTCACATCTGAAGTGAAGCAGAAGAAGAAAAGGACGATCTCCAGTAATAATGCCTCACCTGTCTATGTAGCCTATCATATAAGGATCAGCAAAGCACTGTACTTTCATTAAGTTCACAGCACCTCTGTGATTTAAAGATCATCATACCTATTTTACAGAGATTATGGACTGAGGCATACTCTGAGTCAGTTTCAGAGTTGGGGAAAGAACCTAGGAGTCCCGAGACTCCCAGCATTCTGGTCTGACCATTGGACATTCCATACGTAGAGGATGCTGAGTATATTTTATTATAGGCGGGGCTGGTAGCACTACTATTATCAAAGCTGTCCTTGATAATCCTTTAGATCTCTTAGATTTGCTGGCTCCAGGTCACTGAGTGCCTTGAAAATGAGGACTGAGACCTTGACCCAGTGTGCTGTGGGAAGCCAGCATGGAGAGTGGAGGACAGGTTTGACGTGTCTGCAGAAGTTCTTGTTGCTAAGAAACACACTGCAGCATTCTGTACTACCTGGAGTTTCCTAAGGGCTGATGGCTTCACACCCAGGTATATTTACATTGCTGTAGGCCAGACAGGAGGTGACGAAGACGTGCATAACTCAAACCAGGTCATCATCCACCAAAGCAGGACAGGGTGTCCTAACCCTCAAGAGATGGTAGAAAGCATTACTTACAGATGCTACAGTGTGAGCACTTAGCACCAGAGAGGAACTCAGAAGCATTCCAAAACTATGGATTCTATTGCTCTTCCACCAAAGGAGACTGCACCGTGGCTGCAAATGCTTCAAAGTGCTTTGCTTACCAGCATCACCTCAGTCTTACTCAGGTGCAGCTTCAACCAGTTGTTGCTCACCAGAGAACTGATCTGATCCAAGCACTGAATCTTGGTGGTAGAAGTAAGGTTGCAGGAGGTGAAGGATATGTAGAGAAGCGTGTTATCTGTTTGTTGCTGATATCTGAGTCCATGTCATCTGACCAGTTCCTCTAGTGGCTCCATGCAGATGTTGAAAAGGACAGAAGAGAGAATTGATCCTTGTGGGACTAATGCAAGCAAGGGGTCTAGTGGTGGAGGTGCAGTTTCCCATCGCCACTGCTGGGTATGTCCTTCCAGAAGGATGTAAACAATGTTAGTGCATTCCCCTGGATCCTTGCCACCTCTCTCAGGTGAGACAGTGGTATCTCATCCTCAACAGCACTGAATGCTGCACAGAGATCTGGGAGGATGAAAATGGATCTCTATCCACCATTCATTGACAGCAGGAGATCATATATCAGTGCCACTAAAGCAGTTTCTGTCCCCTATCATAGCCTGAATCCAGATTCTGCCTGGTCTCCAATGTTAACTGCAGTTAGATTAGCTTTGCAGTTGACCTTCAGCTAGCTTCTCTATAAGCCTGCTCAGGAATAGAAGGTTTGATACCATGAGATAGTTGGCTAGAACTGATGTATCCAGGATGGGTTTCTTCAGTGCTGGATGTTGTCAGGGCTCCTTCACCACTCTGAACCTTAGGTTCCAGATGTGGGGACCCGCATGAAAGACTCCCAAGCTTATTTACCAGCTTAGGTTAACAGTAAGCTGCCACCATCAAGAGTGTTCCAAATCTCAGGGGAAAGCCACTTGAAACTCTGCCTTCCCGCAAATATTTTCCAAGTCCCTAACCCCACCCCCTTTCCTGGGCAGATTTGAGACTAATTCCTCTCCCTCCCCCAGCAAGTCTTTACACCCCTTTTCCTGGGTAGGCTTGAGAGTATACCCTCACCAATTAGTCCTGGTGAACACAGATCCAAAACCCTTGGATCTTAACACAATGAAAAATTAATCAGGTTTTTAAAAGAAGGATTTTATTAAAAGAAAAGGTAAACTTCATCCCTGTGAAATCAGGATGGAAATAACTTTACAGGGTAATCAGATTCAACGAGCCCAGAGGAACCCCTGCTAGCCTTAGGTTCAAAGTTACAGCAAAACAGGGACAAACCTCCCTCTAGCAAAGGAACATTTACAAATTGAGAAAACAAAGAAAACTAACAAACATACACTTTGCCTGGCTGTTACTTACAAGTTTGAAATATGAGAGACTTGTGCAGAAAGATTTGGAGAGCATGGATTGATGTCTGGTCCCCCTTAGTCCCAAGAGCGAACCACCACCAAAACAAAGAGCACAAACAAAAACCTTCTCCCCACCCTCCTCCAAGATTTGGAAGCATCTTGTCCCCTTATTGGTCCTTTGGGTAAGGTCAGCCAGGTTACCTGAGCTTCTAAACCCTTTACAGGTAAAAGGATTTTGGTGCCTTTGGCCAGGAGGGATTTTATAGAACTGTATACAGGAGGGTTGTTACCCTTCACTTTATAGTTATGACTGACGTAAGAAGGAAAGATTCTGCCCTTACCATAATATTCAGTTTATTGTGCAAAAAGAAGCTGCTGTTTTATCCCCAACAGCATTCCCCATTAGTGACAGGACAAATTAATTTTACATAGGAAGCGATATACAAACTGAGTGAATAAATTACTAGATGGGTAGCTAGCTCAGAGTCTTCACTATGTTTTTCCTACTGCTCGTAGATAAATGCAGGGTGAAAGGATGAGGACTAACTCCTGCTCATCAAAAGTTCTCCCCCTCCCTAAATGTGTTACTATATGAACATGCAATACCTTTCTGTCTAGTATACACCTGTTAGAAGGGACACTGTTGATAGAATAAGGGTAAACGTCGGATGCGTGCTCCAAAACGTCTGTTAGTCTATAAGGTGCCACAGGACTCTTTGTTGCTTTTACACACTAACACGGCTACCCCTCTGATACTTGGCCCAAAGGGACTGATTCTTAGCTAAGGGAGACATAGACCAGGATATGGAAGACTGGATCCATGAAGGCACTACAGTGACCAGATGTCCCAATTTTATAGGGACAGTCCCAATGTTGGGTCTTTTTCTTACATAGGCTCCTATTACCCCCCACCCTCTGTCCCAGTTTTCCACATTTGCTATCTGGTCACTCTAGAAGGCACTCAGACACCTAAGTCCCAGTTTTGGCTCCAGTGTGAGCCATAACGCTCTCACCAAACCCTGCAGGCACCTAAACTCACTCAGCACTGAGGTTCTCCAGGCAAAAGTTCCCACCTCTGAACATGCATATTGCTGCCTCCCCTGAGGCATTCAGATGCCTATTTCCTGCCTAAGCCCCAGAGCAATTCACAAACCAGGGAAAGGCAGCCATCTGGCCACCTAACTCACTCAAGCAGCCTGATCCTGTAGACATGTGCAGAGGCAGCCTACCAGCTCACGTCACATTCAAACACCATAAATAGTGGTGGTGCCTGCCTTACAACTCTTAACCCATTGGTTACAGCACTCATCTAGGATGTGGGAGACTCAGGTTCAATTTCCCTCTCTCTGCTAAAGATCTGAATAGGAAGTCTTCTCAGGAGGATGCTCTAATCACTGAGCTATGGGATATGTGGGGTTTCTTCTCTCTCTCCTGTTGAAGCCGTTCCACTGTGACTAAACAGAGAGATTGGAGCAGCGGGACTGAACCCAGGGTGTCTCACGTCCCAGGCAGGTGTCCTAACCACTGGGCCAGAGTGTCATTCTCTCTCTGTGGCCCCATGGCTAAATCTGAATTACTGGAAGATTAAATGACTTGCTCAAGGTCAAAGTGATCCAGTGACAGAACCAAAAACAGACCTAGGAGTTCGTGGCTCCCAATCCATTGGTCTAACCACGAGACAGCATTCCTTTTAGTTATAGGTATTGCATGGCATCACATGGAGTATTCTCCACCTCCACTGTTAACCAACTCCAACCTACAAGAGATCTGCCCAGAGGCTTTTCTTTTTTTTTTTTCTAAAAAAAGAACTGACCCCTCCTTAAATATTGATACAGACTTGTTTTACTCTCCATGCTCCTGATACACCACACCTTGCAAACAAGTTTCAACGGCATTATAAAAGTACAAGGAAGAAAACACAACCACACAACCTTTCCATGAACAGTTATGCTACAGTGCAGCATCTGCTCGTCCCAGTTCATCCTGCGGGGCCAGGCAGGAACAGTGCCCTTTTAAATATTTAAAATAAAAACTGTAACAGGAGACTGAATGGCTCAGGAGACTAATGATGGGATAAAGGGTCTCAAGTCTTAGGTCATAACTTCAAATCCACCTCAGCTCAGAAATAACTACAGGCTAATGGAACTAACGGGTATTTAGAAGACTATCAGAAATTAGTTACTGGGTCTTAGTTCACTTCCTACTAGACAAATGTCCTCATTAAAAGTAAGAGGCCATAAATTAAGAATATAAAAGCAACCATACTGGGTCGCACTAATAATCCATCTAGCTGAGTATTCTGTTTTCACAGTGGCCAACACCAGGTGCTTCAGAGGGAATGAACAGAACAGGCAATCAACAAGTGATCCATCCCTTGTCGTCCACCCCCAGGTTCTGGCAGTCAGAGGTTAGAGACACCCAGAGCATGGGGTTGCGTCCATGACCATCTTGGCTAACAGCCATCGATGGAGCTGTCCTCCGTGAACATATCTAAGGGTATGTCCAGACTACCTGCCTTGTCAGCGGGTAGCGATCGATTTCTCAAGGATCGATCTATCGTGTCTCATCTAGACGGGATATATCGATCCCTGAACGCACTCTCCGTTGACTCTGGAACTCCACTAGCGCAAACGGCGGTAGCAGAGTCGATGGGGGAGCCACGGACGTTGATCCTGCGCCATGAGGACCCAAAGTAAATCAATCTGAGATACGCAATTTCAGCTACGTGAATAGCGTAGCTGAAGTCGAAGTATCTTAGATCGATTCCTCCCCTCCAGCATAGACTAGCCCTAATTCTTGGAATCAATCAGCATCCATACTGTTGGCATATCGGTACAGGGGGCACCATTTAAAAGTGTGCTGTGAAAAGGGAACTAGCCTCATGTTAAAAGACCCAACTCTGGGTTGAGGCACATTAAAAGGGTGATATGGGAAAGCTTGCACTGCTGCTGTTCACGTCACACTAAGGGCTTGTCTACACTGTCACTTTACAGCGCTGCACTTTACAGTCTTGCTATGGGGTGTGAAAAAACACCCCTGAGCGCTGCAAGTTTCAGCACTGTAAAGTGGCAGTGTAGACAGTGCTCCCAGTGCTGGTAGCCGTGCTCCCAGTGCTGGTAGCTACTCTCCTCGTGGAGGTGGGTTTTTTAGAGCACCGGGAGAGAGCTCTCCCAGCACCATGTCGCAACTACACAAGCCACGTTAAAGCGCTGTTGCTAGTGAAGACATGCCCTTAGACTGTGGACAAAGAGGAGACTTCAGAGTACAGGGATATCACTGTCAATCCAGCATTTTTTAGAAAAATGAAGTTCACACAATGTAAAAAATAAATAAAATAAACTCCTTAGGGTCCCTTCCCATCTCAGTTTAAAGATAAAAATTCTTCTCTACTGGATTAGTTTACGTAATCGGCTCCTGAGCTGAAACTGTTCACACTTTTAATCCTTAATTATGAAACATGTTCTTCTATTTTAAGGTTTTATTAAAGATGAAAAAGGAAGAGAGAGAAAGGACCAGCCAAAACAGATATGCTATAGGTTAAATACCCTGCTACCCCAAAAAAATTTCTGGGCTACTATCACTGCAGGCAAGAATCTAATGCTTCTTTCTGGCTGTCAGCTGTTCTCATGGTTACAGTGACAGGAATATGTGGTTTGTGCATTTGGCACATTTCTACCTAGTAAATCAAATTCCTCTAACATGGTGCTGCAGCAGTTATATCACATCTTACTTGCTGAGCAACACTTTAAAGGGACACTGTCCAATATGAAGATCCTAATCTGACCTGTTTATTTTTCCTTATCTCTGTCTGAAAGTAGTTTTTAGGAATGCTAGTGACTCATGACTGAGAGTGGCTTGACTGGTCTCTCAGTGGAAATTACCATTGTACATATACTTCCCCATCAGGGATCTCCTATCTCATGAAGCAAAGTAGGAATGGAAAACTGTAGTCCCCATATGAATGCATGGGAAAGCAGACACTTTTTATAGCTGTCAGGATAAGATTCAGCATGTATTTTACCAGTTGGTTATTTTAAAACCTATTGCTTAATTAACGACAAAATATAGCTGTCATGTAGCTGTGCAGTTCCATGTATGGCATTTTATGCAAATATAATAAATTGTACACAGCTACAAAGTCTGGTTAACAGGGCAGCAGTAGAATAAGCTTCCCACACATGCTGCCCTAATCCTGACAGAGAACCTTCCCCTAGGGATCACAAGGATAATTCTGTCTCCATAGCCCATGCAGTTCTTGGCCTCTCTTTGGAGTTTGTCAATTAATACAAAGTGAAGTAGTGAGTTTGGGAGGTGGGCAGGAGTGGCGCCAGGGTTTTTGGCGCCCTAGGCAGGGGTCCTTCCGCACTCCTGGTCATTGGCAGCAATTCTGCAGCGGGGGGGTCCTTCCGCACTCCCGGTCTTCGGGGCACTTCGGCGGCGGGTCCCAGAGCAAATGAAGGACCTGCCTCAGAATTGCCGCCCCCCCAAATCCTGGCGTCCTAGGTGACTGCCTAGGTCGCCTAAATGGAAGCGCCGGCCCTGCAGGTGGGAGCTGAAACTCAGACCCATCAAGTTCCACTTATGGTGGGGCCAGTAAACCTCCATCAGATGGGAACAACTTTCAATCCCTAACTGACAGCCTACAGGCATAAAAGCCTCTAAAGCTCATTAGAGGTGCCCTGAGGCACCCAGTCCCTGGCTAAGTGCCATTACACCTTCAAGGGTGAAGCTTGTTTTCTGGAAAGGTAAGTTCAATAAATCAAGTTCTGACCTTTCTGGTGCTTACACAGGTAGAGTCTTCCCTCTGCACACACAAGCAAGATCTCCCCCTGGCACTGCTCTCAATGTGCCCCACCCTGCCCTTAAAAGGGCAGCTCACATTAACCAAAATACCAATACTACATACAACAAAAAAATAAATATTAACATCCAAAAACTCACCTCTAACTATAAGACCTGGCAAAATAAAGTCATTTCACTTATCTCAAGGCCCTCCCACTAACTTTCATGGGGTGAAATACATGTATCACAAGCCAGCCTTGAACTCACAAGCTTGAGGTACACAACACAGAATCCTGCTGCTAGGGGAAGGGGGGAAATCATTTTTCTATATAAAGAACACACACTTTGCACATATTTTCTATTTACTTACTGGTTCACAACTATTTGTGAACTAGCATTGGAATGTTGGCTATCAGGATTCCTGGCCCTGGGAGTTAAGTGTGGTCTAGTGATTAAAGAGACTAATAGGGTCATTCTGCCAGGAGCAACCTGGGATCAAAAAGCATGCACTTTAACCATCTGAACTAAAGGACAACAATGCACACTAAATTCATGTAGGCTGTAGCAGACTCAAACCGTTATGTGGTCCAGCCCCACTGGGTACATCTACACTGCAGCTGTGAGATGTAATCCCCAGTGCAGGAAGATGTACATGCACTAGTTCTGTTCCAGCTAGTATACTAAAAATAGCAGTGTAGTGAGCAGCATGGGTTAGCTGCCCAAATATGTACCTAGTATTTCCAGCTGGATTGTACTCAGGCTGATGGCCTGAGCCGCCACCTGTGCCACAATGCTACTTTTTGCAAACTAGCATGTGTACAGCTTCCCGAGCTGGGAATTACACCTCTCAGCTGCAGTGCAGACATAGCCACTGTTTTAGGATCAGTTAGACAGACACAGAATTTGGCCCACTTTACCTGAAAGGCAGTGTGGAAAAGCTGATAAGGCTTGGGTCTGTCAAAATAGAGTCCAGCATTCTATTTTTAGCTTTGCCTACAAAGAGTTGTCCAGGCTCACACTTATCTGTAAAATGGGTTGTCTCTCCTAATGTAGGAGTAATGAGGCATTGGTTAATGAGGAGTGCAAAGAAGTACTAAACCCAATTATAAGAAGAGCTTGGATTAGAATGAATGGGCTCTTGGGTAAGTAGCTCAATGCCCCTTTCCCTAAGCTACAGGCTCTTGCATGTAGGTAGGGTCTCCCTCAAAAAATGTGAGACTTTTGACCTGTTCTGCAGAAATGCATGACACTTCGCAGGTCTGCAAAAAACATTTTAAAGAAACAGAACTTCTTAATACTTGAAGAGTCCCGGATTTCCCATGCACTCGAATGGATGCTGTTTCTCTCCATCCTACCATAGCTCAAAACATTTAAGATGGCTGCTTTCTAGTTGCTTAAACACTTTTTTCCCCGCCATTAGTTAGTATTATTTACATTTATTTGTAATTTGATGTAATGCCTTCTCTGAACTCTGTCTAGATTTAAATAGTGCTAACAAACTTAATAGGATTTTAAATGGGTAACACAGTTTACATCCAAAACATACACTTATGTACATGTTTTAAAATGTAAGTATATGGGGTAGTATACTGTTCTGACTAATGATTTAGGGCCTGATACTGCACACACTGAAGTCAATGAGAGGTTTACCACTGACCTCAGTGGTGCCGGACCTGGACCAAATTGCATCCAACAGGACACCTGACTTGGAGGATAGTTTTGCTTCAGATTATTCTCAGGAGACAAGTTAGCCTGGGGCCTGCATGGATGGCATCAGGTTCTCTGTATTGACAATGTGCTAACCAGGCATCCAGCCCACAGCTCTCAATGATGGGCATTCCAAGCTAACAGTGTTCCATCATCATACCCACTCACCGCCTGCAGTAGCAGACAGGAATGAACTAGATGATCTAAAATTCCATCCCCACCCTGTCTTTAATTTCTATTATTCTGTAACTCAAAGTCAAATGTCATGGGCTACGGTATTTATAAAAACATTAAAGCCATGTTCCTGTAATAATAATAGTTTGCCCTTCTACAGGGGATTCCATCTGAGGATCATAACTTTATCAATATTAATTAAACCTTGCAAAACCCTTTACAGGATATTATTGTACATAATTGGGAAACCAAAGCATAGAAAAGTCAATTTTCCCCCAAGGTGACAAAGCACATCTATGAAAATAGAACCAAGGTTGCACAATTCCCTGGCCTGTACTTGAGCCACTCAACCATACTTCCTCTAATTTAATAATCCTAAAAAACTCTCAGAAAAATAACCCAGCTGGAAGAATTACCTACAACACTGTGTCACTTATTTTTTATCTTGTTTCACAGTATACACCATTTTTCTTGATTCAATTCACTGTCAGTGGCCCTGTAGTCATAAACAACCCTATAACTATAAAACATTGGGTAGTCTCAAGAATAGTGGATGGGGGAATTTGCTAAGGAAAACATTTCAGTTTCAAGGAGCCCAGAGAGTTGTTATAAACACAAAGTAAAATATGTATTACCACAGTGAAAAACAAGCCAACTGCATGTCTTCAAAACTGCCCTTTATATGTAAGAGCAGCTGGCAAATTACATAAGGGATTTACTGGGAAGAATGTATTACTGCCAAAATGGATAAAAGCATGCATGCTAATAATTCCAAGCTTGTCCCAGTTTTCTGTCAAGATCACAGCACAACGTAGCTCAAAAATTGACAACGAGAGACTCCCGGAGTGGGAGAGGCCGAAATACGTGTTTGTAAATGCCTGGAAAAAATTTTATTTTTAAAATCCCAAAAGAGACTGAAAAATGCCTGTGATCAAAAAATGCCAAAACAATTTTTAAAAAATCGTAGTAGGTCAAAAGCAATTTCATAGCAAGAGAAACAGTAGCAGCACTTGGCTGGGTTTCAAGAGCCTCAGGTCTCCAGCAATGTAAAAGAGAATCATGTAGAATTATCACTGATCAGCATAGTGGATTTTTCAGTTTGTGATTGGGTAAGAGGAAATAGTTTCCTTTTACTTAGGTCACCGAAACCTTGCTTAAAAACACCAGACTGGTGAGCGCTCAATGACACCATGCACATTCTGAGACCATGGGACTGGAAGAATAGCTTGAATTGTGTATTTCTCCACATCCACAGGCATGCTATGCTGCTGTTTGCGGTACAGCAATACAGGAACACGAGTAACTGAGGGGGAGTAACTTGAGCTCGCATGAGCTGACCAGTAACTGGATGTTGTTGGAGGACTGTTATCAAGTTGGTGTTTACCACGGAGTACAGTGGAGCTGAGAGCCTGATATCGTAGGCACCTATGCAACAAAGAGCCCTTAGGCTTAGATTAGGGCAGACCTGTTGTTTTCATTTTAACAGACTTCATTTTAAACTAACCCAGTGCCGATGAAACGTGCCAGATGGACAGTCCGGTGGAGACCCAGCCCCAGAAGTACAGCAGGGGCAGTGGAGGCCTCCCCTAAGCTAGCCCACAACACTGTCGTCCATCACCATGGTATCCGACCCCTGCTGCTATATCCCCAGCCCAGGCTCACAGCACTCGCTGTCCAGCACTGCCAGGAGGCGCCGCGCGCGGCCGGCATATGGACCTGCGGGCACGTGGGTGCTTCTCCCAAACGCCCGGCCGCGGGGGCCATGGGAAGCAGCCAGGATGGGCTGCTCGGCTACTCTGCCGCTGGGGGGGCCTACCTGGTTGGTGTCCTCCCCGTGCTCCAGGTGCACGATGCCCTGGCTCCTACCCTCCGTGTCGCTCAGCAGATCGTCCTCGGAGTCCTCCAAGACGGACGAGGAGCCGGTGGAGGACAGCGAGGAGTTGGAGAGCCGGCGGGACTGCAGCAGGTGCAGTGAGCTTCCTGTCCCCAGCCAGCCGCTCTCGGGGTCCGGCGGGGACCCTTTGGGGCTGCCCTGCGCCTCCTCGCTCTCCTCGGGGGTGACCGTCAGCTGCGGGATGACCGGCGGCAGCAGCCCGTTTGGGGGGCGGCAGCTCCTCTTGGCCGGGTCCGGCAGCTCCCTTGCGGCAGCGGCGCAATGAGCCTCGAAGAACGAGCGTAGCTCCCCGACGCTCAGCCGCTTTCCCCTGCCCAGCTCCGGGCTGCTCTGCCGGCCCCAGCTAGAGTCCATGGTGGGGCCGGTGCGGGGCGCTTCCTGGGCACCGCTGCGGAGTCGGGGGCTGTGCGTGTGCATGGGGGGAGCGCCCGGCCGCCGCTGCACCCGAGCAAACTTCCTGCTGGCTGCGTCTGCCGCGCGGAGCCGGGGGCCGAGGAGCGCCCAGAGTCATGTCCCAGCCAGCCCGCACTTGCCCGCAGGGAGGCTCGGAGCCGGGGCCGCCTATCCTGCCTCAGCCGGGGCTGCAGCCAGGTCCATCTGGGCGGGCTCAGCCAGCCCGCCCGCCGCAGCAGCTGAGCGTAGCCGCCGGAGGGAGGAGTCAGGCCCACGCCCGCTCCTGGCTGCGGCTTGGCCCCTTCGTCTCTTTTGCTTTCAGTTTCCACGGCGCCACCCAGAGACGCCTCAGGAGAAAGCTGCGGGGGAGCCAGGCCCACGCCGGGGTGACAGCTCGGCTCCGGGGCCTAGGCCCGCCGCTTGGCTTCCTCCGGGGCAGGGTGCAGAGTGGAGCCTGGCGGGCGCTGTTCACGTGGTGGTGCGCAGGGCTCCAGCCTCCATCTTCCGCGCTCCCTTGTCCCGCCGAGAAGTTCCCCGGCCCAGCCTGTGCTGTGTCCCAGGCGATGGGTCTCTGTGGACGTCAGCCCCACGCACACCCCCGTTCTAGTCCTGGGTGATTATCGCTCACCAGTGTGCCCCCACCTCACGTGCCCACAGCCTGGGGGCAAAACCACCAACAGACATACCTTCCCATCTTCCCCTTGTTCGCTACTCCCACTGCCTGCCTCAAGCCAAATCCTGCTCTTTGGGCCAAAGGGAGCTCAGGATGGACAATGACAGGCAGGGCCGGCTTTAGGAAGTGTGGGGCCCAATTCGAACAGTTTCGGGGGGCCCCAGGCAGGGATGACTTAAAAAAAATGTGGAAAAACGTGAGACTTGTACTCACTGGGCGGTGCTCCGAGTCTTGCCGCCGAAGACCCTGAGCAAGCGAAGGACCTGCGGCTGAAGTGCCACTGAAGACCCAGAGTGCTGCCAGGTGAGTAAAAATTAAAAAGGCACCTCTAGCCAGGGAAGGGATTCTCACTGGGCGTGAGGCCCTGTTAGGTGCAGAGCCTGATTCAGGGGAATTGGTGGAATAGGCCTAAAGCCAGCCCTGTTGACAGGGTTGGTAAACCTGCCCCCCACAGTCTCCCAGACACATTTCAATAATTCAGTACATGTCCTTGGGTCCAATTCTGTAAATTGAACAACCTTCCCCAATTCTGAACTTCCACAGACATGACTTGGAGTTGCAGGATCTCAGCAGCTTGCAGGAGCTGGTCCTGCTTTAATGTTTAAACTGGTCTCTTCTAGGAAAATACTTGGTGACTGAGGTGCACAATGTTAATGGCCCAGTTACTCAGGCTGGCTGAACTACATTGTTCAGCAGCTGAAGGTGCATCTGCTGTCCTGAGTGGGCAGTGCATTTTAGGGTTGAGCTGGAAACTTTAGATGTGAGGTTCTCACATATTTTGCTAGTCAAGCATTCATCAATAGCATCCTCAGGCTGTTTTCTAATGCACTAGCATACTTTGTGTGTTGTGAAAGCTGAATAATATGTGGTTTGGGCTCATATGCACCAGAGTTTAGTTTGTATCACTGTTTCACCTACTGACCTGCACTTAGTTCAGTTTTTCTAACCCACATCCTGTCAAGATATAATTCCATTCAGTAAGGGAGGGTACCCTGTTACATCAGAATCCTTTCTACCTCATTATCCTTGCCAGTTATCTCCCAGTCTCTTTTCCTCACAATACATAAGATGACAATTTATCTGCTACATTGTAAGACCTTTGGAGCTAGTAAGGTTATATCACTATAGAGTTGAGTAGTGCAATGAATAATTTGAAGATCAAATGGTGACATCTTTAATCAGTTTTTGCTTATTAGTTACTTGACCTTAATGCCCACTGAAGTCAGCTGGAGCTTTTTCTGAGTAAGGACTTCAGAATTTGTTCTTTTTATTTCTCATGCACATGCAAAGAGAGAGAGAGAGAACTGTGAACCTCTAATGGAATTCCTCTTATTTTTCTGCTTTCATAGACTCAGACTCGTAGGTCAGAAGGGACCAATATGATCATCTAGTCTGACCTCCTGCACAAAGCAGGCCACAGAACCCTACCCATCCACTTTTATAACAACCCCTAACCCATGACTGAGTTATTGAAGTCCTCAGAATTGTGGTTTGAAGACCTCAAGCTGCAGAGAATCCACCAGCAAGTGACCCATGCCCCACGCTGCAGAGGAAGGCGAAAAACCTCCAGGGCCCCTGCCAATCCGCCCTGGAGGAAAATTCCTTCCCGACCCCAAATATGGCGATCAGCTAAACCCTGAGCATGTGGGCAAGACTCACCAGCCAGCACCCAGGAAAGAATTCTCTGCAGTAACTCAGATCCCATCCCATCCAACATCCCCTCACAGACCATTGAGCAGACTTATCTGCCGATAATCCAAGATCAATTGCCCAAATTAAACTATCCCATCATAACATCCCCTCCATATACTTATCAAGCTTAGTCTTAAAGCCAGATAAGTCTTTTGCCCCCACTACTTCCCTCGGAAGGCTGTTCCAGAACTTCACTCCCCTAATGGTTAGAAACCTTCGTCTAATTTCAAGTCTAAACTTCCTAATATCCAGTTTGTACCCATTTGTCCTTGTGCCTACATTAGTACTAAGCTTAAATAATTCCTCTCCCTCCCTAACATTAATCCCCCTGATATATTTATATAGAGCAAGCATATCCCCCCGCAGCCTTCTTTTGGCCATCCTCCAGCTCTAACAAAACTTTCCTAGAGATCCCGCATGATAGTGCCTATCCTTCTGACCAAGGAAGAGTGGCAGGGAGGCCTGCTGGAGCCCATAAAATACTCTCCCTAATCAGCCACATGGGATCTTATTGAGTAATACAAAGCACTCTTCTGCTCTTCAGTCAAGTGCACCATAACCAAATTTTTCCTTTTTCTGCCAGCCTAGGGAGCAGCAGCCCACATGGACTTGGAAAGTGTTACTATTGATTCCACTTCTGGTTGATTTATCTGATTTAGAAGTCAGAGGCCCTACTATATAAGAGTGACAATAAATCTGACAGAGAACCTCTAAGGCAGTGGTGGGCAGCCCACGGCACAGTTTGTTTACATTGACAGCCCACAGGCACAGCCGCCCACAGTTCCCAGTGGCTGTGGTTCACCATTCCCAGCCAACGGAAGCTGCGAGAAGTGGCATGGGCCACAGGGACAGGTTGACCGCCACTTCCTGCAGATCCCATTAGCCGGGACCAGTGAACCACAACCACTGGGAGCTGCAGGCAGCCATGCCTGCGGACGGTGAATGTAAACAAACTGTCTTGCCACCTGCCAGTGTCCATGGGTTGCAGGTTGCCCACCACTGCTCTAAGGTGCATCACAGGGGATAATAGCTGCTGGCAGGCTACACCATGGTGATAAAGTGTGCAAGAAAATAGAATGATTTAGCTGACTCTCTCTCAGAAACAAGCACAGGCAAAAACCAAGGAGTTTGTGAGCAGACATTCCCTTATGATGGACAGAATTATGGAGGAAGTCTTGGTAGGCTGAAAATTGATATGGAAATATAGATAGATGCACAACATTTTTAAATTAATTTTTAAATGACTGTAACACTCACTCACTCTGGAGGAGGGAGGTTGCTGAAGGTTGGCAGTAGCCTGCCTCCACTCTTGTCTCAGTTTAACTGGGCCTGGGCTTGCAGGGCTCAGGCAGCCAGCAAACAACAGTCTCAGAGGGGCTAGGACCACTCATCTTCAGAGTGAGAGTCCCTTGCAGAGGCACGAGGGTCAGCCACCCAGGGGGGCCAGACACAGGCCCTCCCTACTTCACCACATCCCAGCTCAGGGCCCTGGCAGGGGCAGGATCAGATGCCCCAGGGTCAGCAGGGATCCAAACACAACACTCCATTGTGGGGACTCAGGGTTTTGCAGCTAGTCCTCCAGGGGCTGCCCCTGGGCCACTTCCTGCCTCCACTGGGGTGGGTACCTCTGGCATCCAGTCATCATCCAGCTCCTCCAGGTAAGTGGCGCAGGCACTCCAGGCCAGTTGTCTGCATCCGGGGCTTGAGCCGAGCCAGGTGGGGGATCCACTCCATGCTGCTCTGGAACCAGCAGGACATCCTTCCCTTCTACAGGCTTCCCCCTGAATGGGCTGCAGGTCTGGTCTTTTATACTGCTGGCCACACCCCTGTCCTTCCAGCAAGGGGGGCGGGGCAGCCTAGGCTCCGCCCTCCAAGAGGCATGTAATACTCACTCACTCACTCCAGAGGAGGGTGGTCTGTCCGCCTCATTGCAATGACATTTTAATACAAAGGAAGGTGCCATATTGATATGCCTGCAGGCTCAGGCTTGGTCCGTAAGCTGAGTTGTACACACTTAAATGAAGGTATTATTTTATACTGATTTAGTTAAACTGGTATGGCTGTGTGTATGGATGGTCTTGTATTAGCTTAAGCCTGGTTTATATTAGTCTGGCATGCAGCTGAAAATTTACAGGCCCAGCTAAACCAATGTAACTGGTTCTAAACTGATGCAAGAGACACCACACACACAAGTTGTACCTATTTAACTAACCTGTTTTAAGTTAATCAGTGTAACTTGTGGTAATTCAGCCTTCTTCAGTTCAGCCAGTCAATGTGCCACAATCTGCACTGCCTTCAGGGATCACCTATGAATGTGAGATGGTAATTCAGTTTCCAGGCCCATGCAGTCCTTGACCTCTGCTGAAACTGTCAACAAAGCTGCTAGCTGTGATTATGTGTTCTGTGATGTGAACACCTTGCTGCCAGAAATTGTACTCGGACCACCAGCTCATTTTACATAGGGTGCCAAGCAGCCATCAGATGGCACTCCTTGGAGGAACTATTGATCTGTGTTAGATTTGAACAAACGTTATTTTTACCAAATTTTTAGATCTAGGTTGAAGAGTTAGAAGACTAGCAGAAGATACAAGAGATTCTCCCAAGTCACACTATCACAGCTTCATTAAGTAAATGTGCACCCAACACAGGAACTTAATAATAATGAATAACACTTTAATAATATCTTTATCCCTGGTTCCAAAGTGTTTTAAACATTCATTAATGAAGCATCACAACACTCCTAAAACTTCAATGTGTACTTCCTTATTTTAATGCCGAGTAAAATGATATACAAAAATTAAAAGCCTTGACCGAGGTCATGCAGTGAGTCAGTGCCAGAGATGCAAACAGAACTAAGTTTCTGACTTCCAGTGTGCGGCTCTAACCATGAGATCATGCTCTCCACCCACTTGGGATTTTAAGTTTTGTTCATTTCAGTCATTATGATTCATTTCAGAACTATTTCTTACTGCTGTGGTTTTCAGTTTCACAGCGTCCTGCTACAGAAGGAACTTTCTGCCTTTGTTTGAATTTGCAAAAAAATTGCCACTGCATCCCCATCAAACCCCTTTCTCAGCATCGTTACCTATAATGTATTGTTTGCTTTTACTCCTTTCCTTTTTTTTACTCCTACAAAAAATTGAAACACAACATTTCATTATGAAGATAACAAAGAAACCCCACTTAGGCCTTATTTAAACTAGGAGAAAAGATGTACTGTTAGAGTTTCAACTAACACATTTGACAAATCTAATGTGTACAAGACAACTTTTATTGTGTGCTAAACCTGTTGAGTTACCACCTAGAGGGAAGCATTGGCTTTAACTCGACCAGATTAGCACATTAAACTATATATGCCATCTTGTCTACTTTAAAGTTCTCAAACATATTGATTAGGATACCTTAGCCAATGCTTTGTGACATCACGTCTTTAAATTCTAGTCTACTTAGATTGTAATACAAATAAACAAATGATAATAAATAAGACCCAAGAGGATCTGAAAAGTCAGAGAATTTTAGTCCAGAGACAGTGTAAGGTTGCCCCCTTGTGGCAAGCATTGATTACATTTCCAACTGGAAAGTAAAATCATATTTCTGAGAAAAGAGAATACTGGGTGTGTCTACGCAGCTCAGGTGGACAGACATGGGCTCGCACTACTGTGATAAACAAGTAGACAAGGCTTTGGAGTTGCCCCTTGTGCTCTGAAACCTATCTCCCTCTTTAGCTTCAGAGCATGAGCTGCAGCCCAAGCTGCAATATCTGCACAGCTGCTTTTAGCATAGTAGCACAAGCCCCATGAGCTAAAGTCTGTCAACCTGGGCTGGGAGACTTGCTGCTGCACGGTGTGTAGACATACAGGGATATTAATCTGGTGTAATTCTGTTGAAGTCAATGTAGTTATGCAGGTGAATAGCTGGTGTATGGTGAGAAAAGAATCAGGTTCTGAGCCATGTTATACTTAATTAAGGAAATTGTCCGTTGTTGCAAAGAGGATTATGGAAGCAACAGATTTCCATTTGTATTATGACTGGATGAGGATGTATATAGTAATTTTAACACTGAATGTACAGTCATATGAACCCCGTGTACACTACCTGCTAAATCAGTTGAGACAGGGCTGTTAGATGCCAGCCATCTGCTCCAACAATGCAATAAAAGTGGTCTGGAAAGTCACTTATCTAAACAGGCAGTATGGCCTGTAATAGTTCTGCACTGAATAAGTTACCTATATTATAGTACGTGTGAGTTACTCAATAGGAGCCAGTGGGGTTAAGTCCCACAAATAACATTTCAGCAGTCAGCTACATTAGAGACCCAGGACCAGAATCTCTGGGACAGCCAAGCTGCATAAACCACCATTATGTTCCCCAGTCCTGGTGTCAGCTGTGCGGTGGGGAGGGTGCATTCCAGCCATCAGCATAAGTTAGGGCAGCCTTAAGGTTGGTACAATTTTTCCTGGCTAGCAATGATTCCAAGAGGTGGGGAAAGTTTGAGCTAAGGAAAGCGGGAGACCATTATCTGGTGGGGCAAAGCTGGAAGGATGCTTTGGGTCTGAGCCTGGAGAGCACGGATAGGTAAGAGGGGGATTCTGAGGATGTGGGAGTTGGACTGGAAGGAGCCAAGGGGACTTGAGATTCAGAGCTGGGAAAGGTCTAGCTTGGCAGGGTTAAATGTGGTTGAATGGGAGTGAGAGTAGGTGTACAGGATGAACTGGTGTGAGACGATGAATTGTGTGTGAAAAAGGATGGTGGGTGACAAGGAAACAGTATTTTGTACAATGACATCTGGGGCATAGGAAGGTAAGAGCTAAATTGGAGGGGGAGAGAGAAGAAGCTGGGACTGAGCAAAAACAGTAAGGAGGTCACCAAGGGGTAAATATTGTTTCTGCCTTTTACTGTAAGGCATCATAGCTTTTCATTTTCAGTAAGCCCATTTGTTCTCATTCCTCACTGACCCTCTACCAGCAAAACCTCTCTCCTTGGCATCTCCCACCAGTGTCTAAACTGACCGCTTTGTAAACCTGCCCAGCTTTCAAGGGGAGGGGATGGAACAAGCAAGAATAAGATGAAGAAAGCTCTGATACCTGCAACTTCACCTCTTAGGGTGTGTCTGCACTACGGGATTATTCCGATTTTACATAAACCGGTTTTGTAAAACAGATTGTATAAAGTTGAGTGCACGCGGCCACACTAAGCACATTAATTCGGCGGTGTGCATCCATGTACCAAGGCTAGCGTCGATTTCCGGAGCGTGGCACTGTGGGTAGCTATCCGTAGCCATCGCATAGTTCCCTCAGTCTCCCCGCCCATTGAAATTCTGGGTTGAGATCCCAATGCATGAAGGTGCAAAAACAGTGTCGCAGGTGATTCTGGTAAATGTCGTCACTCATTCTTTCCTCCGTGAAAGCAACGTAAGACAATCATTTCGTGCCCTTTTTCCCTGGATTGCCCTGGCAGACGCCATAGCATGGCAACCATGGAACTCGTTTTGCCTTTTGTCACTGTCACCGTATGTGTACTGGATGCCGCTGACAGAGGCAGTACTGCAGTGCTACACAGCAGCATTCATTTGCCATTGCAAGGTAGCAGACATGGTTACCAGTCGTTCTGTACCATCTGCTGTGCCATTGTAAACTGGCGAATGTCTGTCTAACAAGCTTCCCGTTTGTTTTTACATTAAGTGATTTGCTGCCTGACTGCACACCTGTATCCATGTAAAGCCCTAAAAGCTGGGACGATTTGACATGTTGAATCCATGCCAACAAAGTACTGGGTTATCCTCTCACCAACTCTTTGGTTGCTGCTGTCTGCTTCTAACTGACGGCACTGCCGTTTTCTCACTATGGTTTATTGAGTAACCGATTTAGCCTTTACGACATTTGTACCCGTCACCAATGCGGCCCTTTATATTGATCGAAGGGCTCTTTACCGGTTTATGTACTCCTCTGCGAAGCAGTAGTGCGCCTGAATTTAGGATTCCATTAGGGTTTGATGTGGCTCAATCAACTGTTATTGGTTCCTGCGGGCGATCCCCAGTGCCCCATGTGACTGCTCCTAGCAGCAATTGAAATCGGATTGCACTGGCAGGTACAGGAGCCACGCCTTTTGAATTTCCTTTCCTGTTTCCCCGTTATCAGCCGGAAGGTGGGATGCTCGTACCAAATCAAAAGAGTTGGTTGTACGTATGGTTTGGGGGAAATCGTTCTTTTAAATGAGACTTTGAAAATTCAGGCTATGATGACAGCGGTCACAGCACATGCTGCGTGAAGTGTATGTACGGAAAGCCAAGAATCAATGGGTTTTTGTAACGCTCATGGGGATGGGCTAGTTGAGCGCTCAGCGTGTGCGATCCAGTCCCCGCGCTACCCATCTGAGCTGCCCAATGCCCTGTAGGGTCACCATTTGTCGGGTGTTCAGGCTATAATATGTCGTCAATCTACACCCCCCTGCCCCCGCTGAAGCAGGGAAAATGTTCTTGTTTCCTCGGTACTTTTCTACTGCCGCTGCTGCGTCGTGACGCCTGGTGCTGCGCAATGTATAGCAGCATCTCTTCCTCCCCTCCCCGGTGCAGTTGGTGTGTTATTGACTGCTTCCTGCCTCTCATCCGCCTGGTGAGTGCCCTGGCTGCTCAGGTGGGTCGGCTGGGGACGCCTGATAAATGATGACTCCCGTTTTCCTGGTCGAGATGTAGGCTGGGAAGGCTGGGGTAAGCGGTTCGTATATTTGAGGGAGTTCGTGGGTCGTGTGTGAGTGTCGTGTCGCTCCGCCACTCGATTGCGCACAGAGAAGTGTTCTTATGGCGGCGGACTACTGCGCGGGCGTGCTGGGCCTTCTCCCCCAACTGCTTTAATGCTCTGCCTTGCCGACTCCGATCATAGCAGCTTGAGGCTGCTTCCCTCATTTCGTATACTAAAAGTTAGGTTTCTATTCCTGCTCTTTTTATTCATCCACAATTGGGGCACTACCCAGTGCAGAGCGTTCGGAGAGGAATCAACTGCGGTGGGTGTTGCAGGGGCACTCCTCGTGCAATGCTTATGCCAGCTCATTCTTCTGCGGGATCTGCCGGGCCGCTGTGCTCTTGTTGTCTGTCATGGTTCTCTGATACCTGTCCCCTATTCCGACGGACGACATCTTTTTTTTTCTGGATAAAACATAAGGAGGGCTTGACTCGGGGAGTCATTCCCATTTTTGTCTTTCCGCCCTCGGCGACTCAGTGAAGCCCGCCAGGGGCCCATGCCGCAGCCGTACAGAGCGCTGTAACATCATTCATCCAACATGCTTTGTGACATCACGTCTTAAATTCTAGTCTACTGATGTAAACAAATAAACAAATGATAATAAAGTAAGACCCAAGAGGATCTGAAAAGTCAGAGAATTTAGTCCCAGAGACAGTGAAGGTTGCCCCCCTTGTGGCAAGCATTGAATTACATTCCAACTGGAAAGTAATAATCATATGCTGAGAAAAGAGAATACTGGGGTGTGTCACGCAGGCTCGTGACAGACAGGCTCGCACTACTGTGAAACAAGTAGACAAGGCTTCGAGTTGGCCCTTGTGCTCTGACAACCTATCTCCCTCTTTAGCTTCAGAGCATGACTGCAGCCAAGTGCAATATGCTCACAGCTGCTTTTAGCAAGTAGCACAAGCCCAGACGAATAGTCTGTCAAACCTGGCTGGGAGACTTGCTGTGCACGGTGTGTAAGACATACGGGATATTAATCTGGTGTGAATTCTGTTGAATCATGTAGTTATGCAGGTGAATAGCTGGTGTATGGGGAGAAAGAATCAGGTCTGAAAAGTCCCATGTTATACTTAATAAGGAATTGTCCCGTTGTTGTCAAGAGGATTATGGAGAGCAACAGATCCATTTGTATTATGACTGGATTAGGATTATATAAGAATTTTAACACTGAAGTACATGCTCCATATGAACCGTGTACACTCCCTGCTATCAGTTGAACAGGGCTGTTAGATGCCACCATCTGCGTCCAACAATGCAATAAAAAGGGTCTGGAAAGTCACTTATCTAACAGGCATATATGGCCTGTAATAGTTTCTCACTGAATAAGTTTACCTATATATTAGTACGTGTGAGTTACTCAATAGGAGCCCAGTGGGGGTTAATCCCCACAAATAACATTTCAGCAGTCAGCTACTTAGAGACCCAGACCAGAATCTTCTGGGACAGCAAGTGCTTAAACCACCATTATGTTCCCAGTCCTGGTGTCAGCTGTGCGGTGGGGAGGGTGCATTCACAGCCAATCAGCATAGTTAGGCAGCCTTAAGGTTGTACAATTTTTCCTGGCCTAGCAATGATTCAAGAGGGGAAAGTTGAGCTAAGGAAAGCGGGAGACACATAATCTGGTGGGCAAAGCTGGAAGGATGCTTGCGGGCTGAGCTGGAGGAGCACGGATAGTAAGAGGGGGATTCTGAGGACATGGTGGAGTTGGACTGGAAGGAGCCAAGGGGACTTGAAGATCAGAGCTGGATAGGTCCTAGCGTGCAGGGTTAAATGTGGTTGAATGGGAGTGAGAGTTTAGTTACGGATGAACTGGTTGAGACGATGAATGTGGTGTGAAAAAGATGGTGGTGACAAGGAAACAGCTATTTCATTGTTACCTAATGACATCTGGGGCATAGGAAGTAAGAGCTAATTGGAGGGAAGCAGAAGAACTGGACTGAGCAAAAACATAAGGAGGTCACCAAGGGGTAAATATGTGTTCTGCCTTTACTGAAGGCATCATAGGCTTTTCTTTTCAGTAAAGCCATTTGTTCTCATTCTCACTGACCCTCTACCAGCAAAACCTCTCTCCCTTGCATTCCCACGCAGTGGTCTAAACTGACCGCTTGTGAAAACTGCCCAGCTTTCAAGGGAGGGGATGGAACAAGCAAGGAAAAAGAGAAGAAAGCTCGATACCTGCAACTTCACCTCTTAGGGGTTGGTTCTTGCACTTAGGGGTATTATCAGATTTTACATAAACCGGTTTTGATAAAACAGATCTGTATAAGTTGAGTGCACGGCGGCCACACTAAGCACATTAATCGGCGGTGTGCATCCATGTAACCCAGGAGCCGTCGATTTCGCGGAGCGTGCACTGTGGGTAGCTATCCGTAGCATCGCATAGTTCCTCAGTCTCCCCGCCATTGAAATTCTGGGTTGAGACCTCATGCATTGAAGGTGCTAAAAACAGTTGGCGCAGGTGATCTGTAAAATGTCGTCACTCATTCTTTCTCCGTGAAAGCGAACGGAAGACAATCATTTCGTGCTTTTTTCCCCTGGATTTGCCCTGGCAGACGCCATAAGCATGGCAACCATGGAACTCGCTTTTGCCTTTTGCACTGTCACCGTATGTGTACTGGATGCCGCTGACAGAGGCAGTACTGCAGTGCTACACAGCGCATTCATTTGCCATTGCAAGGTAGCAGACATGGTTACCAGTCGTTCTGTACCATCTGCTGTGGCATTGTAAATGGCGATGAAGATGGTTATCAGTCGTTCTGTTACCGTCTGTGTTGTCATGGGTGCCCTGGCTGGCCTTAGCTGAGTCAGCCGGGCGCAAAGACAAAAATGGGAAGACTCCCGAGTCAATCCCTCCTTTAGGTTATCTAAAAATAGAGTCAGTCCTGCAGAATATGGGCAAGTGTACTAGATACCAGTGTATCAGAGAACCAGAGAGCACAGCCGCTCCGTGTCAGATCCGCAGAAATGATGAGCTTGCATACCATTCACGAGGAGTGCCCTGGCAACAACCCACCGTTGATTCCCTTCTCCCCGACCTTTCTGGCTTACGTGGTAGTGTCCCCATATTTGTGTGATGAAGTTAAAGAAAATGCAGGAAAGAAACGCTAACTTTTTAGTGAGATGAAATGAGGGAGGCAGCCTCTAGCTGCTTGATAGTCAGGCAGGACATTAAACAGTTGGGGGAGAGGAGCCCAGCATCCCGCTGCTATGATCAGTCCCCAGTACAGAATCTTTCTTTAGACATGAAAGTGGGGGGGCTGATGGAACTTCGCCCCCAGTTGCTATGATGAGGACGGTTACCAGCTGTTCTGTATCATCTACCGGAAGACTGGGAGATCATTCCTTTTTATCCAGGCGCCCCCAGCCGACCTCACCTGAGGCCACAGGAGCACTCACGGGCTGATGATTGATGATGGATAGCAGTCAATGATTGTACCATCTGCCACCGGGGAGGGAGGGAAAGGATGTGCTATTCATTGCTGCAGCACCGCGTTCTACCAGCAGCGTGCAGTAAGACATAGGGTGACATATGGAAAAGTCAAGAAACGATTTTTTTCCCTTTTCTTTCACGAGGGGGCAAGGGGGTTAAATTGAGACATAATTACCCTGAAAACACCCCGGACAATGTGTTTGACCCTACAGGCTGGGAACTCAGCAAGAATGCAAATATTTTGTAGACTGCGGGGACTCTGGGTAGCTGGAGTCCTCAGTACCTCCTCCCTCCCTCATGAGCGTCCATTTGATTCTTTGGCTTTCGTTAACTTGTCACGCAGCACTGTGCTGTGAACCTCTTGTCTATCATAGACCTGAGATTTTTTCAAATGCTTTCCATTTTGTCTTCTGTAACGGAGTGTGATGACAGATTTTTCTCCCCTACAGCGATCAGATTAGTACTCCCGTACACCCCATGCTGGGCTCTTTTGGATTTTGGTACTGCATCGCCCCCGTGCTGATCAGAGCTCCACGCTGGGCAAACAGGAAATGAATTCAAAAGTTCGTGGGGCTTTTCCTGTTACCTGGCCAGTGCATCCGAGTTCAGATTGCTGCTCTAGAGCAGTACAATGGTGCACTGTTGGGATACCGCCCGGAGGCCAATACAGTTATTTGCAGCCACACTAACCCTAATCCAATATGGTAATACCAATTTCAGCGCTACTCTCTCTGTATTTCAGCGCTACTCCTCTTGTCAGGGAGGAGTACATAAACCGGTTTAAAGAGCCCTTTATATCAATATAAAGGGCCTCATTGTGTGGACGGGTACATCGTTAAATCGGTTTAACGCTGCTAAAATCGGTTTAAACTCATAGTGTAGACCAGGCCTCATTTAGGGCAGCAGCCACAACCAGAAGAGTTGGTGAAGATTATACCAGTATCTTTGGTTGCAGGATTCAACCATTAGCTCATTAGTTTGACATCGGTCCCTCTTGTTTAGGGCTGATGTACATTGGTGGAACAGTGTCTGTGCAGTCCAGCACTAAATTCACTTTAAATGTAAAAACAAAAGGGGAAGTCTTGTTCTCAGACAGACAGCATGATTAAAGTTCACACTTTATTCACAGTTCCCTGTGAATTCTGCTCCATCGGAATTTCTTGTGTTACCATTGTGATGATTTAACTTCAAGATTGTTCAGTATTTAAAAACAATCCCTCTTGTTGAAATTCCTATTAGCCCTATACTTTAAGTAACCACATTTGTTATTCTTCATAAATAACTCCCTGAAATCATTAAGCCATATTCTACTGTCACTTACACTGGTATAAGTCAGGAGTTGCTACAGTGAATTTATTTCTGGTTTACACCAATGTAAACAAGAACAAGCAGAATATGGCCCATTGTGTATGTATATATAATACATGTGTCATACAGTTTCTAGAGGGTCATAGGGAGATTTATTCCTATCCCTTATCCCTGAAACCAAAGTGATTATGTGGGGAGAAAGATCAGTGCATCTCCCAATTAAAAATTATTAAAAGGGTGGTAGAGTTCTGTGTGAGCTGCATCTGACTGTAAGGTATATTCCAATTTGAACATGATAAACTGTGAAATGGAGATAAAAAAGGGATTTCAGAGCAGTGAGAAAGTACAAGATCATAATTTCTTGGAATACTGAAATCAGAAAAGTTAGGTCTAAAACATTTTCTAACCCAGGGGATCTCAACTGTTTTCTTTCTGAGCCTCTCCCCGCCCACCTCCAATACTATAAAATACTCCAGGGCCTCATGGAGGGAAGCAGGGGGGGCTCCAGGCTTCATCAGCTGGGGCGGGGCTTGGAGATTTAGCCCTGTGGGGCACCAGGGCTCAGGGCTTCAGCTGCTGGGTGAGAGAGGGCCTTAGGCATAAGCATAGTTTGATTTCTATTTTGGGGGGTAGGACCCAGCAGGGCCTAAGCCAGCTCAGCACAGCAGGGTCCAGGGAGGGAGTGCCACCTACACCCCCTGATTCACCTCAGCAGGCCACCCATCCACTCTGGGTTGGGACCTGGGGGACAACAAAAATTATAACTCAAGGGTGGGCAGGGGGGCTCAGCTCACAAAGTTTGAAAACTGCTCAGGGTGCAGGGAGGGGGATAGCTAGGGGCTTTGTGCAACAAGAAGTGCAGGAATGGGGTAGCTAGGGGCTATGTACAACGAGGGTTGTAGCTCGGGGTGCAAGCAGGGGGTAGATAGGGGCTGTGTGCAGTGATGGGTATAGCGAGGGGTACAGGGAGGGGGTATCTAAGGGCTGTGTGTGGGCAGGATGTAGCTCAGGGTGCAGAGAGGGGGGTAGCTAGCAGCTTTGTGCAGTAAGGGATGTAGTTCAGAGAGGGAGGTAGCTAGAGGCTGTGTGCAGCAAAGGGTGCAGGGAGGGGGATAGCTAGGGACTGTGTGTAGGCAGGGTGTAGTTCAGGGTGCAGGGAGAGGGTAACTAGGGGCTGTGTGCCAGGATCATTGCAGTTGCTGCTTCCCACGGACTCTACGGGCCCCGGAGCAGGGTTCACTCAGCTGGGTAGCTCTTACTGGCTGTGCGAGCAGTCAAAGGGGGCTGGGAGATGAGGAACAGCCACATCCCCGGGCACCAGCTGCAGGAAGAGGAGGTGGGGGGCTCCGTGACTCCCCACCCCATGGCGCCAGCCAGAGCAGCAGATGCCCCACCCTGCCCTGCCTGATTCCAGCTTCCTGCTTCTGACTTTTCCAAGGGTCTGTGCCTTGGGGGTAGGGGAGGAGAAGAGGAGAAGTGGGGTGTGTGGAGCTGCCTCTGGGTCTGCCCCACTCTGGCACTGCAGTGGGGGGGCAACACCCCCCCCATGTCCCTTCCGCCTCTGCCCATGAGCTTGGGGCTTATGGATCTGAAACCTGCGCATGGCCCCACAGGACATTGAAATCTACGCTGATTTACACCAATTGAACATCTGGCCTCGTAAATTAACTGAACTGGTGTAAATCAATCCTTTCCATTAGGCATATTGTTTGGGGAAATGCAGTCAAGAATGGATATGTTTAGTCTCAAGAATAGCATCTCTCTTTTTTTAAACAGAGAGAGAGGGTGGGAGCTATTGGTGGATCCTCCCCTTTCAATGGCAAGACAACAGAATAGGGTAAATTAGAAGTTTTTATTGAAACAACTGAGTAGTTGTCTGATCTTTATTTTTTTTAAATACATTGGAAATAAAATAACAACTTAAGAATCTTCATATTGGCATTCTAGCAAATCATCTGAACATGCCACTCCACTAAAGGTCCAGCTCTAGTTATGTGGTCATAATTAGGCACTCTGGAGAGCATAATGACATCAAAGACAGAAGAGTAGGTCTTCAGGTAAAGAACAAACAGGAGCAAATTCGCTATTAAATAATAAAGATCCTGTTTTCATGGAAATGTCCCTATTATATTCACAAGCAGAATTATTTCTAAATAGAATGTTTTATGAGGATTTCTAGGAAACATCAGCAGCTATTTAATATTCACATTCTTGGATATTACTGTCCACTTGCATATCCTAAAATGAGCACCCTTATCTGCATATGCCTAACTACCTACTTGTACATGCATTTGTCCAATTTGTGCAAACAACTACATCGCACTCCGATGGTTTGACCAGTAGTTGACAGGAAAACTGGATTCTATTTCTAGCGCTTTCACTGATTTGCTGTGTGACCTTTGCAAGTCACTTGGGCCCAGATCCTCAATGATATTTGGGTACCTAACTCCCCTTGATTTCAATGGAAGTTAGACAGCTAAATATCTTTGAGGATCTAGGCTTTAAACTCTTTCCACTCAGTTTCCCAGTCTTTAAAATAAGGATAATAATTAAAAATAGGATGCATAGTTTGGAAAAAATATAAACATTTTGCCCATTTTCGGGGGGGATGTCAAAATTTGAACATTTGTGACAAGCTCTAATATTAATATTTACTTGCCTTTGAAAAGCATCTAGACTGTTTTCTTCACTTGAAGTCACAGGAACAAATTCAGCTCTGATGTGAGTGCAATTCCTAGTATTTTCAATGGGAGTTGCATCCGTCTATACCAGGCCTGAATAGACTTTAAAGAAATAGAGACATATTGGATAAAACATTACCTTGGCTTCATCCCCAAAGGGAATCAAATAGTTTCCAGGAATACAGGATGGACGGAAAATCTAGTAAAAGACTGAAGTTCACAAAAGGGAATAGCATGATTAGAAAGTGGTTGAACAGGGATCTTGTACACAGTCAGCTAAATTCACTACTGACATAAGCTTGTGCCAATACATTGAGAGCAATGGGGTTGTACCTGTTTATGTCAGTGGTGAATCTGAGCCAATGAATGTCTCCTTGCTATAAAAGATATAAAGCTATTAAACACTGGATCATAAGATGGACACTTCATGGCACATAGTGGCAGGCCACATCCTATGGACTAAGCTGCCGTTTAAGCTGCCACTGAATGTTTTTTCCTTTGGCACTGGATAATTATATCTGTTCTCTAAGGATCATAAAAAAAACAACTCAAGCTTCACTTTATCTAGCTCCACAGAGCAGTCTTTTTTATTCTGGCAGCCTTTTGCCGCTTCATACTCATGGAGCTTTGA
Source organism: Chelonoidis abingdonii (assembly GCF_003597395.2). Classification (NCBI taxonomy): domain Eukaryota; kingdom Metazoa; phylum Chordata; order Testudines; family Testudinidae; genus Chelonoidis; species Chelonoidis abingdonii. The sequence goes on from NC_133772.1 coordinate 90,647,529, forward strand.
CCCTCATTTCAGCACCTTGGATAGTCCATGAGTGTCCAATATCAAAAGGGTGTGAAAAAATAAATGCTGCTATTCTAAACCAAAACCTAAGCCCTAGAAGAAAAAAAAGTCTTGAATGCAGCCAGCAATCTTCTGTCACACCAATTCTCTGAACACTGTGGTTTTCAAAGGAAATGATGGCTAAGACGGAAAGAAAATGTACCAAAAGGTCGAGAATGGATTAATTTATTTAGGTGGCTTCTGCCTCTGTCCAAAGCAGAGATCACACAGCTCCGTGTCAGCTACAATACCACAGCAGCCACTGCTTTACCAGTGCAAAGCAGGCTTAGAGCCTGCCTAACCAGCTACCTGGGATTTTCCTGGGCATAGGTGAATCCCAGCATGTCATACAGCCAGCATGCCATCCCTCTCCACCCCTCTATAGTGTGGGGGAAAGAGTCAGGGCCAGAGCACCGCATTATGGTGATCTCCTGCTGCTAGAACAGTTCCTTGGGAGCTGCTGCAGCTGGCGCACTTTGAAGAACCCCTGAGGCCACTAAATTGCTCCTTGGGACCAGATGAGTGTCCAACAGCTAAGAGATCATGGAGATACAGCTGGCTCACAATCATTTTTGCTATTTTGTTGCCTCTCCAAGCTGTGCAAGGTACCAAATAGCCAATGCTGAGGATGTGACTCATTGACTTCAGTGGTACTGCTCACATGAGTAAAGCCTGTAGGACTTGTCCTTATAATTAGCAATCACTATAACAGTCTTTCAGAATTTCCATGTAAACTTACAAGCCCCACCACAAAAATCTGCTACCTGCCCTTTACTATGATGAAGAAGATAATGAAAAAATCTAAGGATATTTTACTCACCCATCTAAAAAAAGTCATTTGCCTTGGGTAAGTAAAATTTTGCAAGGCTGCACACACTATGACAAGAAGTGAAGGAGACTACCTGATCCTATTAGGAATGCCAGAGAAAGATTAAGTAGGGAAAAAGTAATAATTCCCCAGTCAATGATGTTGCCAGCCTGAAAAAGGTTCCATATGTTTGGCCTAATTTCCCCTTCCCCACCCCCTCAATCTAGTGATTTTAAAAACTCCTACCTGTAGTCTGAGTTTTATTCCATGCATAGCTGAAGAGAAATGGAATCCCCCTTTATCCAAAAGTTACAAAATCAAGCACAAATGGAGTTGGAATACATCTCCATATGTAGAGAACATACTTCACAAATGGAAATGTTGTGGCTGACATGGCTTTAGTAAAGTGAAATGCAGTTTCTCTGTTTTGTTCCTTTTTCATTTTGGTAACTGCAGATGCCTCACAATCTTCAGGGTCATTTTAGGGTTTGTCTTATTCCCATTGATACCCTTTTCCCTTGATATCCAGACCCAGGGGTTCCTGAAGTTTAACATGTTGTTTGAACATAGCAGCAGCAGTGAAATATTTATAAGATTAGTATCTGGTATTTTGATGCAAATGATCACAAAGTTACAGCATAAACAGAGAATCAACAGGAGATATAGTCAAATATTTCAACATGTTGCATAACACTGCGGTGCAAGTTTACTTTCTAGCTCCCATGCAAGGATCTAGATTGTAAAGGAAAATTCAAAGAAAGAAAATGTTAAATATCTTCAAAAAATGGTGCTAGTGGTGATAAAACTCAGTGAATCTTTGAGACTAAGCACACAAAAGAAAATTAGGGTGGGGAATTGTTAATCCCTTGTTATTTTCAGGTCTTGCAGAACAGGTTTCTGTACAGGTAGGACACAATGATCATTTAAAAGCTTAATGAGTGATGTGAAATGGTCAAATTCACAGAAGACCTACTTACCTGTCTTGTGAAATAATCCCTTCATATGAATCAGGGAGTGACAAGCCCAGAAAGGCAGAGCAAACTTTAGAAATGGAAGAAAACAAGGTGAATCAGAAGTACGAGTAACCTAGTTGGAAGTGAACCCTAAGAGTCATAGCTCCGAGGGAGAGATCCAGTATTACATTCCTGTAATGAAAGACACTACAGACAAGAAAAGGTCAGCTTTGTGGGGAAAGAATTAAAGAGTTTACAGGTGTTATATCTGACAGGTGTATTAATTCCTGCAAAGACTATAATTCACCACCAGGTGGCTCTATATGAATGTGAGTAAAACTGGAAAACTTGGATGTGGATCCAAATTTCAGATGCCTTGTACTGCTTGAATCTGGGGTTTTGGTTTAATCTATAACTGTAGGAGGTCATGTGCAGACCCAGGTTTGAATTTTGAAACCCCACATAGTTCAGGGTGTTTGTTTCCAGGGATTTTGTTCAGGCCCATCTCAAGATATATGACCTATGTAAGGATTTCTGAGGGACCCCGGGCAATACAATCAAGTTAAAAAAGGGCATTAAAGTGATCTCTAACTTCCTCCTTTTCAGGTTTGTACATTTCAGAGGCTGCCAAATTGCCAGTAAAGAAATACAGGATCCCCTTTGCCCTGCCTGAGTCCAGTGAATCCAGAGTAATGTGGGTTCTTACTGTTAGCTTTCCTTGGTAATATGAACCACTTCAAGACTGAAGGGGAAGGTCAGTGAACGGGATATAAAAGAAAAATGGTTCTGTTTATATCAGCAGGTCTGGGCTGCCCTGTGGAGCTCAGAGGCTTTGTGAGCCAGCTTTTCACAGCCCACTTGGTGAATGTGAGAAAGAGGTCTGAGAGTATCATCATGGAGAACAATCTTGTGTCCCTGAAGAGACAATTCAGAGTCAAATGCAAGTCAGAGATGTTTAGAAACATCGGTGGATGAACCACGCATTTTCTAAAAGTTATTGTATCTGAACACAACTCCTGCCCTCCCAGCTCACCTTCCAGAGGTAGAATCTTACTGGCAGACAGTTTTTGTCAACTATTACAAACAACCTTGCTTGTTAGCTCCACATTGCAGCCCAAGACCAGATGCCTTAGACCAATGACACGTCTAAGAGGTTGCAATGAGCAATCATTATCAAAACATCTTGATGGACTGGATGACGTACTGGCTAGGACTATAACAGTGTTTAAAAGAGAACTGGATAAATTCATGGTAGTTAAGTCCATAAATGGCTATTAGCCAGGATGGGTAAGGAATGGTTTCCCTAGCCTCTGTTTGTCAGAAGATGGAGATGGATGGCAGGAGACAGATCACTTGATCATTGCCTGTTAGGTTCACTCCCTCTGGGGCACCTGGCATTGACCACTGTCGGTAGACAGATACTGAGCTAGATGGACATTTGGTCTGACCCAGTACGGCCATTCTTAAGTTCTTGTGTTCTTACTGGTTAGTGCCTACCCAGTCATGGGTGCAAAGGTAGGGGAGCCCAGGCCCACCCGATAAACTGAGCTCTGACGGAGGGCCCTAGGTGGATCAGCAGCATTTGGTCTCCAGGGGGCCCTCTGAGCTACCTTCCCTGCATCACTTCCCAGTGCTGCTTCACTCTCTCAGCTTATGGTGCCGGAAAAGGAAAATAAAAAAGAAACCAAACTGTCTGCCCCAACTGGGCTGAACATATATTCCTGTTCCACCAGGGAGGCTTCTCTGGCCCTTTTGGTAGGAGCCTTTGGGGTAGGTGTACACTTCTCCCCAGCCTCCCCCTTCTGAGCACAAAGGCTCATTTTTTATACCTGTCTCCAGTTGGAGAATGCTCTGCAGGGTTGGAGGGGTGGGGCTATTGGGCCTAGTACTGCCCTTTAACCCCTTCTGGTCCAGTATACCCCATCAGCTCAAGTCAGAGATGGAATTCCAAGCTAATCGGATAGAGCATTCATTTCTAGCCCTGGCAGTTTGCAAGATAGCTGTTCTTCAAAAATCACAACACCCAGATGTATTTTAGAGGTATTTTAAATGTTTCTCTGGTGGGCAAAGGAAAATATGAGGAGTTTGAAGTCACAATGCAGTCTCCTTTGATTGAAAGTTCACATTCATAAGTGGTCAATTCAGTCCATAGTCTCAGAGTACTCTTGGATTGCTCACTGATGCCAAGCTCTCACATTGCAGCAGCCATGATTAACACTTTCTGCCATCTCTGATTGGCTAGGATATTCGTTGCATCCTGGCAGACAAAGACCTGTCCTCAGTTATTCATGCCTTCATCCCCCCTCAGCTGGACTACAGCAATGCAATATAGCTGGGCATGAACTCTTCCGCGCTTAGAAAACTCCAGTGAGTAAAAAAATCTGGAGCATATTGCCACAGACTCCCATGAGCACATCAGACCCATCCTCTGCTGTCTGGCACTGGCTTCCCATAGAACTTTGAATCAAGTTCAAGTCTTTGTCCTTATCTTCAAATGCTCCATGGCCTGGGCTCAAGGTAACTAAAGGATCATCTACAGAGGGACATGATAAATAATACACCTTACAAAACTTAAAGGACCAGATCTTCAGCTATGTCAGTTATTACCAGCTAAGGATCTGGTGTCACTAAGTCTCTAAAATATTTTTTAAAACCTGTACTGTGTAGCCAAATGTATAACATAATATCAAGGTTTTATTAGTATTAACTTAGCATGAATCACTCACTTATGCACACAAAACTGCTCTAATACAAAGAAGAAGATGAAGAGCTCTGTGTAAGTTCAAAAGTTTGTCTCTCTTGCCAAACAGAAGTTGGTCCAATAAAAGATACTACTTCACCCACCTTGTCTCTCTAATACAGAGGATTTAACAGATATATAATATACAAAAAACATCATTGTTTGTGCAGTTAATGTTGGTTCACGTATAACATACTTGACTCAAAACCACAAAAGTAAATGACAAGTTAAACCATCTAAGAGTACATATGCTCTGCTCCTTCAGCCACAAGCCTTTATCACTACCACAACTATTATACATCCCAGACCATGCACCATGAACTTAACTACCACTTTCAGCAGGCTTTTCCACACATACCTTTTCATCAAAATACCCCCTTCTAACACTATGAAGTGTGGATATTTGGTGTAGCAATGTATGTCCACATGCCTCCCTGTAAACCCACCATATGGGAAAAGTGTCCCCTCAGTTTGTCTGTCATTAGTGTAAAATATTAAGCACTCTGACATACCCTACATAAAGGAAAAGAGTAGCATTCCAATAAACTGAATTAATATGGCTTCCCCTCATTTCTAGACATAGATGCAGCGGGTTTCTGTTATCGCATTCACAAAGAGAGAACAGGAAATAGGCCTGTCCATTAAACAAATCATTTAAAAAGTACATTGATCCGGTAAACAATGCAAACCCTCACAGCAATTCTTGTAAACACTCCACACCTTTAATGATAAGTATTAGTTTTCAACTATTATAGTTTTGACAGGGTAGAAACAAAGCAGTAAAAAAAACATATTCCCCAACAACATCCTATGCCTTTATACAACAAAAAGGTAAAACAGGCCATCTGTAGTCTACACAGTAAAGTTGAGAAAGAAAAAAAGTGGGAGTTTCTATATGTTTAACCTGCTTCATCTGGGCAATGAAAGGAGTTAATTAGCCAAAGGTAGAAAACGTGAGTTAATGGACAGCTACAAGAAACTAAAGCAGGTCAGAACATTTTTACCTAATCAACCCTTGTGGAAAGGTTGGAAAGACTTTAGCCTACTAGGGACACGTAAGACTGATGAGTGATGAGTGATTTTTGATACGTTTAGTGTGGGTTTAAATCTGTTTATTTTTTTTCTAATATGTTTTTTCTGTAACCTGTTTTCCCGAAGAATAAATGAACTTTTCTTTGGAAATGCTGAGTGGTCACTGGTAAAAACACTGTCAATCTCAGAGAGAGAGCGCAATGCCCAGGTGATGGCCTCTAGGTGGACTGGCTTGCCAAAGATATCACAATGTATGGTAGGGGGCTGTGTAGCCTTCAAGTGCCAGGTCAGGCATGAGAGAGATGCGTGTCTCTGCCCAAGAGAGGTGAGAGCTGTGAGCAGAAAACCTTAAATGGGTGCTCTTGGCAGGCCATGGAGGGAGAAATACAGGTGCAGTTACCATGAAAATGGGACTGATCTATCTTATAATGCTTTGTATTAGTTCCCAAAGAGTGACTCTTGATTTGTACATGTGTAAGTGAGAGCAGAATCAGGCCTAGTGTATCCAGTGTTGCACCTTCTCTAGCGATTTTAATGTAGGAAGTATTAAGTGTAGGACTTATCAAGAAATACCAAGAATTACCAAAACCTTAGAGAGCAACTGGTTGTATTAGGCTGTAGAAAATGCATGAGTAATTTTGCCACAAATCTCCCGCATCGGGAAAATGTCATCTTTGACTTTTCTTATATATTTGGCAGTATTCAAGAGGCAAATTAACAATTATCCTCTTTGTGGATCAAATGAAATTATGCAAAGACCCAAAGGGCTTTTTGTTTGGATTTTTTTTATAGTCCATGCCAAACACAGAAAACATGAATTTCTTTTCTATTTATTTTCATTTGCTTGAATGTGAGGTTTTTCTAAGCACTGGGTGAACCAGACACAATGTAAGCAGGCACTGTGCAAGCTCCAGCTGCACAGCTCTGCCAATGCATCTCGTACCTGAGGTTGCTATGTCCATTTTGGGGCTAAGTCAGTAACTGAATCCTGATGAAAAGGCTCGTTTTGGCCACACAAGTGATGGTATTTTAGCTTTAAAACATCCTGCAGCTTGAAGAAAAGAGAACCCAGGAGTAGGACTAAGTCTCAGAAAACAGGGAGGAAAATCTGAGGATTCTGGCATGGATTTCTCCCTACATCATACTTTTATGGGAGCAAAATTTCCCGTCAGAAAGCAAATTGTACTCCCATCCCCCACACCCTGTAGAGCCCCTTATCTTAGTTTTTTTATACTGTAGCATTACTGTAGCATCTGAATACTTTCCACATAAATTCAGTAGCCATAGCAAAATCCCTAGTGAATTTTATGGAGAGACTGGCACTCCTCCCTTTCCAAGGTAAAAACTGTTGTTGGAGTAGAGGTTTGGTTTTGATTATTTTTTAACTTTATTAATTTCCTTTTCATTTTATTTTATTTTACAGTGGAGTATGATCTGGCTCATAGATCTGTACATTAAAAAAAATGAGCAGGGAAAGATACACCTGGAAGAGAACATAGTGGGTTTAAACCATCAGAAATGTACAATGACCAGACGCAATCTGAATTTCTTCAAACATACTTCACATGTTAGGCCTCCACAAGATCAACAAAACAAGAGAAACTTGAGGTTGTGAACCTTGGTAGTTTTGGAACTATGTGAGCATCAGTGTTCTAAATTAAGAATTTTAGTAGGGGCAGGGCTAATTTCAAATTGCCATATCTTTCAGACCTTTTGCTTTGGTGCATTGAGGACTCTAGTTTTGTACTGAATATCCATAACTTGTATAGGCAAGACTTGTTAGTATTCTATTTCTTGGTCAGAGGAAACTTTTATATAGTAATGAACAATCAAAGCTGCTTCATTCAGCCAGAAGAACTACCATCCAGATCATGCTGATCACAGTTGTCTAGCTTTGGAAAGTTTCCTCTTTCCATTGAAGAGAGTCTGAACAAGAAGTCATTATTCAGTTTTCACCTATTATTATTATTGTTGTCAGATGCTACCGGTGTGGTGCTTTGCTCTGTTCAATGTTGATATTAATCGGCTGTGTGCGTGTGTTCCCTCTGTGTGCTGTCCCAGCTGTAAGCAGATAGCTGACACAGCAGACCCCGAGAGAACCCCAATGACCACAGATGCTAGTAAGGTACGAAGGCACTTCAGCCAGGTTTATTGTCAAACGAAGCACAATAATAGTTCCCTCTAGACTTTACTCTACAGGACATACTACCAATATGTGCCCCCTGGCAATGGACTCAGCTCAGTCAGTGGCGGGACTTTCCACTGCCCCTAGGCTGGACAAAGACACTGACCCAGGGATGCATTCGTATATACTGGTACAAACGAGTTACACATCACTCCTCACGTATTGAGGTGCAACCCTCCTACGTAGCAAGGTACAAACCCTCTACGTAGTAAGGTGCCGCCTCTCACCTTGTGCATGTTGGTTTGAACAAAACAACTCTATCCATCATATTACCCTTTTGGCCCTGTCATTGGGATGGGTCAGCTTGTTCCTTGTTATCTGTGTGGCGTGTACAAGTATGCGAACGTTCTGATATCTGGTGTCCAGTACCTTTTAGCATCAGCCCTTTGCGCATCAGCCCTTTCCTTGCCAGCTTCTGTGAGCAGGGCCTGCCTCTGGCTCAAAGCTTAACTTTGCTTTGTGTTAGCAAAGTCTTGACCATTACTTTAGTTCAGGCCTTAGGCCTCATACCGGGCCTCTGATACTAAGGTTTTATATCTCAGGGCCTCCTCTTACTACAATTATTATTCCCACATACACAAATATTATTAAAAATTAATTAAGGTTGCGGTAAACATGCAAGGACCCACCCCTGTGGCACCTCCTGCTGGTCTCTGTCGGGAACTAGGTCGTGCAGGTTCCGGAGCACCCTTTGCAGGCCAGTGATCCACCTTACCACTGGCCCCTGTGTCCCTCCCAGGACCCCGGTGCCCCTTTCTCTGGGGTGCTGCCTCTCTGGCAGTAACCCCTCAGTCTCAGGGTCTCCCCCCCCAGGGGAGCCCCCACCCCATCCCCACCTCGCCTCAGTCGTAGGCTACTGCCAGTCCCCAGCTAGCCCCTGTTCCCTGGAGCAGACTGCAGTATAAGCCACTCATCACTGGCAAGAAGGATTTGGACCTGCTGCCTCTCTCTGCAGCCTAGTGCCTCTATGGGGCCTTGGACAAGGCCCTGCAGCCTGGAGCTCCCCAGCCCCTTGGGTCTTTCCCCAGCCCTGCCTCCCTCTAGGTAACCTGAGCTTCCCAGCAGCCAGGCCCCTCTCTCTCTCTAAAGGCAGAGAAAGACTGTGCTCCTGGCTCAAAGCCTTTTTATAGAGGTTGGCTGTGGTCTGTTTGGGGCATGGCTCCCAGCTGTGCCTACTTCCCCAGTCAGCCTGGGAGCTGCTTCCCCAGCCACAGCCCTCCGCTTCTCCGCTCCTTGGAGCTAAGACCAAAGTGCAGTGTCTGTTTTTATCAGTTTAATTTCTTCTGATGGACATCTACAACACCTGTCCTGAAGGTGGAGTCTCCTGCTGCCATTTTTGAAAAAAAATAATGCTGCCTTGAAGATATACTCCACTGCTGCTACTTTGGAAGAAAATTCTTTCTCACCCTCAACTACACTCTCATCAGCCGCTGCTGCTCCTGCATCCTCTACTTCTCAGAAAGCTCAGCGGAAGCCTATCACAAAGACCACCCTTGGTGCCTCATGGAAGACTCAAACCACCAGCAAGGATGAAAAAAATCAGCACCTGGCCGAAGAAAACCCCTGTGGATACCTCTGCAGGGAAACCTAGCACCAGAAGGACAGCTCTTCGGGACCTCACATCCAGAAGCAAGAATATCTCACCAGCTCTTCAGGAGGACGACCCCTGGAGAACCTCTCCCACTTCCCAGGACCAGGATGCTGATCGCTGCCCTGCTGGGAAGGATGCTACCAGAGGAGCTCCCCCGATGACCCAGGACCAGGATGCTGATCACTGCCCCACTGCTCCAGAGAGGGATGCTCCAGAAGGAACCACCTCCGCAACCCCAGACCCCAAAACTACTTACCACCTGGCTGTCCGGAGGAGGGCCGCTCAAAGGGAATGCACTCCAGAGCCCAGGATCTTAATGCTGCATGCTGTCCTTCCAGGCAAAGAGACATCATGGCCAGTGAGTTCAACACAAGCCCAGGAGCTACTTCACCTCCTTAAGCTTCTCCACCATACCCAGAGGAATCACCTGGTGAGCCTTCCGGCACAACAGAGGTCTGCCCCACAGAGGGTGAGGCACGGGAAGACAACTGCATCTACTTCTAGTACCCACTCCCTACAGGTATCCTCCTCTGGCCCTTTTGCCTCCCCATCTATGGAGTCCAAACCCTCGGGGCCCTCAGCAAACACGTTTGCAAGACCTGCAGCAAACAGATTGCTTTCCGGGGCAGCCACTGCGATCTACCCTTTGAGACTCAAAAGAAATGTAAGTTCCATCAAACCACATGCAAGGGACCCCTCACGACTGCAAAGGTCAATCCCACTGCACCCGGAGGGTTCCAACCCTGACCCCTACCAATGGTCTGGCTTCAGCACCCCAGCCAGCATCCCCAGAGTCACAGCAGGTAAGGGGGGACCAACCACCAACTGAGGGAAGCACAACCCCTGCCTCGAGGACTGACAATGTCACCAAAAGAACCAGCCCTGTCTCCAGAATCCCCACACTGGACCTTCCTGCAAGGGGGATCACCGATACCTCACAAGTCATCAACCTCACCAGATGTCTCAGCGACCTCATAGAAATCATCTGGCACAACATGGATACAAGATGGGGCAGTGCTCCCCCACAGGTAACCTCATGCCGCCCTGCCATAGGAGCAACTAGCACCAACCCCAGGCCACAAGGCGAGACCGAGCCAACGGAGGAGCCTCCCACAGCCTCCAGATCCCATGGCTGGACCCCACCCCCGTGAGACCAATACCTCCTCCAAGGTTACCCAATGAGTCTCCGACCGCCAAAAACCCATGCCTCATCGAGGACCCCCCAGCTGGATACCACCCACAGAAGAACCAGAGCCATCCCCAGCACTTCCAAACATGACTGTAGCCCCCCAAAGCCCAGCACCGGTGCTTCCAGAACCCCACTCCATCCCGGAAGATCCAGTGCTGCCTTAGAGACACCAAGAGCTGCCCTCCACACCACACCAGGACACCCACCCCAAGAACCCCCTGAACACTGCCCCCCAGTCTGAGGGACAACAAGGCCACAGACTGTCCCCACAGCACCTGAACCTGTGGAGACAATGCAGCAGGAGGAGCAACGGACACGAGCGAGGGTCGCCACGCCGTGGCAATCTGCCTGGATGGACGAGCTGGCAAAGGCGGAGGACTTTGAGAACTTTGACACTCTGACGGACAGATTGACCACAGAACTATCTGCAGAAATTACAACCAGAAGGAGGGAACCCCAGGAGGCTGCACAGACCACTCGCAGATTCCCTGTGCCGAGCTGTAACAACACCGCCAGAGAAGGTAGGAGAGAGGATGTCGGCCACTGCTACGATCCGGCGGTTGCATCCTGTATTCAGAAACTATACGGGATGAATGGGACGAAAACCATGAGGGAGATCCTCAATGGGATCTCCTCCTACTGTGCCATCCAGCCCGAGGGGCTCTACTCCTACTTCAAGGATGTGTTTGATCACAAGGCCCAGACCAACTTGCGACACCCCGTGTGTCTTCTCCGACTACCCCGGATCGACCTCACAGAGCACCTGGAGAGAGATTTTTCCCCACAGGAAGTGCAGGCGAGGCTGCTGAGGACCAAAAACACCGCCCCTGGAAAAGATGGCATCCGCTACCACCTGCTGAAGATGCGAGATCGTGGTTGCTTGGTGCTTGCTGCCATCTTCAACAAATGCAAGCAGTTCCACCACATTCCCCGCTCCTGAAAAAAGTCCATGACTGTGTTCATCCACAAAAAGGGTGAACGGGACGACCCCGGCAACTGGAGGCCCATCTCCCTCTGCTCCACCATCTAGAAGCTGTATGCCAGCTGCCTGACGGCAAGGATCACAGACTGGTCAGTGTGCAGGGTCGCCGTCAGCTCAGTGCCTGCTTCCGCTTGCTGACATGTTCTGACGCCATGGTAAGGAACATCGCAGTGAATGCCCTGCGTGACGCAACAGAGAAGCGGATCAGCAGAGGCCCCTCCAACCAAGACATCATCACCTTCCTGAGCAGCTCTCTGGATGGGGAATTCGGACAGGATGGGCGCGACATCACTTCACTGTGGTTCCGCACTCGCAGCGCCACGTGTCACCTGAAGAAGCACATCAGCTGCTGCTAGGAGTGGTGTGAGGAGCACCAGGAGCTGGGAGTCTGGGTGCCACAAATCAGGTCCAATGACAACACCATCATCACCATGAGCTCCATGGGCTTGCTGGAGAGGTCCCTGAAGGCTGCCATCCACTCGCTGTATGTGGAAACCCTGAAGCATAAACCGGACCAGGGTTTGAGTTGACCACCACCTGGGACACCAGCAACCACTTCCACGCTGGGGGCGGCTTCACCCACTTCACTATCTGGCTGTTCATCCACCGTGCCCAGCTCAACTGCGTCCTGCTCAACGGAGCTGTCCACCACGGGAACCGAGACAAGTGTTGCAGGAGATGTGGCTACTCCAACGAGACCCTGTCCCACATCCTGTGCAGCTGCAAACCCCACTCCAGAGCCTGGCAGCTGCACCACAATGCCATCCAGAACCCCCTGGTGAAAGCCATCGCACCACACCTGGGGGAGATCTCTGTGAACTGCACCATCCCCAGTACCGACAGCCAGCTATGACCTGACGTCATCGTCACTGACGAGGCCCAGAAAAAGATCATCCTCATCGATGTCACGGTCTCCTTTGAGAACAGGACCCCGGAATTTCATGAAGCCTGAGATCGTAAGCTGGAAAAGTACGCCCCTCTGGCCAACACCTTGAGAGCAAAGGGCTACAAGGTGTAGATGGACCCCCTGATCGTCAGAGCCCTGGGCACCTGGGACCCCTGCAACAAGCAAGTGCTGCGGACCTGCAGGATCGGTCGACACTACACATGGCTCATGTGGGACATCTACATCAAGCACATCACTGGCCACCGACAGTACCAGGGAGTGTGAGCCAGAGTGACATTGTTCTTCAACTATGAGAAAGGGACCAAGGCACTTTCTCCATTGGATCATATGAACTGGAACCATAAACTCCCTGAACATTAAATCTCACCAAATGAGGGTCAATCCATCTTCATCATCATATCCACTCATTATACTCCACACCCAAACATAGCCACTTAATGAACTTCATACCCTCATATCTCAATGTCTGTACTTTGAACCATCAACCTTTTACCCCCAATCAGGGATATTACAGATTATGTATTCCTTATGCCACCCAATCTTAAACCAACTTTGCACCATCGATAATCTGTATGTTATTCCCTGATAGCCAGAAACTTCTATGCTTAAACTCTGTACCATTCACTTTTTTTTAACATCATCTTAATACAATTTTTAAATTATTCTGTTTGGTGCACTGCACCTTTACTTGTAAGAAGTCTGCCTGCCTACCTGCCTGCTAGAGGTTGGAGGTTCATACATGGTTAGGGACACACACACACTGCTTTGTATTTTTTTAATAACTGAAAATCAAAATAATCTAGACTCAAAGTGGACACTCTGGAACATCTGTGTATGGAAGGGCCTTATTCCCCATTCTTTACCCAAATCATGCCAACGGACTCTGTGCATTGCAGATACATTCAAGGCAATCAGATCAGCAGATCAGCAGAAGGAAAATAGCATACAGCTGGAATGTTTCTTACATTGATTCAATAGAGGAGTGCATACAACAAATAGCTCCATGAGCTACAAAACAATAACAGTGCTTGATTGCTACGATCAACCACCTGTAAATCATCTTTGTAGACAACTTCATGCTATGTTCTATGAATAAAAATGTCCCTCCTGTTCATACTGTATCAGTCTCATAATGATTCATTTTCAAATCATAAGGATAGTTGAACAAGACAAAATCCATCTGGTACAACTTCTTGATCTTTTCAATTTGCTCTTGAGATCAGCTTTCTGAGATATTCCAGGGTGATATCACCACTAGTACGTTTCTCTGAGCTATGTGTCTTAAAGTTAGGGTAGTGCAGGTCCTCTGGGGCTCCAATGTTTCTAAGAACATGATCGGAATCTTGTTCCAAGGTTTCAAACTTCCCCTGGATGTCATAGTGAATGTTGCAAGGATCACAGAGTAGAAACATTGGTTTCCAATGATTATCCAAATGTTCTTGTTTTTTTGTCAGAATAAAGTTAACAAACTCCTGGAAAGTCACCTTTTCAGCTGAATTTTTGTTCTTCCTGAACATGGCCTTGATCTCATTTGCCACAGTGATACTATAGTATGGCTCAGAGTGCAGAAGTTTGTCTCTGTAAGCTGAAACCAACCGTTCCAGGGGATCTTGGGTGAACATCACTTTGGTGTAACTGGTCAGCAATTTGTCCTAGTAGTCAGAAAGGTAAGAACTCAGCCTCTTTAACAGTGGGGTATGGTGGATGAGGTCCTGTTGGACTTAGTTAGCCTTTCTGCTCAGGTTCATTGTGAGGAGAAGGATGATTTTCTTCCAACTGGAGCAGCCCACCTTGGGCACCTCACAGTAGATGAACTTGTGGTTATGTTCCACAAAGATCTGTTTTGCAACATTATGTTTCAGTTTGCTTTGTGAATGAAAAGGTTGTTCATCAGGCAGGTGGAGTTCAGTATGTCTATGCGATAGACTTGACTCATCAGCCAATCTTCCTTAGGAACTGGAAAAGAAGATGTGTGCAAGAAAGGAAGATACACCATCAGTGTAAAGTCATTTTGCTGAATTCTCTTTCCATTCCAGAAATGAATGAACTCAAATTAACTCCTTGAGGAACTGAAATAGCAGCTCAGGATTAACATGAATTTCTAGTTCACTGTCAATTGTCTACACTGTTACAGGCATGCAACACTGTCATAAACAGATAGCTAAGGGTTAATGTTTCTTTTACCTGTAAAGGGTTAACAAAGGGAACCAAACACCTGACCAGAGGACCAATCAGGGAACCGGATTTTTCAAAGTGAGGGAGGGAACTTCTGGGTGTGTTGGGCTTTGTTCTCTCTGTTTTGTTTTCTCTCGGCTATGACGGAAGATCTTTTTTTTCCTACCTCCAAGCTTTTTCTACCTTTCTGTTCCAAGTTGTGAGTACAGAAGGAAAAGCAATAGGGTTATATTGTATTTTGTATTTACATGGTGTAACTTGCTGGAATGTTTCAAATTGGATATCTTTTTGAATCAGACTGTTTATTCATATTTTCTTATAAGCAATAGCCCTGTAATTGTCATCTTGATGCGAGTTTATATTCTGATTTCTTTCTTTTTTTTTATATAAAGTTTTCTTTTAAGACTTGTTTGAGTTTTCTCTCTGGTAGGTTAAGGAACAAGGGGAGGGATTCTCTTTGTGTTAGATCTATGGAGGGTAGCTCGGCAGCACCAGGGAGTTGGTGGGAGGGGAAAGAGAGATAGGATCATCTCTGTTTCCTTGTATTTGGCTCTTTGTGGAATAAGGAGACCTGCTTCTTGGTTATTTGATGTAAAGAGATTGCATCAGTCACTCTCAGTTAGCCCAGAGAGGAAAGTCTGGGTGGGAGAGGGAGGGGGAAGGGAAGTGGAGTATTTCCCTTACCGGTAAGACTCAGAGCTTCTGGGTCTTGGGGGGTCCCCCAGGGAAAGGTTTGGGGGAGACCCGGGAGAGTTTATCAGGAGCTCAGAATCCTGATTGGTGGCAGCGAGATAAGATCCAAGCTGGTAATTAAGCTTGGGGGAGTTTCATGTTAAGCGCCCAGATTTTGGACGCTAAGGTCCAGATTTGGGAAGAAGAGGCTTATTACAAACACAAGCTACCATGATTATTAAAAGGCTTGTTAGAAGGAGAACCTGGGAAATGAATGGCAGGAGCAATATTCTTAGGGAGAATCCTGCCATGCATCTTCGAACACTTAACTTCAGTGGCAAATGTGGCTCTTTGTGGGTTTCTCTTCCCTACACATGTCAGGATAACAAAGAATCTGACAGGCCAGGACCCTCAGATATTTTATTTGTATTATTTGTACATGCACCTTCATTGTGCTACATATTTTATATGCTCCAAAAAGATGGTCACAGTTCCAAGAAACAAAAAATCCTTCTATCTATATATTCTTTACTTGCTCATCATTTTTGTTTGCCTTCTGTAGAATACTCCAGAAAGAAGACTTCCAAAAATGAAAATTAGGACAAGGAAAATGAACACCTTCCGGAGCACTTTGTCCACCATGTTTTCCCAGGAAGGAGAAGGATGTGGCCTTTGTGTAAGGAATCTGTCTTCCTAGCTACAAGAAAATGAGAGACAGTTTATTGTATGAATTTTGCTACAAAAATATCACATGCTACACAGGATATAAGAGATCAGAGTCAGTGAGATGCAGGAATGTGCTGTAGAGGGAACATGAGAATGCCCCTACTGGGTCAAACCAAAGGTCCATGTAGCCAGTACCCTGTCTTCTAACAGTGGCCAGTGCCAGGTGCCCCAGAGGGAATGAAGTGAACAGGTAATCATCAAGTGATCCATCCCCCATCACTCATTCCTAGTTTCTGGCAAACAGAGGCTAAGAACACCTGCCTCATAACCATTGATCGACCAATCCTCCATGAACTTATCTAGTTTTTTTTTAACACTGTTATGGTCTTGACATTCACAACATCCTCTGGCTAGGAGTTCCACAGCTTGACTGTTCATTGTGTGAAGAAATGCTTCATTTTATTTGTTTTAAACCTGCTGCATATTAATTTCATTTGGTGACCCCTAGTTCTTGTGTTATGAGAGGGAGTAAAAAACACTTCCTTATCTACTTTGTCTATACCACTAATGATTTTATAGACCTCAATTATATCTTCCCTTAACCGTCTCTTTTCCAAGCTGAAAAGTCCCAGTCTTATTAATCTATCCTCATACGGAAGCCGTTCCATACCCCTAATAATTTTTGTTGCCTTTTTCTGAACCTTTTCCAATTCCAACATATCTTTTTTGAGATGGGGCAACCACATCTGCACATTGTATTCAAGATGTGGATGTACCATGGTTTTATATAGAGGCAACATGATATTTTCTGGCCTATTATCTATCCCTTTCTTAATTATTCCCAGCATGCTGTTCACTTTTTTGACTGCCGCTAAACATTGAATGGATGTTTTCAGAGAACTATCCACAATGATGCCAAGATCTCTTTATTGAGTGATAACAGCTCATATATGTATAGTTGGGATTATGCTTTCCAATGTGCATTACTTTGCATTTATCAACATTAAATTTCATCTGCCATTTTGTTGCCAGTCACCCAGTTTTGAGAGCTCTTCGCAGTCTGCCTGGGTCTTAACTATCTTTAATAATTTTGTATCGTCTGCAAATTTTGCCACCTCACTCTTTACCCTTTTTTCCAGATCATTTATGAATATGTTGAATAGGACTGGGCCCAGTACAGACCCTTGGGGGACACCACTATTTACCTCTCGCCGTTCTGAAAACTGACCACTTATACCTACCCTTTGTTTCCTATCTTTTAACCAGTTACCAATCCATGAGAGCACCTTCCCTCTTATCCTGTGGCAGCTTACTCTGTGTAAGAGCCTTTAGTGAGGGACCTTGTCAAAGGCTTTCTGAAAATCTAAGAATACTATATTCACTGGATCCCCTTAGTCCACATGCTTGTTGACCCCCTCAAATAATTCTAGTAGATTGGTGAGGCATGATTTCCCTTTACTAAAACCATGTTGACACTTCTTCAACAAATTATGTTCATCTATATGTCTGACAATATTGTTCTTTATTATAGTTTCAATCAGTTTGCCCGGTACTGAAGTCAGGCTTACAGGCTTGTAATTGCCGGGATCACCTCTGGAGCCCTTTTTAAAAATTGGTATCACATTAGCTATCCTCCAGTCATCTGGTACAGAAGCTGATTTAAATGATAGGTTACAGACTACAATTAGTAGTTCTGCAATTTCACTTTTGAATTCCTTCAGAACTCTTGGGTGAATACCATCTGGTCCTGCTGACTTATTGCTGTTTAATTTATCAATTTGGTCCAAAACCTCCTCTAATGATAACTTAATCTGGGACAGTTCCTCAGATTTGTCACCTAAAAAGAATGGCTCAGGTTTGGGAATCTACCTCACATTCTCAGCCATGAAGACCAATGCAAAGAATTCATTTAGTTTCTCTGCAATGGCCTTATCATCCTTTAGTGCTCCTTTAGCACCTCGATCATCCAGTGGCCCCACTGGTTGTTTAGCAAGCTTCTTGCTTCTGATGTACTTAAAAAAAATTGCTGTTACTTTTTGAGTCTTTGGCTAAATGTTCCTCAAATTCTTTTTTCACCTTCCTAATTGTGTTTTTACACTTAACTTGCCAAATTTATGCTCCTTTCTATACTCCTCACTAGGATTTAACTTCTACTTTTTAAAGGATGCCTTTTTGCCTCTCACTGCTCCTTTTACTTTGTTATTTAGCCACAGTGGCTCTTTTTTGGTTCTCTTACTATGTTTTTTAATTTGGGTATACATTTAAGTTGAGCCTCTATTATGATGTCTATAAAAAATTTCCATGCAGCTTGCAGAGATTTCACTTTTGGCACCGCACCTTTTAATTTCTGTTTAACTAACTTTTTTATTTTTGTGTAGTCTCCCTTTCTGAAATTAAATGCTACAGTGTTGGGCTGCTGTGGTGTTTTCCTCACCACAGGGATATTAAATGTAATTATATTACGGTCACTATTACCAAGCGGCCCAGCCATATTCACCTCTTGGACCAGATCCTGTGCTCCACTTAGGACTAAATCAAGAATTGCCTCTCCTCTGGCGGGTTCCAGGACCAGCTGCTCCAAGAAGCAGTCATTTAAGGTGTCAAGAAACTTTATCTCTGCATCCCATCCTGAGGTGACATGTACCCAGTCAATTTGGGGATTATTGAAATCCCCCATTATTATTATTGAGTTTTTTTATTTTAATAGCCTCTCTAATCTCTCTGAGCATTTCACTGTCACTATCACTATCCTGGTCAGGTGGTCGTTAATATATCCGTACTGCTATATTCTTGTTGTTAGAGCATGGAATTTGCCTTCCACGGCTTGCCTGCAGAGGGTCCGCTGGTCCCGCTGGTCCCACGGCTTCGGAGGACCTCCCGCAGATACGCCTGCAGGAGGTCCGCCGAAGCCGCGGGACCAGCGGACCATCCGCAGGCAAGCCGTGGAAGGCAGCCTGCCTGCTGTGCTTGGGTTGGCAAAATTCCTAGAGCCGCCCCGGCAGCTCTTATCGCTGTCAGCCATTTCTGACAAAATCATGAGCCCACACAGCTCTGCACTATTGTCAAGAACATTGCAAGCAGAGAACAAATGATCCTCCAGTATTTGCAGAGCCGCAGGAACTACCACAGGAAGTACCACAACAACAGGGAACATGACAATTTCTGTGATTATACTTTGCTAATCAACATAGCAAAAAACAATTCAAGGTTATTGACATTCACAGAGCAGCTGCAGGTGGGGGAGCAACGCTTCTGAGCCTGAGAAGGAAATATTAACTGGTGGGATCATTTTGTAATGCAAGTTTGGGATGATGATCAGTGGCTGCAGAACTTTAGGAAGCACAAGGCCACATTCCTAGATCTGTGTGCTGAGTTCACCCCTGCCCTCCAGCATGGGGACAGCAGAACGAGAGCTGTGCTCACAGCAGAGAAGTGAGTGGTGCTCTCACAGTGGCGGCTTCCAACGCCACATTGCTGCTAGTCATTGGAAAATCATTTTGGTGTTGGAAAAGCCACAGTGGGGCCATTATCATGCAACTGTGCAGGGCCATGAATTGTATCTTACTGTGCAGGACAGTAACTCTCTGCAATGTGCAGGAAAATGTTGATGGATTTGCAGACTAAATGGCTTCCAAACTGCAGTAGAGCGATAAGTGATCTGCACATCCCTATTTTGGCACCAGCCCACCTTGTCAGAGAGTAAATCAGCACAAAAAGCTACTTTTCCATGATTATGCAACTGTGGGTGGAGCACCATGGATAATTCCCTGGTATCAACACTGTCTGGTCGAGAAGGGTGCATGATGCTTGAAGCTTTAAGAACATAAGACTTTTCAGGAAACTTCAAGCCGGGACAATTTTTTTCTGACTTGCAGATTACCTTTGGTGATATTGAAATGCCAGTAGTGATCCAGAGGGACCCAAGCTACTCACTCTCTTGACTCATAAAACAGTACACTGGCTACCTTGACAACTCAAGGATTCAACTAGCGGCTTCACAGGGGCAGAATGACAGTTGAATCTGCTTTCGGGAGATTGAAGGGATGCTGGCAACGTTTACTCACTAGATTAGATCTCAATGAGAAAAATTTCCCAATGGTTATATCCAGGGCCATCCCTAGACATTGTGGTGCCCTACGCAGGCCCCCCACAAGGTGGGGGCTGGCCCCAGGCCTGTGCAGGGGGGTCCCCAGGCCTCCGCAGGGGGGAGGGCTGTGCCCAAGTTCTGTGGGGGCAGGAGCAGGCTTAGGGCTTGGAGGGCAGGAGGGAAACTGCCCCCCAGCATGCCCCGATGGAACAGGTTGGGGCCGGCTTGCTCCACTTCCTACCACCCAGTGATTGCAGGCCAGGCTCAACCCGCACTCACCAGGCGGCAGGAAGTGGAGTGACCCAGAGCCTGCCCACTCAACTCCGCTCCTCTGGCTCCCAGCCTTGGGACTTGGGGGTCAGAGGGGAACTGCCCCCCCCTGCACTCACTGGAAGCACAGCTGGGAGGCAGTGGTGCAGAGTGGGCTGGGGCCGGGTCACTCCACTTCCCACCAGCCGGTGAGTGCAGGGCGTGCCCAACCCCTGCTGCAGTCCCCCAGGATGTAGCTCGGGAAGGGGTGGAGTGGGGGCGGAGCAGGGATGGGAACTGGGAAGAGATGGGGCTGGGACAGAGCAGGAGCTTTGGGAAAGGAGTGAAGTGGGGACGGGGCTAGGCAGGTTTGGGAAGAAGCGAGGCAGGGGAAGAGCAGGTATGGGGGCTTTGGGAAAGAGGTGGAGTGGGTGCAAGGTAGGAGCGGCGGCAGCCTTCCTGGAGGATTGGGCTGACCACGAGAGTAGCATGCAGCTGCGTAGGGCACCAGGAAATTTGGGGCAATTTGGTGCCCCAAATTTCCTGGTGCCCTGTGCAGCTGCATAGTTTGCATATGGGTAAGGCTGGCCCTGGTTATAGCTGCCTTTTGCGTCCTGCATAATATCTGTGAGGCAAGTGTGACAAGTTGCTGTCAGGGTGGAGGTGGAGCAGCTGTCTGCTGGCTTTGAACAGATCAAAGAGCCAATTGGAAGAGTTCCACATGGAAGTAGTGGCTGAGCAAGGCCTTGGAAAAGCATTTCAGTGGTCCGCACAGTAATGTGCCATGCCAGACTGTGCTCTACCTGGCCCTGAAGGGCGTTGGGTGTTGCTAGTAATTGTGTAGTGCAGGGGTAGGCAACCTATGGCAAGCATGCCAAATGCAGCACGCAAGCTGATTTTCAGTGGTACTCACACTGCCGGGCTCCTGGCCACCTCTTCAGGGGGGGCTCTGCATTTTAATTTAATTGTAAATGAAGCTTCTTAAACATTTTAAAAACCTTATTTATTTTACATACAACAATAGTTTAGTTTTATATTATAGACTTATAGAAAGAGACCTTCTAAAAACGTTAAAATGTATTACCAGCACATGAAACCTTAAATTAGAGTGAATAAATGAAGACTCGGCACACCATGTCTGAAAGGTTGCCGACCCCTGGTGTAGAGCTTGGTGTACATTTATGAATATCTCTCTGTCTTTTAGTGAACCTATGAATTATGAGGTGCTCCCTGTACATTTATAATTGTTACACTGTGTTTGGTACTTAACCTCTGAGTTCTGTGGACTTGTACAATTACAAGTAGAGGGTGCTTTGAATAGCACTAGGCATTCTGCAGTATGTGTTATGAAGTAATAAAGATTAATTTATTTCAAAAAAATAAAAATTTATTGCATATCCAAAACAATGCAAAAAATAATGTGCAATTAAAAAACAAACAAAATAAATTCACAGAACTCTACAGTTAGAACAGTACAAAACTTTCATATCCATTTCAATCCATGCTGCCCAGTAGCATAGCTAGTGGGGTGCAGGGGAAGCAGCTGCTTCCCCTCAGCACATTTTCAAAAAAGTGGCACCTTAGGTGGGGTTACCATGGCACCAGGGGCGGGGCCCATGCTCCGCTCTGAAGCTTGGCCTGCCCAGCTTCCCCCAGCATGCTGCATACCCTGCCCCCGCCGATCAGCTGTGTCTCCCAGCAGGGGGGAGACAGCTGATCCTGCAGCAGGGAGGGGAGGGGAAGAACTGAGCTCTAGCAAGCTGGGCTTCTGCAGGCAGGCTTTGCTGGCTTCCCCTAGTGTGCTGCATAAACCCTGCCCCCTCCCTGCCTAGCCGATTAGCTGTCTCCCAGCAGGAGAGAGACAGACTGTGCCCTCCCCCCCCACACTCCTATGTGCTGCCTGCTTCCAGGGGCCACAGATTGCAGAGCAGCCCCCTCAGGAGAGATTAGAGGGGCTGTCCCACTAGGTGTATGCACAGCCCCCCGGAGCACTGCTTTGTCCCGTTATATCCGAATTCGTTTATATCGAGGTAGAGGTGTAATTTGATATGTCGGGTGGCGCCTTTTTTTGTGTGTGTTCGCTCCCCCGATGTTAGAACCTGACTACGCCACTGGCCCAACATACCTGACCTGTGAGGTTGGTGTAGTGAAGCGGAGGTTTTCTTTACTGTCCCCCAGTGTGGAGTGTTAGGGGTTGGGCTGCAGCCCCTGATGCCATGTAGAACGTTGAAGGGAGTGGGGAGCTGCTGAAATGGAGTTCTTCCATTTACCACAAAGGGAAGTGAGCTCTCTTAGACCTGTAGGTCAACATGAGTCTGCAGCATCCGGAATTGCTCCCTGAGAAGCCCCATTATGTCTTGCTGCATCTCTCTCTCCTTGTTCTGCTGAGAGTCCTGGGCCCTTCTCCTGGCCAATCCGTCTTTGTCCAGGCTGTCTGCTGTACTCCAGGCCCTCTGTTCACAGTCCAATGCAGCAGTGGCTTGCAGGTTTTCGGTGAACATGTTCTTTCTTCTTTCTCCTCCTCATTAGGGTCAGGCATGTCCCGGCTGTGGAGGGGGACACCCCTCGAAGCCACAACGGTAGCAGCTATAGCTAAAACGGACAGGTGTATTATTGTATTTACAGTCACAACAGTATGCGAAAGAGAAGATAAATTTCAGAACTCCCTTCCATTATTCACTTTAAAGAAGACACACTTATTGACACTTCAGCATGGGAGCACCGCTGCACAGCACCACCATGGACAAGGAGGGGGCAGTAAATGCGGAGGGATTTATGCATAAAACAATACCATTTTCAGCCCCTATTTCCATGGATACAAGTACAGGGAATGGCACTGAACACTGGCATCATTTTCAACAGGCTGTAGTGATTTTAGCTGATAACTCACTCCCAAGGGGACAACGGCACAGAGAGCACATCTGCTGCTGGTATCCCAAAGCTTCCCCAGCCCATATGCCGCTAGACTGTTTATTGTAATGATGCCACTAAAGTCATCAGGGAGTGGCTGGGAAAGCGTCCCTCTGTGGAGGAAGAAATTAAGCAGCCATCCCTAAAAACCTTTGGGAGACAATCACAGAGTACCTCCATGAAAGTTTCATTGAGACCTCTCAGGAGGATACAAGAGACATCACTATGTGCATAAACCAATTGCTCCATATGCCATCCCACCTGCCTAACACTGCAGGGAACAGCTAATAATTCTACTTCTGTTTGTTGTATCGCTATGTTTGCTCTTATGAGTAAAACAAAACAAGCAAATACTCATGTCCTGCTAACCTGGGGATGTTCCGGGTGCTATTGTCACATTTAAACACTGTAAGGGAGGATGCATGCACACAGTTACCTGAGGTGCCTTCCCCTACATCCTCATCTGTGCTCAACTGGCAGGACTGTTTGTCCACGATGGACTCTCGAATGGATCCTGGCTTGTGTCAGAGCTGGACCCCACTGCCGCTTCTCCTCCTATTCTTCCTGCACCTCCTCACTCTTCCTGTCAGGGATCTGTGTCTCGGACTCCTCAGAGGTATCTACAGTGCATTACGGGGTGTTGGTGGGGTCTCCGCCAAGTATGGTGCTCAGCCCATTGTAAAAGCAGCAGTCTGTGGCCCAATGCTGATTGTTGGCCTCCCTGGTCTTACGGTATGCCTGGCACAGCTCCTTGGCTTTCACCCGGCACTGCTGCTAATCTCTGTCATATCCCACTTCCTGCATCCACCATGCAATCTATTTGTAGATGTCCCCATTTCTACAACTGGTTTGTAGCTGTGCCCAAACAGCCTCTTCTCCGCACAGGCCTAGAGAGCCAGTACCTCCTGTCTACTCCAGACAGAGCACATCTAGAGCATGTAGCCAGCACAGTCGGGCAGTTGCACACATAACCCGTCTGCCAGGCAGAGTCAGCAGCAACTGAGGCCAGGTTGAATATCTAGGGGTCCATCTGAACAATACAGAACAGAACTGGCTTGAGCCCACACCCCATAACCTGGGAAACTAATCACCCCTCAGCACCTCTCAGAGGCAACACTTCCCCATCCACAAGCACTGAGTCTGTGTATAACAAAAGAAAGCTTTTATGAAAAGGAAAAGGGAACCCAGCATTAATTTGGAAAAAAAACATAACCATGATTCGAAAGTGCCTAATCATAAGCAAACTACCTCCCCGCACAGTATTTTGGGCAGTCTCCTTTGCCTCAGTTTTCCAGTTCACAGGGTGAAAGTCTGGCAAACAAATATTCCTTTAACACACCACTCCCCTTCCCTCCAGGGCACCCCATTCACAGTTTGTTGTCCGCAGGGGCGGCTCTAGACATTTCACCGCCCCAAGCACAGCGGCATGCCGCGGGGGGCGCTCTGCCGGTCCCTGGTCCTGCGGCTCCGGTGGACCTCCGGCGGGAGGTCTACCGGAGCTGCAGGACCAGTGGACTCTCTGCAGGCATGTCGCTGAAGGCTGCCTGCCTGCCACCCTCCCGGCAACCGGCAGAGCGCCCCCCGCAGCATGCCGCCCTAAGCACACGCTTGGCGTGCTGGGGCCTGGAGCCACCCCTGGTCGTCCGCGGTGAACAAAGA
The DNA here is from genome assembly GCF_003597395.2 of Chelonoidis abingdonii. Lineage (NCBI taxonomy): Eukaryota > Metazoa > Chordata > Testudines > Testudinidae > Chelonoidis > Chelonoidis abingdonii. Next base: position 90,672,373 of record NC_133772.1, read on the forward strand.
CCCAGACTCCAGAGGTGTGTTCACATGAAGGGGAGGCATCAAGCTGCCACCACTACCTACGCAACTGCTTCACTGCTCTGCCGCTGCCACCGCTGGCCTCCTGTGCCACAATTATGCCTGCTGTTGTAATCGCTACTGTCCACTCACTGCTGTGATGCTGTGTTGTGAGGTTCCACTACTGAGCCCAACTCTTACTGTTTTCACTGAGTAGTGAAGAACCTCTCTGTTGCTGCCTCTTCATCCTTGTTCGGCATAACTCTGTCCCCAAACCAGGTCTAAATAGCATCAATAATAAAAAAATAGTTGGTGCAAAAGAAAATTTGGAGGCATCTGTTTGCATTCCACCTGCATTTTCAGGCATTAGAGGAATCCCTACATTAATGTAAAAATGGATTTCTAATATCTTACAGTTGCTAAAAATCATATTTAAGGCTCTGGAAGGAAAGGATGGCTTTGTCCATAAGAGGCTTTCTTTATATTTTCCAGCTATGCTTCATGTAGAGAAGCAAATTATGGATTAGAGAACAAAATGGAAAAGTTAATAAAATCATGAGCATATTTTTAAATTATGTAGAAAAACAGAAATTAGTAATTAAAGAGTGTGGGATCCAATGAAGTTTGAAGTAGTCTATATATCTTAGTGCAGTATTTCTTTTTGCCATGTAACTCTTGCCAATTATTTTTTAAATTATATGCTAAAGACATAGAAGTCACATCTTTTCCCTATATCTATTTTTCATTTATATCCATGGATTATATTTTGAGGGGATACAAACTGTTCAGAGGCCTTCTAGCTATAGCATTATATGCTTGGGCTTTTCTTTTATATGTAATTATGGTATCCTGTCAATATCAATAAAAAAGTATCATCTACAAAATTATGCCTGAGCCTGTGGGAACCTCTAAAAATCCTATCACATTCTCCCATCACAAAATTTAATGATAGAACTCAATCTTTGAAACACAAGTGACAGCGAATAAACTGTTCAGTTATTTAGAAAACCTGCAGGAGAAAAAACAAAAATCACATTAAATTTTATATATTCAAAGAGCAGTAGAGAGAAAGCAAGTTTAACATACCTGTACCGTTTCATTGGACCCAGCAAAGCCTAGACATAGAATGCCTCCCCTTACAATTTTGCACACCTCTAGTTCAAATTTGCTTTTTGTTTGCTTAAGAAGTTAGCTCAAAAGAAAAGAACGTGTATCCATGTGTGATATATGTGCACTACAGTCTATACGCTATAATACCTTCCTGTTACAGACATCTGTGGGTCTTATTCTCGACTGCATTAAGACAGTTGGCAATGATAAAGTATGGATTAGCAGAAATCTTTGGTCCCTCTTTTAACCTGTTCCTGTACTGCATGTTCTATTATGCTTGCATTGTGCAGCCTGTTGGCTTCTTATTCAACTAGAGCAGTGGTTCTCAAACTTTTGTACTGGTGACCCCTTTCACATAGCAAGCCTCTGAGTGTGACCCCCCTCATAAATTTAAAACACTTTTTTATATAGATTAATACCATTATAAATGCTGGGTTTGGGATGGAGACTGACAGCTTGCGACCCCCCATGTAATAACCTCGTGATCCCCTGAAGGGTTCCGACTCCCAGTTTGAGAACCCCTGAACTAGGGTGACCAGATGTCCTGATTTTATAGGGACAGTCCCAATATCTGGGGCTTTGTCTTATATAGGCTCCTATTACCCCCCACCCCCCGTCTGGATTTTTCACATTTGCTATCTGGTCACCCTATATTCAACAAGGACCTGATTGAAAGACCTCTGAAATCAATGTGAGAGTTTTCAATGACCCAATGGGTTTTGAATCAGGCCCCAAAATCCCCAACATTTGTTATTCTCCTTTTTAAAAATATTTTTAAAATTATAATTTCACTCTTTGTAACAATTAAAAGAAACAAGACATGAAAAAGACCCCTTCATAAAGGATGAAATGTGAGTGTACATTTACAAATACATTTTGTTAGATTCTAACAGTGACATTAAAATGAAATGGTACAACTCCTGCACACTGCTACTTTGATTGCAACCATTTAATGGTCTTTCAGTCAAGCATAGGGAGTCTCACTCTGTGAAATAGGCTTTATGGGGCTGATCCAATGGCCACTGAAGCTAGTGGAATGTCTCCCATTGACTTCAGTTGTCTTTAGATCAGAGCCTGAGTCAAGACCACTCTGAGGAACTTTTCAGGGAGCAGCTCCAGCCAGGGCTGTATTCTAATTCATTTAACAGCCTATTAGTGTATTCCAGAGGATTCTCAGTGTCAGCTGAGCTAGACAGAGGGTACTTTGTTTCGAAGGGCTGGTCTACAACACAGAATCAGGATAACTCAAGGCATCTTACATCGGCCTAACTCTGCAAGCATCTACACTAAAATGTCACTCCTGCCAAGGGTAACTTGCCCATTACTCTGACTTAATAACTCCATCTCCGCAAAGGCGTAGTGCAGGGGTTGGCAGCTTTCAGAAGTGGTGTGCTGAGTCTTCATTTATTCACTCTAATTTAAGGTTTCACATGCCGGTCATATATTTTAACGTTTTTAGAAGGTCTCTCTCTGTAAGTCTATAAACTATTGTTGTATGTAAAGTAAACAAGTTTTTTAAAATGTTTAAGAAGCTTCATTTAAAATTAAATTAAAATGCAGAGCTTATCAGTTTAGTGCAGTGGGTCTTAACCTGGGGTGCATGCACCCCCTGGGGCAGGGCTGTTGCAAGGATATTTTGTGCCCTAGGCGAAACTTCCACCTTGCCCCTCCCCTTTCACATCGGTCCATTGAGGGACAAATCCCAACGAGCCTTTATAGACCCCAGGGGCCAGTCATGCCCAGAGGCCAGCCATGCTCGGGGGCTGCTCCCTAGACCAGGTTCCTCCCTCTCTGCCCCCTAAACTCCCCTGGAGGGTGCACAGCCCCCATGAGCCCTCCCCACCCCACCCAGGTGGCCCCTGCCCCGAGTCCACTCTCTGGCTTTGCCTGGCAAAATCGGCTCGCATGCCAGAGGTGGCACGCGTGCCATAGGTTGCCGACCTCTGCTGTAGTGCTTAGGTCAATGTAGTTAGGGCAACACAGTGTCAATGTAGACACTACATTACTTAAATCAACTTTAATGGCCTCCAAGTAATGTCCCATAATGCCCCACCATGACCGTTCTGGTCACCTTTTGGAACTCCACTGCCAAGGGGCCAAGCACACTGATATATGCCTGTGACAGTCCCAAGGATACAATCTGGACCATTGAACAGCTGTGTCCCCAGGTCTACAACACAGGGAGCCTTCTATACCACTTTACTATGAGATCAGCCACTCCTGGCCAGATAACACAGTCTCCATGTAACTTGCTCTCAGCTGTACAATATTGAGTGCTACTAGCTAGCCTCATGAATTAAACTGCCAAGCACTGCCAGCATGTTCTCTAGTCTCAGACGTTCCACCACAAATGTGAGTCTGGTACTGCCCATGCCGTTCACTGTGCAATACAAGCTCATACAAAGTTCCTGATTTCTTCAAAAGAAAATGATAATGCATCAGCCTTATTATCCCAAATAGAGTTTCCTATACACTTTAAATCAAACACACTGGTTAAGATAAAACAGTAAAACAAGTTTATTAAGTACAGAAAGATTTTAAATGATTACAAGTCAAGATGCATAAAAGTCAGAACTGGTTACAAAGTAAGTAAAAAGATAAAAACCAATCTAATATCTACATTTACCTAGCTAAATGAACTTAAAAGCAAAAGGTTTGTCTCAACATAAGCTGAGATAAATTTCAGCCTGAGACCCTTCCCCCTTAGTTCAGCATCCTTCAGGTATTCCTAGATGTCTTCAGTAGAGAGAGATGGAAGGAGAAGAAGAGGTGAAGTGAAGGCCACTGTGTCTCATTTTTCTACCACCTACTCCTCTGTGAGGACTACCCCCAGCTGGGGTGCAGGCAGCAAGCAGTTTGTTTTGGACATGAGATCTGCATTATCTCTGTGATGAAATGTAAATTTCTTGTTTATACCTTTCCCCCTGCTGGAAAATGGCTGCTAAAGCAGGTGCTGACTTTAACACCTGGCTGAAGCCAGTGTGTCTTTGCCTCTGAAAAAACAGTTTGTGGGTGTTACCTGAAATTACAGCATATTTCAGTAAAAATCATACAGTAGAATCTTATAGCTTCATACAGAGTGTTGCTACACATATTTAAACAGGACAATAATATTCAGCAAATTATGAGCTTTCCAATGATACATTTTGTACAAAGTCTGCCATGTGAGGTATCATAGTCCTGTAAAAGGGATGAACAAAATGGTATAGCCTGTCACAACTCCCCCTCAGAAGGCTCCCCCTCAGAAGCCTTGATAATTTTTGAAATTCTCTTTCCTCTTTGGTCAGAGTAGAGAGCTCTCCTAGCAACTACGCGGCTGACTATGCCAGCTCCACACTGCAGACACACTTCGTACTGGAGTACACAGAAGGAGGTGGATCTCCTGGGTCTCTGAGGTGGAAAGGGTGTGCAAGAACAGCTCTGATCCAGCTCTAGAAACAACGATATCTACAAACAGATCGCGAGGGGCATGGAGGAGAAGGGCTACAAGAGGGAGCTGCAGCAGTGCCATGTGAAAGTCAAGGAGCTGCAGCAGGCAAACCAGAAGGCAAGGGAGGCTAACAGGCATTCTGGTGGAAAGCCACAGACAAAAAGCTGCATGCCAGCCTCAGTGTAACCATCCCCCTACCTTCCCCCCCTCCCAAGAGCTCCAGGGATACTTCAGGGGAGCAGGAGTCGGAGCCCCCTGCCATAAACAGACAAGGAGGAGGAGTATGGGGGACCAGCAACAGGGGGAATCCAGTCGTGCAACAAGCCAGGACCTGTTTTTGACTCCTGGATAGTTCAGCTAGTCCCTATATTCCAGCATGGGTGAGCTTGATGCAGGGGAAGGAACCTCGGTAAGTATGCAGTTTGCTTTAATATTGCAGGGACACAACTGTTTGTTTATTCTTTTTTACTTATGCTAGAAGAGGTAGTGAAACAACCAGTAGAGGTAGAGTTATCTGCTTCTCATTCCCCTGTATAGTTGGGCAGCAGGGGGCCTGCAGATCAGTTTGTTAATGTGCACCAGATGACCTGTGAATCCTCCATGGAGATCTCAAGGAAACATTCCTGGAGGTAGCGTGCAGTCCTCTGCTGAAAGTGTCCAGAGAGGGCTGCCTTACTTCTTCTGCAGTGGCAGGACAACTTTCCCACGCCACTCAGCAATTACTTCAGCAGGCACCATTGCAGCACACAGGCTAGCAGCATATGGATCCAGTCTGCAGCCAATCTCCTTCAGGAGCTGTTCCCTTCCTGCCTCTGTTACTCTCAGGAGTGAGATATCAGCTAAAGTCACATCCACTTGTGGAAAACAGAGCCAGTATTCAGTTCAATTGCCCTTTGCCCTATATAGATATACTTATGCCCATGAGCTATCCCCCACTTATTGTCCTAACTTGCTCCCTTCCCCCCCCCCCCCCCCCCCCCGCAGGCTGTACTCACCATGGCTGGGACTGCTGCTGTGCTCTATGAATCCCAAGGAGAAGTGAGAATATAGTGCTTGCAACTCGTGTGGATCAAAGGGAGTGAGTTCAGTATACCAAGTTTCCATTTATCTTGTGAAAATACTTTCAGTAGTACCTCTGTGCGTTGTATCATGTCTCTCCATCCACACCAGCGGAGCAGTTCAGCCAGATAAGGAGGAGAAGGAAAAGGATGCGGGATGACATGTTCCAAGAGATGCAGCAAGCCTCTGCCACTTTGGATACCGAGCACAGGGCTTGGAGGATCACCCTCGCGGACAGCATGGACAGGGATGGAGCGCAGGGGAGAATTAGGCACAGGAAAAGGAGAGAGACATTGCAGCAGGAAATGCTGGCTCTTCTCAAGTGGCAAACAGACATGCTGGGGACTCTTTTTGACTTCAGGTTCAATAGACCCATGCTCACCTCCCTCTGCAGCCCATACAGAACTGCATTCCGGGACCTCCCTACATATACACCCCATATTCCACATGGCATCCAGGGCCACTGCACTCCACCTACAACTCCACCACAGGGAACAGTGCAGACAATCACATCCGCACATACACCAGCCATGTCTCTCATAGGTCAGTGTATGTGTTTGTGAAATGGAAATGACTGTTCTTTCCCCTGTGGAAGTAGAGAAAGAACTGACAGGGATTTGAAGGGAATTTCAAATCCATGCAGTCTCCTTATGTGAGCAAGACTCAGGCTAGCTGTAACCCTAATAACGTGAGATTTGTAGAAGCAAGGATTGTGTGAAGCAAGTGGGAAAGAACTGTGTGAAAAGTTGTTGCGACCTTGTGTTAGATAAGTGTAGAATGCAGACTATAGTCTAAATAGAGGTGAGAAAAAATAAGATATCAAGATGACCTATGTATAAACAAAATGCAACTGTTGCTCATTATTGTATGTATCGAAGGTACAAATGCTTGCTGTAATTGTTTACTGGGAGAGATCTGTTTAGCTTTCTCCCTCCACGCAACTGCTAGAGATAATAAAGTATCTGACTTGCTGCACCCAACCTGAGAGTGAGAACTCTGTTTTTCTCTGACATCCCATTCAAAAGTTCTTTTCCCTGTATTTATGAAGTTTCATTCTGTTATTTTAAAAAAGTCTGTTTTCATGGTTTTGGAACAAAAGTCTATTTTTGGAAACTTAATTCATGTTTATTAGTTCACAAAATATGCTGACTGGGGTTGACATCATTTAGAGATAATAGCAATGTTATATTTCAACACACTCAGCACTCATTACAAGGTTCATAGCAGGGTGCAAAACAACATTATCAGGCACAGCACATTATAGCAACACACATTACTGTGGCTCACTATTAAAATGGTATTTCAAAGCCTCCCTGAGCCATATAGCACCCCACTGAGCTCTTCTTAGAGCTCTAGTATCTGGCTGCTAAAAATCAGCAGACAGCTGTTCCACATCCACCCTGGCAGAAACATGTCCCCCTTTGCTTCACGGATACTATGAAGTACACAGCAGGCAGCTATAACCCGTGGGATATTTTTTTCACTGAGATCTAAACTCATAAGTAAAAAAACAATGAGGAGTCTGGTTGCGCCTTAAAGACTAACAGATTTATTTGGGCATAAGCTTTTGTGGGTAAAAAACCCACTTCAGATGCATGGAGTAAAAATTACAGATACAGGCATAAATATATATTGGCACATGAGGAGAAGGGAGTTACCTTACAAATGGAAAACCAATGTTGAAGGACAATTTAGTCAAGGTGAGTGTGGTCCACTTCCAATAATTGGTGAGGAGGTGAGAGGGAAAATTGCTTTTGTACTGAGCCAGCTGCTCCCAGTCCCTATTTAAGCCCAAATCAATGGTGTTAAGTTTGCAAATGAAACGTGTTTTTGTGGATCCAGACTAACACAGCTACCCCTCTGATACTTTAAACTCATGAGTAGAGAGCACCGCAGTCTTTCAGACAGCCAAAGGCACATTCAACTGTCATTCTGCACCTGCTGACCTGTAGTTGAAGCGCTTGGGGTCGAGGTGGCTGGTGTACGGCTTCATGAGGAGTAAAGGGTAGGCTGAGTCTCACAGGATCGCTACTAGCATTTCAACATCTGGAAAGAAAGTCCCTGCTTGCAGCTTTCTGAACAGGCCTGTGTTCTTAAAGATGCACACATCTTGCACTTTCCCTGACTATCCCCATGATCCACCTGCACTTGCAATACCATAGAGAAGTAACCCTTTCTGTTGATGTACTCTGTGGCAAGGTGGTCTGGTGCCAAAATAGGGCTATGTGTACCATCCATCAACCCACTGCAGTTCAGGAGCTCCACTGCTGCAAAAGCATCCACTATGTCCTGCACATTGCTCAGAGTCACAGTCCTTTATACCAAGATGTGATTAATGGCCTGCACACTTACATCACAGCAACCCCCACTGTGGATTTCCCAACTCCAAATTGATTCCAGACTGATTGGTAGCAAGTTGGCATTGCAAACTTCCACACAGAGATCACCACTGTCTTCCCCACTGTCAGCGCAGCTCTCATTTTGGTGTTGCTGTGCTGAAGGGCTGGGGAGAGCTCTGCACACACATCCAGGAATGTGGCCTTGAGCATCAGAAAGTTCTGCAGTCACTGCTCATCAATCCCGTACCAGCATAACAGTGTGATCCCACCAGACAGGGCGTGTTTCTCAGGCTCACAATCAATGTTCCAGCTGCTCTGTGAATGCCAGCAACAACCTTGAATTGTTTCTTCCTATGTCCCAGCAAGGCTACAATGCACAGATGTTCCCTGCATCTACTCTGGTGGCTCTGCAAATGCTGCACTCATCACAAAAGTTCAGAGCTGTGCAGGGTCCTTGCTTCTCACACAGATGGTAGATGCATGGGTTTGCGAGATGATGGTAGGTTGCACAGTGGGATAGCTACCCACAGTGCACTGCTCTCTGCATCGATGCAAGCGCTGGTAAGTGAGGAGACGGTCCCATGACACAAGAAGCCTAGTGTGGACACATAAAAGTGATTTAATTACTATAGTGGCTGTATGTTGACGTAACTTAAGTCAACTTAATTTTGTAGTGTAAACTTACCCTGAGGTGAAATTAGGCCTGCTATACTGAACTAGTGGGGTTTCACCAAAAGATGGGGTGATGGAGCAATTTATATAGTGAGGCCACTGAGAGCCATTGAACCAAACTGTAAACTCTGTAGTATATGATGGAAACCACTTCAATCCAGGGGGTGTAGCAGAACCCCCAGAAACCTTACTTCCAGCACCTATGCCAGAAGACCAAGATGTCTCATTGTGGCCGAGACATATTCCAAAGGATAGGACACTGCACTGAATCCAGAGCATTAATCTCTTTTATTCCCTTTCTTGCATGCACATAACAACAAGGCTATTTCTGCTAGAAGTGGGAATGTGCAAATTGTCTTTTTGCAGAAATCAGCTATATTTTATGCTTCTTGCAGTCAGAGCCACTATGAATGATATTATTCTTTATGGTTACAGTGTGATTAAAAAGAAAGAAGGAGGAAATGGAGTCATAGGGACAAATTCATTGGCACTCATATCACTCTGTAAAAATGTGGAGTGATCAAACACACCCTTGTGTAATATTTTCTCCCCTTTGTGTATGTTCCATGGGAGATTAATGAAAAGATTCATTCACAGGCTGCACATCATTTCAGGCTATTTAGTTCCTCAATTTTAAAACCAGTCTGCTTTTAACAATCAGGCAGAGACCAAAATAAATAAATAAAGCACATACAGTACAGAGCTGTGGTAATGTAAACTATTAAAAAAGGGCAAGCAGCATTTTTCTTCTGCAGAGTAAACTTTCAAAGCTGAATTAAGACAATGTTCAGTTGTAAACTTTTGAAAGAACATAACATAACATAACATGGCCGAGGTGTTTGTAACTCTGAGGTTCTTCTGTAATAGGCAGTTGTCACAGCACATTAACTTAACTTTGGGTTCAGAGTAACTAGATTCTTGCTGTATCTTGTCCAGATCCCTCTGGGCATAACGATGTGGGGGATATACATGCTGTATAGTATAGATATCAGCATAAGGGCAGGAGCGGCGCCAGGGTTTTTGGTGCCCTAGGCGGGGGTCCTTCCAAGCTCCCGGTCGTTGGTGGCAATTCTGCGGCGGAGGGGGGGTCCTTCCGCACTCCCGGTCTTCGGGGCACTTCGGCGGCGGGTCCCGGAGCGAGTGAAGGACCCGCCGCAGAATTGACGACGACGACCCAGAGCGCGGAAAGACCCCCCACCGCCGAAATGCCGCCCTCCTAAATCCTTGTGCCCTAGGCAACTGCCTAGGTGGCCTAAATGGAAGCGCCGGCCCTGCATAAGGGTTTTTAACATCCTTACATTTGGTAGTATTTAAAGCATCAGCAGTGTTACAAAACAGCAGTGTATAAACTGAAGAAAAACCATAGTGCTCGTTGCATAAAAATAATATCCCCATCTCCCCTTAATGTCTCCTTCTGCTCCTGCCCATCTCAATTCCAAGCTTCTAGTCCCTTTCCCTATCCTCCATCCCCTCCCCATTCCCACTCTTCCCCCTTACCCAACCATTCCTTACTCCACTATATTTGAAGCAGGCAGACTCACTGGGTACCTACAGCATTGAATAGACAGTCTCCCTGCTCTCAGTTCTGGCACTAGAGCAGCCCCTGGCATCTGGGAGGACCTATTTCAAGGAAAGTCCTGCTTAGCCCTTATAGCCGGGGACAGAGCATGCTCTTTCGAGAATTTAGCTGCAAAGCTCTAAGAAGACTCTACTGAGCATGTGGAAAGTGTGATTATTCTGAGTCTTATAATTTCTCCAAAGTTGGACAAATTTAATGGAGTCAGCAGATGGCACATCCACAATGATTATCCATCATGACACTCAAGCATTTTTCAGACTCCCTGCTTCCCAGGATAGAGTCCTTCACCCTTTTAATATGGTCTACATTTCTAGTCCTAGATGTATGACCTTACATTGGCCATATTGAAACTTATGTTGTTTTCTTACACCCAGCTTTTCAAACCAATCCCAATTGCTCAATATCAGTGACAACTCCTCTTCATTATTTACTTTAGTTGCTGATGTTTAACATCCTCCTTAGTTATTATTGAAATGGATAGTATTTCATCATTAGTTATCCCCACCCAATATGAATACCTTATGTAACTTTTTCCTAAATACAGGACAAAAATATATATTGAACATTCTGCTTTTTCTTCATTATTATTGACAATTCTAGTATTTCCATATAGTAATGTACCATTATTAGGATTCCTTTTATTGCTTATAAACTTAAACACTTCCTTTTTATTGTGCTTTACTCTGCTGGTTATAGATTTCTCCTTGTGTCCTTTTTGCTTCCCTTATGAGTTTTCTGCAATTCCTAGCTTTTAATTTATATTCAATGCTACTATTTTCCCTTTAAAAATTTTTTTAAATATAGCTGCTTTCACTTCCCCTCTGAGAGAGGCTGTTTTTTAAACCAATGTAGACTTCTGTCTTGATTGTGGAATCATGTCTCTTTGAGCATCTAGTAAAAGTGTTCTTAAATTATTCCAAATTATAATTCATTTTTTGGTTTACATACTTCCTCCAAGCTGATTTGGCTAATTATTGTCAATTTTGTGAAATTTGGCCCTTTCAAAGAACCAATTATATATATTCTAGTTGGGACTTTATTCTATTTACACATAGCAAATGTAATCAGCCCATGATCACTTGTGTCTAACCAACCACAAATTTTGAGTTCTGTGACCAATTCCTCATTATCTATCAACATGGGGTACAATATAGAATTCCTTCATGCTTGATGCAACACTTTTTGAATCAGCAAATTGTCATCTATAATTTTTAGAAATTTCAAAGATAGTTTAGCACTGGCATCATGAGACCTCCAGTACGTCACTCGGATTGCAATCACCCCATAATAATGCAGCTGTTTTTCCTATAGATAGATAGGTGCTTTACAAGCCAGTCATTGTGCTCTCTAGTCCAGTCTGTAGCAAACATCAACTAGTACCCAAACTAACGTTTTATCTGTTAGAACATTGACCAATAGGATATTGTTCCCTAACCTCATTCTTACAAATGGCTGAACCATTTTAGCTGAAACTTTTTTTAAAATTCAGCCTTCGGCAGACAGCTAACATGAAAAAAAATCAGTCCAAACAGTTAAAGATTGTTAAAGTTACAAGCCAATGAAAACAGGGTGTTATAATGGGAAGTGTTGGGCAACCGTAACCAACGGCTACCTTTGCCACCTATAACACACACACACAAATTTACATGAATAGAGAGAGACCAACGGTATAATAGTATTAGTTACACTCAAACTGGTTTATTATTTGCTCAAAGTAAACTAATGAAAAAGAGTCAAAGGTATTTAAAATCTCCACATGATACACATAAAAATGCAGGTATGTCTCAAACTAACCTTTGGTAAGAAAAAATCTTAATGCCATGAAGCACGAGGGTAATCCTCACCATTCTATCCATGATAAGAGAGAGGTTCCAGTTTAAAAAATGAAATGACATTAATCATTACATTCTTACTGATATGTCTGCGTAAAAATGCATGAGTCACACTATAGGTCTGAACAATAGAAGGCAGGAGAAACATCTAGAAACTGATATCAATATCAGTAGTTGGGTTCCATTCTCTCTGCATAAGTCTTGTTACTCCATTCTGAAGAGAACTATAAATGATCTGGTTTCAATTTTAGGACTGCCACATTGGGTCCTCTAATATGTGGACTAGAGGGAACTATATCTGCAGCTCCACATGAACAATGAATCACATCCCTTTAGAAAAAAAATAAAGGAAAAGGGATGTTTAAAGTAAGATATTCCCAGTCCCTTTCTAGTGTAACGGAAATTCCATAAGTACGTAATATGGCTACAGTTAGCAGAACAACAACAACAAAGAACGACTTGAAGGACATCTCAGTTTTCCCTTTATTGAATGTTGTTAATACGCCATTTCAAGTGTGCTTTAGCTATTTTATACACAGTAAGTGCCTGGTTTATACAGAATCAAAACAAATAGGTTGGAAGACATTATACTAAAGACATTATACTAGGTTAGCTTATAAAGGCCAAGAGGGACAACAATGTTAGCTGACACTCATTGGCTGTCTATACAGCCATGTAACAAAATTACTCCTTTGTATTGTATTGCAAGTATGAACATTTATACTTGAGAAGCAGTCTATGATCACAGAGTAAAGACTGTAGCATAAAATATATGCACAAGGAAATAGAGAAAAAGTTGCAACTCTATTTCCTAGGAATTTCAGGCATTTGGTGCGTTTCAGGCTTTTTGTTGATATTTGCTAGCTTAGACATTAACTTAACACCATTTTACTCACATTCCCTAGGTTTTTAAAAAAGAAATTCCATCATCTGGAAGACATAACACTGCCTCATTCAGTGTTTACCTTACTCAGTGTAACACTGATTCCTGCAGCTCCTTCGTCTCTTGGTGAACACCTTGTGCCACTGAAAACTTCATGCAAGAGCACATCAAGATTCAAATGTCATGCAAAAATCACCGGTCTCTGGAATATAACATTTCCAACTGTACTAGCTAATCACGCTAAATGAAACAGGTTTCTGACAGAGGCTTGCTTTATTCAGGTCTGAACTGTGACTGGCCCTTGCGTGAATGCATGCAGCAAAAGGGAAGAAAGAACCATCCCACTTTGTTTGCCCTGCATAAGGACCAGTCATAATCCCAGTCCCAGCACTCAAGGAGCTGAGGACAATGGCTTCAGCCCCCTGCCTTCTCCTATCAGACAACCTCAGATGGAGAAGTCCCACTCTCCTAAACTGTATTAGACAGAAAATAAACAATTCAGAGAAAAGAATGCCACACCAGGGGAATGGCGCACTTCTATTTAATGCATGGTATGCAAGGGGAGAGAGGAGAGCATTTGCCTTTCCCATACCTGGATGTCTGGCCCAGGCAAAGGTTCTTTGCCCACAAACAGATGCCTTTCAGGAGGAGTGTCTGGCAACCTTTGATATCAGGTCCTTTCTACCTTCCCCAACTTTGGGGAGTCAGGATCTCCAAGGAGGGGGGAATTAACCTGACAGTGGAGGGAAAAGGGGTAAAATCTGACAAGCAGGAGGCAAAGAGAAACTCGTGGCTGTGCCCATAGTGCTCTGACTGCTGGGGGTTTTGCTCCAGGTTTATTTAAAGAAAATGTCCTGTAGCAGCTCAAGCACTCACCACCGTGGCACCTTCTGCTGGTCGTTCAGGAATTAGCTCAATTCCAGGCTTGGAGTGCCTCCTGTTGGCCAGTGTCTCTCCTGGACCCTGGTGCCCTTTACCTTAGGGTTCTGCCCACCGCAGTACCCCCACACTCTGGGTCTCCCCTCCCAGGGGAACCCTCAACCCCTATGCCCACCTTGCTTCAGTGCTACTGCCAGTCATCATCTAGCTCCCTTTCTCTGGGGCAGACTGCAGTCTGTAATGGCCATTCATCATTGGCAAGGGAGTGGGACCAGCTGCCTCTGCCTATCCGCAGGCTGCACCTCTGCAGCCCCAGTACCTGCCTGGGCCTTAAACAAGCAGGCGGCAAAGAGGGACTACTGGCTATGCCGAAAGTGCTCTGACTACTGGGGGTGTTGCTCCACGTTTATTTGGAGAAAATATCCCTAGACATTTTTTAAAACACTGGTAAATAGGACTACAGTTTCTCACCTTTCCTGCTACTTCATCCACTTCCTCCCTTTTCTATTACCATTGACTATGCTCCCCTTTTCCTAGGTTCACAAATTCCATTTCAGTTCTGACTCCTTCTTCACCCACATCCTGTTTTTAAGGTAATAAGGCTGAATCACTTAGACATGCTAGTAAAAGACGGCACCTTGTTATATGTTATGGGCTACTCTCCACCAACTAAATCTCCACTCTCATTTACTCCTACTCTGCCCAAGAAAGCAACACTCTTCACAAACTTCCCTCTCTATAACGCCCTTCCTCACCTCTCACCTGTGGCTTTCCATCGTCTCTAATGCTACCTCTTATTCTTGGATCATTCACCCCATTACTTCTCAGCTGTTCTATTTTTAAAAACCCACTTCTTCCATAGATCTTCCCTACCTCTGCATTTCCAACTCCTTAATGGTCTCCCCCATGTTTTGTCTTGTCTCAGTTCAAGTGTAAACTCAGTTCATGGCAGTGACATCGATGTATACCATGTTTTATAAAATGCCATCTGCATTTATGATGCTACATAGATAATTAACAATAAAACCCTACAGTCATTACTGATAGGGCCCAGAGCCAAACCAGAGACCTAGAGAACAGATCTTTTTAGAGATCCATGCCATCCTAACCCCGATGTTTTCACTTCTTGGTTTAAACTCTCATACCATCCAATTATGAGAGCAAAAAAAATGAACAATCACATCCCCCACAAACACACCTCTTTATTACACAGTGACAGAGATGATGCATCACCCTTGATAGTGGAGGGGCACAATTTAAACATGCACTCACATGTTTTGAACCCACTTCCCACAAAAAAAAGAGAAACAAACATATAAACTCTGGCAGAAATCTGTCGGGGGAGATCACATGACCCCCCACGTGTTCTCCCCCATGTCACTTCTCCAAAATCAGTTCCTAAGAGAAAGTTTATAAACAGTATGATATATTTCTGCAGAGAGAGAGACAGAGAGAGAGAGAGAGAGAGAACAGCCTTTAGCTTTTTAAAGATACAGACTAAAAGAAACCTACTGTAAAACACAGCAGTGTAAGGAGTCTTTTGACACACTGGTAAGAGCCATGGGATCACAAGAGTTTACTAAGAAGCCTGCTGTGCTCTCCTATCAGACAACGTTAGATGGAGAAGTTCCGCTCCCCTAAATGGTATTAGACAGAAAATAAACAATTCAGTAACAGAAAGAACATGCCAGGGAAAAGTGCACGTCCGTTTTATGGACTGGTGTGCAAAGGGGAGAGAGGTGAGCGTTTGCCTTTAACCATGCAAAGCTTCTATGCCTGTGCACACCTTTTCAGGAGGGCTCATTTCTCTTTTCTGTTTTATTACATGCAATTTAAATAATAAAAGGTTGGTATATTGCTCTGTTCAGCAAGCGCAGCACATTCTGCATATTATCATTCTCTGTGTTGTATCCCTATTCCTAGTTTATATGGTAAATGTTTAACCTTTTTCGATGCCTCTGTGTGTTTCAGTAATAACCTTTTATAGTTTATCATGTGCGTCATCCTGGGTGTGGGATCGACAATTTGTTTCCTAGTCATTTCTCTACCAAAAAATAATATCATGGGAGTTTTGATACTGGTTCAAACCCCAAATCCATGTAGTCTATTATTTTGCCTGAAGAAATGAACAATACTGGATGCTTTTAGAAGGTGAAATATTGTCACAGTGCACCTCGTTAGTTGTGTGATCCTTTCTCGCTTTCCCTCATCTCCCATTCAGTGCTTAAAGTGGAAGTGGAGAGGGACCACTACGGGTCACAGACTCAGCTAAAAATAATAATTGAGCTGGGTAACTGAGCAGTGCACTTTCAAGCACTGTCTTACCAAAGCAGATTATGATAGACCCACTATTTTCAGACCACTTCAAGCACTGCCTCCACTTACCACTCCCATCTCACACACACCTCTGGCTCTCACATTCTTGAGTATGAAATGTAATTACCTATATCAACTTAGTTTGTATAATCATAAATATCAATGATCATAAAATTATCCAGGATACAGTATTTGACATTGCTGGCCTCCTACTGCAGTGAATGCCCCTGGGGAACTATGAGGTAAGACTTCTTTTTATGTGTTCCAAACGTCCTAACGTTTACTTTCATCAGATTCCACATTATCTATGGTATTATGGGCCATAAAAAAAAAGAAAGGACTAATCCATTTTCAGTATATTCTCCATATCTTTGTGTGCCTCAGTTAAATCTTTCTCTATATCTTGTGTTCTTATACCACCCCCATCACCGTGGCGTCTTGAGTGTTTCACACTGTTCTAAGGCGTACTCATACAGATATAGTAATCTTTTTTCCTATCTACCATCTGGCCATTTCTTTTGGCCTTGTGCATTTTTTGTGGGCAGACTGTTTAAAGAAATAGGTTTTATATTTTGCTTTGAAGCTTCAAAAATTCATGGTCAGTCTGATTTCTTCTACAACTGAGTTACAAATTCATGGGCCAGCTTCCCAGATAGCTCTCTGGCCTGCTCAAAGAGTGTCACTTATAGATGATTGGAGCGGGGGGGAAGAGGAGGAAATTTGCAAAACTTTTTTTTTAATTTGCCTTTTATTTTGAAATTCAAAATTGTATTAAATGACATACTGTACTTTGAAAACTTTTGACAAGCTCTATCATTAGTCAAAAATGGGGTTGGTAAATTATAAGTTTTACTGACATTTTTTCCATTTTTTTTCAAATTTTTACAAATTAAATTTCTTCAGAGTTTCAAAATTTGAAAAATTTCACCTAGCTCTATTTTCATTTTCGGGGTTGACAGTTCACTGTTCCAGGGCATCACAGCTGTCATGATCTTGCAGAATGGGATGTTTTCCTGGGTAACTTGGGCCAGACCCCTGAAGTGTTTTGGAGATGAAGGCCAAAATCTTGACTATGACCCAGAAATTCCATTGTGAGCCAGTGAGGACAGCAGAGCACTGGGATGATGTACTCAATGTGGTCTATGTTGCTAAATAGAGAGGCTGCTGTGTTCTGGACCAATCGTATCTTTTATAAGGACATGTTTTCATCCCTAGATACAGAAAGCTATAGTCCACTATGGAGGTCACAAATGCATGGATCATCTTGGCTAAGTCTGAACCTAACAGAAAAGGAACAAAATCTTCTTGCCAGCAATAAGGCTATTTCCTTAGCTGTGGCGAGATCCTCCAGTCTTTCTGTCTAAATAACTTTAGCCCTGGTCTACACTGGTGGGGGCGGGGGCATCGAGCTAAGATATGTGTAAGCAGAGGCAGGATGAGCTCTACCCTGACACCTGGTGGTGAATTATGGGAAGTGCGGAAAGAATGTCAGGAATGTGAAATCTCAAATATTTGCATGGGCACACCCAGCAAGGCAGCCTGGGATGGTTATTTTGAGAGCTGGGATCCCCAATTTCTTTGTTATTGGGGCAGGGGGAAAAGAAAAGTGCTGTCACCCTAATTATGTGAATGAGGAACTATTAGACTGCTTTATGACAGAAATGACTCAACCTAAATTAAGTAGTACTTGCTAGACAAGGGACATGGGTTCCAAAAACCCAGTGAATTGAGAGAAGATGTGTGCGCCTGATGGTATGGGCCCCTTATGAGGGCCTGGGACACCAATTGCACATTCTTCACTCTTGAAGAGTAGAGCTAATTTTGATTTCATTAGGAGTCCATCTAGAGACTACTGAGCTGAATTCATGTTGGGCTAATAGTGTACCAGCACCAGGGTTTCCCTACTAAGAGCTGAAATCACTGAGTGCTGTGTTAACCAATAGGGGAGCCTGAAGACCTACCATTAAGCAGCTGGCAGAGGGGAGCAGTTTGCAGTGTGTTGGAGCAGCCCATGGAACAGTGAGCAGAGTGAAGTTGTTTGCAGGGACAGCTGCAGGAGCAGCACAGCTGGTTGTGGTGAAGGCTGCAGCAGAACTCCACGGAGAGGCGGAGCAGTTGGGCCCTGGCCCACGTAAGGTGCCCCTTAACACCCTCTGTGGACTCCCCTATGCCCCCAGTTCCACCCAGGCTGGGGGGGTAAAACTCTGCAGATAAACTCTTGAATTCTGGGGTGGCACTGACCAGAGACTTTTGGGTTGTTGGACTTTGGGGTGATTGGACTTAAGACCCTAAGGGGGAAAGGACATTGCCAAACATACTTGAAGGTGGGTTTTTGTTTATGGTTTGTGTTATAACTCTGTTTGTGGTGTTTCTCCAATGGGATGCCGCATAGTTTCCCTTCTTTATTAAAAGGATTTTGTTACACTCAGACTCCGTGCTTGCGAGAGGGGAAGTATTGCCTAGAAGCGCCCAGGAGGGGGCGGTATGTAAGTGTCCCAGGTCACTGGGTGGGGGCTCAAGTCGGTTATGCATTGTGTTATTGAAATGGAACCCCTGGATACTGAACCCGGCCCTTGTTGCTGCCAACTCAGAGGGGCTGACGGGTTTCATACGCAACTTCAGCTACTCGAATAGCATAGCTGAAGTTGGCATATCTTAGATCAACTTACCTGGCTGTGAGGATGGAGGTGAGTCAACCGCTGCTGCTCCCCCGTCAACTCTGCTTCCGCCTCTTGAGAGCTGGAGTTCCGAGGAGCACATTCAGGGATCAATTTAGCGACGTCTAGATAAGATGGATAAATCGATCCCCGATAGATCGATCTCTACCTGCCGATCCGGCAGGTAGTGAAGACCTGCCCATAGGCTTTTGGGCTATATAAGTTCTGCCATATCTCCAACTTTTTCACATTCCCAAGGCCTTTTCATTCTCCATTCTATCATAATTATACTGAAGTGGTCAAAACTGGATGCTGCAGTGCAGGGGTCTCAAACTCAATTTACCGTACAGCTAGTGCCAGTCCTAAAATCCTCCCAGTGGGCCAACAACGTGACTGAAGATGGTGTTCAGAAAAGAAAATGTTTATATTGTATTTTTTATTTTGAATTTCTTAGCAATAATAAAACTGTCATACAACTTTATACAATTCTTCGCCTGCCAGAGAATTTTAAGTGTTTGCCAGACATCTGGCAATGCTTCAGTTCTGTCAGTTTGTTGATATTTGGCTTCAGTGACTGAGCACTTGAAACCTTCAGGATTGCCATAAGGTTTGCATCAGAGAGTTGTGTTTGGTATTTTGATTTGTTTATATTCATTGTGGAAAAAAGTGATGCTGCTTCTATGGCTGACTCTGCCCCGTGACTAATGATGGTATCTCTGTCCCTCTCCCCCAGCCAACAGGATCTCCGGGGGGAAGCGCCTACAGCAGACATTGCCAGCAGCGTGGCTGCCTGCATCTCTCCTTGGCTGGCTGCAGTGGGGCGTAGGGTCACCAGATGTCTCTATATTTAACCCTTTGTCCCGCGTCCCAATCAATGTACCATCTGGATGCCGTTTGTCCCAATATTCAGGTAAGGAGGTGTGTGGGAGGGAGGCACTGACCCTGTGGGTGCTCTGAGGCTGGAGCACCCACAGGGAAAAATTGCAGCCAAGCTCCCCCCTTCTCACCTCCTCCTCCCCCTCTCCCCCCAGCATGCCACATTCCCACTCTCCCCCCAACCCCAGCACTTTGCTACCTCTTAAAGCTAGGATAATGCAGACCTTCTGGGGCTCAAATACTATTGAGAACATGTTCAAAACTTCCTGCAGGATCTCACATTTCTTCATGATATAGTGAATGTTGCAATGCACACAGAGTAGACAAATCCCAATGAATGTCGAAATGTTCTGACTGGCGGTGGTGATTATTGTTGGATTGTTTTTATGTTTTGTTATTTTAGAATAAAGTTAACAACTTCCTGGTCACTTCTCTAGGAGAGAGGAGTTGTTTGGAGTTTTCATTCTGGATCAGACCATGGGCCAGATTCTCCCTCTAGCTATGGCAGTGCAAAGAGTCTCCGAAGCTGCTACACACTTTTTAGCTGAGCATTCCCAAGACCAGAGTGGGAGGAACCCAAGCTGGCACAATGACAGCTTTCCTGGAGCTACCCCAACTCCTTCCAACACCCACAAGGGTAGGGGACTTGATGGGGTGTGGTGACAGCACTCCTGTACTCACAATTTCCAGCTGTATATGTAGTAATGATTCTGTTTGGTGCCTTGCACCTTTACATGTAAGATGTCTGCCTGCCTGCTAGAGGATTCCCATTGGAGACTCCTGCATGGTTAGGGACACACACTACTTTATATTTTTTTATTAATTGAAATTCAAGACAATCTAGACTAAAAGTGGATGCTCTGAAACATCTGTATATGGAAAGGCCATATTCCCCCTCATTTTATCTCACTAAAAAGTCAGTGTTTCTTATTCCTGCATTCTTTAGTACTTCATCACACAAATGGGGGACACTGCCACGGTAGCCCAGAAAGGTTGG
>NC_133772.1:90693842-90729122 GCF_003597395.2 Chelonoidis abingdonii
AAAAACTTTTGAAGTGATAATCAAGATAGCCCAGTACAGACAGTTTGATAAGAAGTGTGAGAATACCTACAAGGGGAGATAGATTCAATGTTTGTAATGGCTCAGCCATTCCCAGTCCCTGTTCAAACCTAAGTTGATTGTATCTAGTTTGCATATCAATTCCAGCTCTGGGCTATCTTGATTATCACTTCAAAAGTTTTTTTCTTACTTAATTGGCCTCTCAGAGTTGGTAAGACAACTCCCACCTTTTCATGCTCTCTATATGTGTATATATATCTCCTAAATATATGTTCCATTCTATGCAGCCGATGAAGTGGGCTGTAGCCCATGGAAGCTTATGCTCAAATATTATTTTTAGTCTCTAAGGTGCCACAAGTACTCCTGTTCTTTTTGCAGATACAGACTAACACGGCTGCTACTCTGAAACTAGTTTAGATATTACCCAAAACACCATGCTGCCAGACAATCATTTAGTATCTAAAATCCAAAGGTTTATTAGAAAAGAAAAGAACAGGAAGAGAGTTGTTAGATTGTCAAAGCAATCAGATACATACCTATGACCTCAGAATCCATATATCAGGTTCTTAGCAACACTGGTTGGTTTGCTGACTTATAAAGTCCCTCTGGAACACATCCAAAGCATGGCTGGGTCTATGAGTCCTTTATTCAAAGCTTCAGTTTGTAGAGAATCATAGAATCATAGACTATTAGGATTGGAAGAGACCTCAGGAGGTCATTTAGTCCAATTCCCTGCTCAAAGCAGGACCAACACCAATTAATTCATCCTAGCCAGGGCTTTGTCAAGCTGGGTCTTAAAAACCTCTAAGGATAGTGATTCCATCACCTCCCTAGGTAACCCATTCCAGTGCTTCAGAAGTTACTCCAGAGGTGAGAAGCATGACTGAAGATGAAATGGAGGTGATGCAGCTGCCTTTTTATATTCTCTTCCATGTGGCTTATACATCTTTTGTCCCAAACACAAGCTCACAGCACATGGGCATGGAAAGGTACTTGGAGGCCCCTGTCCATAGGCATATGCTGACATGTCTTGCTGACTCATAGATGTAGCCCCTGGCTTCTCTCAAAGGGTTCATTGGACAGCTGATTGCCCTTGATGGGCTATCAAGGAGGCTGGATAGTGCTGATGCTAATCTGTCTGGGGGTGTCACCCAGATACACAGCACAAGTTTGAGGTATCAACGAACCACACATTTATAACTCATGATACAAAGATGATACATATATAAGAACAAACTTATCATATTTAGCAAATCATACCTTTTCCACTGATACTTTACATGGCATATCTGGTATAAGATTCATTGCAATTTTGTAATATTGGTACTGATAATATAATTAATGACGTCCCGTATTCCATACAGCATCACGCGAGAGCCTACAACTAGTAGCTTTATGAGCTACAAAACACCAAAAGTGCTTGACTGCTACCATCAACCACCTGTAATCATCTTTGTAGACAACTTCATGTGATATTGCATGAATAAAAACTGCCTTCTGGCTCATACTGTATCAGTCTGGTAAAGGTTCATTTTCAAATCATAAGGATAGTTGAATAAGGCAAAATCCATCTGGTACAGCTTCTTGATCTTTTCAATTTGCTCTGAGCTCAGCTTTCTGAGATATTCCAGGGTGATATCATCATTAGTACGTTTCTCTGAGCTATGTGTCTTAAAGTTAGGGTACTGCAGATCCTCTGGGGCTCCAATGTTCCTGAGAACATGATCAGAATCTTGCTCCAAGGTCTCAAACTTCCCCAGGATGTCATAGTGAATGTTGCAAGGATCACAGAGTAGAAACATTGGTTTCCAATGAATATCCAAATGTTCTTGTTTTTTTGCCAGAATAAAGTTAACAAACTCCTGGAAAGTCACTTTTTCAGTTGAATTTTTGTTCTTCCTGAACATGGCCTTGATCTCATTTGCCACAGTGATACTATAGTATGGCTCAGAGTGCAGAAGCTTGTCTCTGTAAGCTGAAACCAACCGTTCCAGGGGATCTCGGGTGAACATCACTTTGGTGTAACTGGTCAGCAATTCCTCCTGGTAGTCAGAAGGGTAAGAACTCAGCCTCTTTATCAGTGGGGTACGGTGGATTTGGTCCTGTTGCACTTCATTAGCCTTTCTGCTCAGGTTCATTGTGAGGAGAAGGATGATTTTCTTCCAATTGGAGCAGCCCACCTTAGGCACCTCACAGTAGATGACCTTGTGGTTATGTTCCACAAAGATCTGTCTTGCAACATTATGTTTCAGTTTGCTTTGTGAATGAGAAAGGTTGTTCATCAGGCAGGTGGCGTTCAGTGTGTCTTTGCGATAGACTTGACTCATCAGCCAATCTTCCTTAGGAACTGGAAAAGAAGATGTGTGCAAGAAAGGAAGATACACCATCAGTGTAAAGTCATTTTGCTGGATTCTCTTTCCATTCCGGAAATGAATGAACTCAAATTAACCCCTTGAGGAATGGAAATAGCAGCTCAGGATTAACACGAATATCTAGTTCACTGTCACTTGCCTACACTATCACAGGTGTCCAACACAAGCTACCGTGATTATTAAAAGGCTTGTTAGAAGGAGAACCTGGGAAATGAATGGCAGGAGCAATATTCTTAGGGAGAATCCTGCCATGCATTTTCAAACACTTCAGTGGCAAATGTGGCTTTTTGTGGGTTTCTCTTCCCTGCACATTTCAGGATAACAAAGAATCTGACAGGCCAGGCCCCTCAGATATTTTATTTGTATTATTTGTACATGCACCCTCGTTGTGCTACATATTTTATATCATCCAGAAAGATGGTCTCTGTTCCAAGAAACACAAAATCCTTCCATCTATATATTCTTTACTTACTCATCATTTTTGTTTGCCACTTGTAGAAAACCCCAGAAAGAAGACTTCCAAAAATGAAAGTTAGGACAAGGAAAATGAACACCTTCTGGAAAACCTTGTCCACCATGTTTTCCCAGGAAGGAGAAGGATGTGGCCTTTGTGCAGGGAATTTGTCTTCCTAGCTACAAGAAAACAAGAGACAGTTTATCGTATGAATTTTGCTACAGAAATATCACATGCTACACAGAGTATAAGAGGTCAAAGAGTCAATGAAATGCCAGGAATGTGCTAGAAAGAGGCTATTTATTCTAACCAATGTATATCATGTATGTGATATATTTTCTGTAACAAAAATAGCTCATGAGTTGGTGTACCAGGTCCTACCTCCCCTCCAGATGGCACAGGCCTACCCATCCTAAAGCAAATCTGGGCCCATGCTTCCTCACACCTTCTGTATAGTCCATGCAGTGCTGGAAAGTTCCGCATACACCTATGATGGACTTTGACCACGTCTACACTACCAACTGTGGTCAACACAAGTCAGTCAGAAAATAGCTGCTATATTTAGTGTATCGCTCATGTTCATCCATAGTTGGCTCCTTGCATCAGCGCGTCACATACTCACCAGGAGTACTTGTGTCAAAGCAAAAGTGCGGTACACCACGAGTAGGTATCCCAGAGCACCATGCACCATACTCCAATCCAATGCCTTTTGGAGAATTTTCACAATTTGTTCTGGGGCATACAAGAGTGACGCAGGAGGGACTGGAAGCAAAGGGTCAAGTTCCAAGCATGCAACTTTCTGCATCCCATAATCCCATCCCCATCCTATAATTTTTTCACCTTTTTTAAAAATCCCATTAACGTACACAGCTCTTATCACTGTCAGCTTCCCCGACCTCCCACTGCAAAACAGCAAACCCATACCCCACTGCCAAAACCCATGATGGAGGGGACCACTCAGTGCACAGGAGGGTCCACAATACTTCCCACTGCAAAACAGCAAAACACTTTGGAAGGGAGGAGGAAACCTTGCAGCTGTGCCTCTAGTGCTCCCCCAACTCCAGCTTCACCTCCGAAAAAGCCCTCTCTTTCAGGTGCCCTGCAGGGTGCTGGTGGAGTCCCCGCCAAGTATGGTGTGCAAACTGTTGTAAAACCAGGAGGTCTACAGCTAGATACCAGGGAAGGGCATAGCTCAGTGGTTTGAGCGTTCACCTGCTAAACCCAGGACTGTGAGCTCAGTCCTTGAGGGGGCCACTTAGGGATCTGGGGCAAATCAGTACTTGGTCCTGCTAGTGAAGGCAGGGGGCTGGACTCAATGACCTTTCAAGGTCCCTTCCAGTTCTAGGAGATAGGATATCTCTATTAATTTAATGTATTGATTGTTGGCTTTCCTGGTATGCATGGCACAGGTCCTTGGCTTTCACCCAGCACTGCTGCTGATCTCTATCATACCCCATTGCCTGCATCCACTATGCAATCTATTTGTAGATGTCCTCATTTCTACAACTGGTCTGTAGCTGTGCCCAAACAGCCTCTTCTCCGCACAGGCCTCGAGATCCAGTACCTCCTGTCTACTCCAGGCAGGAGCACATCTAGAGAATGTAGCCAGCATAATCAGGTAGTTGCACACATAACCGTTCTGCCAGGCGGAATCAGCAGCAACAGGTGCCAGGTTCAATATCTAGCGGTCCTTCTGAACAATACAGAACAGAACTGGCCCGAGCCCCTGCCAGGGGTGGCTCCAGATTTTTTGCTGCCCCAAGCATGGCAGGCAGGCTGCCTTTGGTGGCTTGCCTGCGGGAGGTTCCCTGTCCCACGGATTCAGCATAGCTGCCGCCAAATTGCCAGCAAATCTGCGGGACCAGCAGACCTGCCACAGGCAAGCTGCCAAAGGCAGCCTGACTGCCGCCCTCACAGCAACCGGCAGGACGCCCCTCAGGGCTTGCCACCCCAGGCACGGTCTTGGAGTGCTTGGTGCCTGGAGCTGCCGCTGGCCCCCATCCAGTAACCTGGGAAACTAATCACCCCTCAGCACCTCTCAGAGGCAACACCTCCCCATCCACAAGCACTGAGTCTGTGTATAACAAAAGAAAGCTTTTATGAAAAGGGAAAGGGAACCCAGCATTAATGTGGCAAAACACCACAACCATAATTCAAAAGTGCCAAATCATAAGCAAACTACCTTCCCACACAGTATTTTGGGCAGTGTCCTTTGCCTCAGTTTTCCAGCTCGCAGACTGAAAGTCTGACAAACAAATGTTCCTTTAACATGCCACTCCCCTTCCCTCCAAGGCACCCTACTCACAGTTGGTCGTCCCTTGTGAACAAAGACCCAGACTCCAGAGGTGTGTTCACATGAAGGGGGGGCATCAAGCTGCTGCCACCACCTCTGCAGCTGCTTCACTGCTCCTATTAGCTCTGCCGCTGCCACCACTTGCCTCCTGTGCCACAATTATCCCTGCTGCTGTAATCGTTACTGGCCACTCACTGCCACTGCTGTGATGCTGTGTTGTGAGGTTCCACTACTGAGCCCAGCTCTTACTGGTTTCACTGGGTAGTGGAGAACCTCTCTGTTGCTGCCTCTTCATCCTTGTTCAGCATAACTCTGTCCCCAAACCGGGTCTAACTTAGCCCCTGGACTTGCTTATCTGTGACTTCAGCTCTAGTAATCCCTGAACAAAACCCAGGGCTCTCAACTGAGTCCATTCAAATCTGTTGTAAAACACCAGAGAGGAAAGGGGAGGTGAAGGGGAGGGGAGGGTGAAATGGTGTCAAGGGTTCTTTAAACACAGCTCACTTCGCCAGGTAACGCCACCAGTCTCCACTCTCTCTCTTTTTTCACTGGGATTTGCCATCCCTCCCCCCTGCTTAGCAAGTGAGGTGAGGTTCAGGCTGACATACTCTCCTCCCAACCCTGGCCCTTCAGGACAGCTTCAGGGAACGCAGCCCTGTCCGCTCGCGCTGCCTGCCAGAGCCTGCATGGAGAGCATGTGTAGGAAGGAGTTTGTGGGGGGGAGGGAAGGGTCTACACAAGCTTCTTTGAATTTGTACATTCAAGATGCCATGGATTACCAAACAGTTATCAATCCCAAACTGGTTTGAAACGAAGTACATCAGACGGTACGTAAGAATGAGTTATAATGAATCTGTCGCTGAAGTCTCAATACTGTAACCTTATGAAGGGATCTTTTTCATGTCTTGTTCCTTTTAATTGTTACAAAGAGTGAAATTATAATTTTTTTAAAAAATTTTAAAAAGAGAACAAGATATGTTGGGGATTCTCGGGCATGATTCAAACCCCATTGAATCACTGAAAACTCTCATATTGATTTCAGTGGTGTTTGAATCAGGTCCTTGTTATAGACGAAGTCAACAGGCTATACAATGCAAGGGTAATAGAACATGCAGTGAGGGAAAAGGTTAAAAGAGAGACCAACGATTCTAGCAAATCCATACTTTACCTTATTGCCAGCTGTCTTATGCAGCCAAGAACGAGACCCACACACATCTGCTACGGAAAGGTATTGTAGTGTACAGACTGTAAGGCATGCACAGCATTCAAGAATAAATCTGCTTTTCGTTTGATCCAAGTTCTTAAGAGAACAAAGAACAAATCTGAGTGACAGGTTTGCAAAATCACACTGAACTCTGTTGAAAGGAATCCTGTATCCAGGCAGGAAGCTTTGCAGGACTTCCACGCAGCTCCTGGCGTTCCTCGCACCAAGTCCACTGGTGGCCAAGTGAATTGTAATCCAAAACCAGAAGAATTTATCACTTTGACAAAGCAGCTCTGTTGGCTCACCGTTGACGCAGAATGGGGTGTGTTTCCATCCACATGACAAAGGAGAGTTAGTAGGTACGCTCACCAAGCTGGGGAACCAGGAAAAGGCCTTTAAAAAATACACAGAGGTTTCAAAGTGGGCAGTGGCTTCTAATCTCCATGAACATTGGGCAGTGGAGTTCACATTTGTGACAAGAGCAGTCACTTTGGGGCATTGTGGGACAGTTGCTGGAGGACTGTTAGGGTCAGCATAGGTCACACAGTGTCTACATTCACTCTGTATTTACCAGAGTACATCAAGCACGGCTCACTGCCGTTGATAGAGGTACCGTCACTGTGTAGCCATTACAGGGTTCTTATGTCAGCAAGTAACAGATGAGAGTGTAGACACATGCACAAGTAGGTCAACACAAGGCAACTTATGTCCACCAAACAGCAGCATACACCAGGCCTCAGAATCATTACATGGAGTGGATCCATTGAGCTCTATTACAAAGAATACATAGATTAAGCCCTTAGACAACACATTATGAGGACAGTAAAGGAAAGCAACCATAAGTAAAGCAAATCTGCATATTCCCTCAAAAAAAGCAGCATTTATCCTGTATAAAAATAAGTACAACACTAGCAAACCAAAATATGACTGCATCACTAATGTAAACTGCAGTATTTTGGATCATTATTGTAGAGTACTGTAGCACTTTTTTTAAAGAATAGATTCATTCAATGAAATTATGAATTGGGGAATAAAGCTGGCAATTTACTGGCAAGTCAACCAAAGCAAATGGTACAACTAAGAGTCACCTCTGTGTACAATAACCTAACAAAGAATCTCTCACAGGTCCCTTTCAAATTAATGACATTTTCCCAACTTTCTATCAGAATCTTATTCAGGCTCAATCATTAAGACACAGGTAATTGTGAGACTTTTTCCTCTAAAATAAATTTTTCATCCATTATTTAAGAAAAAAGACATAGCATTATATTTCAATCCAACATAATCAGTGATGACTAATTAATTTAACATATAGAGAGGAACAGACAAAGATGGTTTCTGTCACCATTATTGCTTTCACCCAGCTTTGGACTCTTCAGTGAGTTAAAAAAAAGAAGGAACTGCCAAGGACCAAATTTTCAAAAGGGTAGAAACTGATGTCTCTGTGCAAAATTCTGTATACACGCCCATAGTCACAGGCAAAAATAATTTACTCTTGTTTGCAATGAGTCTTTGCAACACCCATTCAGTTATGAGTGCTGCGAAGCAGAGAGAGTCTAAAACTTCCATATGTTGTAGCAGAGTCCATCCTGTAAGAATAAATATTGGAATTAGTTAGAAATTTTAGCTGACTATAACTAGGATAGGAGCCTAACTATCTTAGGTGCCTCTGAAAAATATGACTTACAATCACATATTTTAAGACTATAGAAAGGTTAATATGTTCTGGAAATAGCATCAATAATGAAAATATAGTTGGTGGAAAAGAAAATGTGGAGGCATCTGTTTGCATTCCATCTGCATTTTCAGGAATTACAAGAGTCCCTACATTAATGTAAAAATGGATTTCTAATAGCCTACAGTTATTAAAAATCATATTTAAGGCTGTGGAAGGATAGGAATGCCTTGTCCATAAGGGGCTTTTTTACGTCTTCCAGCTGTGCTTCACGTAGAGAAGTAAATTAAGGATAAGAGAACAAATGGAGAAGTAAATAAGATCATGAGCCAATTTTTAAATGATGTAGAAAAACAGAAATTAGTAGGTATAGAGTGGTGTTAACTCCAGTGAAGTTTGAAGTAGTCTATAGATTTTGGTGCAGTATTTCTTCTGGACATGTAACTCTTCCCAATTTTGTTTTTTTTAAATTATATGCTGAACATCTAGAGTTCACATCTTTTTCCTATATCTATTTTAAATTGATATGCATGGATTATATTTTGAGGGATATACAAATTGTTCAGAGGATTTCTAGCTATAACATGATATGCTTGGGTTTTTCTTTTAAACGCAACTATGGAATCTTGTCAATATCAATAAAAAAGTACTATCTACAAAATTATTCCTGAGTCTTTTAGCACCTATTAGAAGTCCTGTCATATTCTCCCATCACAAAATCTAAAGATAGAACTCATGATCCTATTTAGAAAAATGTGAAGGAGGCAAAACAAAAATCACATTAATTGTATATATTCAAAGAGCTGTAGAAAGAAAGTAACTGTATCATACCTCTGATGTATAGTTGGACCCAATAAAGCTTCTGCCTGAACACGGGATACCTCTCTATAAAGTTCAGTGCAGTTTTGCAAACCTATGGCTCAAATTTGCATTTTGTTTGCTTAAGAACTAGGCTAAAACGCAAAGAAGGTGTATCCCTGAATGCTGTGCATGCCTTTGTACACTACAATACTTTTCTGTAGCAGATGTGTGTGGGTCTCCTTCTTGGCTGCATAAAACAGCTCCTCGGCAATCCAATAAAATATGGGATGGGCTGCAATCTTTGGTCTCTCTTTTAATCCTTTCCCTCACTGCATGTTCTATTATCCTTGCACTGTGCAGCCTGTTGACTTCTTCTATAACAAGGACCTGATTTAAACACCATTGAAATCAATGAGAGAGTTTTCAGTGACTCAATGGGTTTTGAATCATGCCCCCAAATCCCCAACATTTGTTATTCTCCTTTTTTAAAAATATTTTAAAAATTATAATTTCACTCTTTGTAACAATTAAAAGGAACAAGACATAAAAAAGACCCCTTCATAAAAGTTACAGTATTGAGACTTCAGCGATGGATTCATTATAACTCATTCTCATGTACTATCTGATGTACTTCGTTTAAAATCAGTTTGGGATTGATGACTGTTTGGTAATCCATGGCAGCTTGAATGTACAAATTCAAAGACACTTGTATAGAAGTGTATGTGTTGCATTCATTTTGGTGCCCAACTCCCATCTGTGCCTTTGAAAACCTCCTCTGTGATCAGTGTATATTATAACTCCAAGTTAGTTTGAAATGAAATGTGGGTGTACATTTACAAATAAAATTTATTAAACTCCAATAGTGACCTCAAAATGAAATGGTACAATTCCTGCACACTGCTGCTTTGATTGCAGCCACTTAGTGATCTCTCACTCAAGCACAGGGAATCTCACACTGTGGCCAGGTCTACACTGCGACTTTAAATCGGTTTAATGGCCGATATACCGATTTAACGCTGTATCCGTTCACACGACGTCGTCATTAATATCGACTTAAACGGCTCCTTAAATCGATTTCGGAACTCCTCCCAAACGAGAGGAGTAGCGCTAAATTCGATAGTGATAACTCGGATTAGGGTTCGTGTGGACGGAAATCGACGTTATTGGCCTCCGGGCGGCATCCCAGAGTGCAGCACTGACCGCTCTGGACAGCAATCTGAACTCGGATGCAGTGCATTCTTGGCTGAGCTCCAAATGTCTGTAGGTTCAAACACAGTGTCTGGCGTGGTTCAGGGAACAGCTCCTCAGTTTCTTTCCCCCCCCCCACCACGTGAAAAAAAAGGGAAAGAAATCATTCCTTGACTACTTTCTATGTCACCCTATGTGTACTGAATGCTGCTGGTAGACGGGATGCTACAGCAGTGAAGAGCAGTATCCGCTCCTCTCCATCTCCTCTCCTGGTGGTAGATGGTGCTGCAGGCCTGCCCACCATCCAGGAGAAAACCCATGCTGATAATTGCTCACATCGAGAGGCAATTATTCCTGGTTACTTGCAGTAGATAGGACAGAACGGCTAATAACCAGCTTCATCATCGAAACTGGGGGCTGAAAATTTTTGAAAGCAAATTTGGGATTGACTCGCTTGGCAATGAGTCAATTCCTTATGGTTTCTAAAAATAGAGTCCATCCTGCCTGGACTGTCATAGCCCTGGGAGGCTGCCTCCAAGTGCCTCCCCCCGACCTCATTTTTATCTCACTAACAAGTCTCTGTTTCTTATTCTTGTATTCCTTACAACTTCATGACACAAATGGGGGAGGGGCACTGCACGGTAGCCCAGGAAGGTTGAGGGAGGAGGGAAGCAACGGGTGCGTTCTTGCAGGGGCAACCCCTGTGAATACTGACACGGAGCAGCTGTGCTCTCTGATACACTGGATCTCTATTACACTTGCCTATTATTCTAGGCAGGACAGTGCACCACTGACCGCTCTGGTCCGCAATCCGAACTCGGATGCGGAGTGCCGGTAAACAGGAAAAGCCCCGAGACCTTTACAATGACATTTCCTGCTTTCACGTGTCCAGCTCTGATCACCACGGGTGGCGATGCAGTTCAAATGCAAAAGTAGCTCCTGCATTGAACCTTACGGGAGATACTAGATCTGATCGCTGTATGGTGAGACAAATCTGTTTTATCAGAGCTCCGTTAAAGAACAGGAAATGCCAAAGCGTTTGAAAAAAAACTCCAGGATACACAGCGGTGCGTGACAACCGTAACGGGAAGCCAGAGACTCAAACGGATGCTCATGGAGGGAGGGAGGGGGTAATGAGGACTACAGCTACCAGTCTCCACAGCGGTCTCTGAAAACTATTTGCATTCTTGGCTGAGCGCCCAATGTCTGTAGCTTAATACACGGTGTCTTGCGTGGTTCACGGAACAGCTCGTCAGTCTCTTCCCCCCCCCCCCAGCACGTGAAAGAAAAGTAAAATAAATAATTCCTTGAGTACTGTAAATGTCACCCTCTGTGTACTGAATGCTGCTGGCAGACGCGATGCTGCTGCGGTGAAGAGCAGTATCCGCTCCTCTGCCCTCCCCAGTGGTAGACGAGTCGCCCAGTGAGTGCTCCTGGCTGAGTCTGGCCGGGGCTCCTGGGTGAAAATGGGAATGACTCCCTTTTTCTGACAGTGGATGGTACAGAACGGCTGGTAACTGTCTTCATCTTATCACCTGGGGGCTGAGCTTCATCAGACCCTTCCTCTCTTGTGTAAAGAAAAGATTCTGAACTGCATGGACTGTCATAGCCCATGGAGGCTGCTCCCCCTCATTTTATCTCACTAACTAGTCTGTGATTCTTATTCATGCATTCTTCATAACATCATGCCAACAAGGAGGGGGGGGGGGGTCACTGCCGTGGTAGCCCAGGTAGGTGGGAAGCAACGGTTGCGTTACTTGCAGCGGCTCCCTCTGTGAATACTGACGCGGAGCAGCTGTGCTGTGATACACTGATTTAAATACACTTTATCCTATTCTTGTCTGGACTGACTCTATTTTTATTAACCATAAAGGGCAGGATTGACTCAGTCCCAAGTGAGTCAATCCCCATTTTGCTTTCAAAAATTTTCACAGGGTTATTATCCGTTCTGTCCCATTTACTGATGAGTGTAACAAAAGAGGGAGACGGTAACAGTTTCTGCTGTCTACAGTAGTAACTGTTCATGCTGTCTACAGGAGGGGGGCAGAGCGGAATTTACTAGCAATATCTCACACCTCAGATTAACTTCATTGGTTAATACTGGACTGAGCAAAGCGGATAATGCTCTTCAGTGCTGCAGCATCGCCTCTATCAGCAGCATTCAGTACAAAGAGGGGTGACATTGTAAGTACTCAAGGATTGGTTTATTTAACTTTCATTTCTCGTGTGGGGTGGGGGAAGAGACTGATGAGCTGTTCCGTGAACCATGCGAGACACCGTGTTGTAAGCTACAGACATTGGGCGCTCAGCCAAGAATGCAAATAGTTTTAAGAGACTGCTGAGGACTGTGGGATAGCTGGAGTCCTCAGCACCCCTTCCGTCCTCCATGATCCCCCCGCCCCTGATGCTAATGTTAATGGTCGCGGGGGGTTCTGGGTAAATGTCGTCAGTCATTCCTTGCTCCGGGAAAACATCAGCAGACAGTCCTTTCGCACCTTTTTCTCCTGGATTGCCCTTGCAGAAACAATAGCACGGCAGCCCTAGAGACCGTCCGCTTTTTGTTTTTCCCGTCACCATTTGTGTACTAGATGCCGTGGAGACAGAGGCGACACTCGAGCGCTACACACCAGCATTCAATTGCTTTTGCAATGATAGCAGAGATGGTTACCAGTCGTTCTGTACCGTCTACTGCCAGAGAAAACTGGCAATGACATGACGGGTTATCTCTCTTCTCTGAACTGTCCGCTGCTATCATGAGTGCCCCTGGCTAAAATCAGCTGGGGGCGCAACGCAAAAGCAAACTTGGGATTGACTCACTGGCCACTGAGTCAATCCCTCCCTTATGGTTTCTAAAAAATAGAGTCTGTCCTACCTACAAGAAGAGTCAAAGCAGCAGAGAATCCTGTGGCACCTTATAGACTAACAGACGTCTGTTAGTCTATAAGGTGCCACAGGATTCTCTGCTGCTTTTACAGATCCAGACTAACACGGCTACCCCTCTGAAAGAAGAGTCAAGTGTATTAGAAGAGCGCAGCTACTCCGTGGTGTATTAACAGGGGTTTCCCGCAAGAACCGCACCCATTGCTTCACTTCTCTCCCAACCCCCGCAGCTACCGTGGCAGGGCCCCCCCCCCCATTTGTGTCATGCAGTCGTGAGGAATACAAGAATAAGAAACATAGACTTATTCGTGACATAAACGGGGGGGGGGGGGGCACTTGGAGGCAGGCAGCCGGGGCTATGACAGTCCAGGCAGGAGTACTCAATTTTTAAAACAAGAAGGGAGCGATTGACTCTGTCCCAAGTGAGCCACTCCCAATTTTGGTTTCAGAACCATTGTGACAGGGGCACTCATGATAGCATCGGACACTACACTGTGATGCACTGGCCAGGTAAACAGGAAAAAGCCTGAATCCCCGCGAACTTTTGAATTCCATTTCCTGATTGTCCACCGTGAGGGTCAGCACACACACAGGTGAGCACACAGAGCTCATATGCACTGGTAACAATGCAGTCTCCTGATAATCGAAGAAGAGCGCCAGCTTGGACCACACAGGAGGTTCTGGATCTGATCGCTATCTGGGGTGAGGACTCAGTGCTCACAGCACTGCGTTCCAAAAGACGAAATGAAAAAGTTTTTGAAAGAATTTCAAAGTCTATGGCTGAAAAAGGGCACAGCAGGGACTCCCTGCAGTGCAGAGTGAAAGTGAAGG
Organism: Chelonoidis abingdonii; assembly: GCF_003597395.2. Lineage (NCBI taxonomy): Eukaryota > Metazoa > Chordata > Testudines > Testudinidae > Chelonoidis > Chelonoidis abingdonii. The sequence goes on from NC_133772.1 coordinate 90,707,559, forward strand.
AGCTTAGACAGGGCTACCAGAAAGCCAGAGAAGCAAACGGAAGGTCAGGCTCTGAGCCGAAAACATGCCGCTTCTATGCTGAACTACATGCAATTTTGGGGTTCAGCGCTACCAGTGCCCCCCCCTGTCCGTGGATTCAGACTTTGGGATTGAAATATCAAGTGTTTCTGAGGATGTAGCCGAGGGGAAGATGGAGAGGAAGATGAGGATGAAGATGACCGTGGTGATAGCACACAGCAGTCCGTAAACCCCAACAGCCAGGATCTTTTTGAGACCCAAGAATTACAGTCCCTGCGCTCCCAAGCGACAAGCCCAGACAGTGACACAAAGAGAGAGATGACTCCGTAAGTGTCCTTCATTCTGTATCAAACGGATTAAAAAAAGATGGGTTTTTTAGATGCATTGACACCAGGCTTTTGCTGCAGTCGCAGCATTATCTGTGACAGGAAAATTTCGTTAACAATGTCTGGGGATGGAGCGAAAATCCTCAAATATACTCATGAATCGATCGTGGAGGAACTCAAAAGCCTTATGATATATGGACATTTTGGCCAAGGAGCCTTCCCGTTCCATAGTAGGTAACTTATGCAAGCCATGATTTGCAAGACTTTGGTACTGGCAGGATTGAAGCATTGCACTGAAGGCATTGCATAACAAACGATCTGCTCCTGCAGTGGTATTGTCAGGAGAGAGATATCATCCACTGTACCTTGTAGAACATCAGGAATGTAAATAGGGGCAGACATGGGATTTTGCTACTGGCCAGAGCGGGGGATGGGAGAGGATAGCGACGAGTTTTAGCGTTTGGCAAGCAGGATTCTTCCCAGCTACCAGCAACGCTGCGGGGGTGAAGAGGGTGATCACTAGCAGCGATCGTATATGATAGGAGCCATGCCTGTTGTGGATGTGAAAGAGGGGGGTTTGGGCTTTTCAGGTTCCTCTTAAAGGAGCAAGGCATCACATAGATCATGTGTATATGAAGGCGGAGAAGTCAAACTTTTAAAGCCTTACTTACCATCACTGGATGTACAGTTGGCCGTACTGCGTCTGTGTGTGTGCCACACAGTCACACAGACAACTGAATATTTAATGTACAAAATGCGACTTGTATAGAGATCACATGTTCTCTGTAGGTGGATGTGTTCTATGTGAAAGAGACTATCATTGTAAAAGGTATCTTTCCACATACTTATCACCACTGGTTTGCCTTCCATTCAGCTGCACATTTCTCTGGCAGTCCTATGCATCACGAGGGCGTGCTCTGATACGGCGGAGGAAGAAGAACGACGCGAGATGAATGTCACGAATTATTGAAGTAACAACGCAATGAGAGATAAACAGAATGATGGAAGGATGTGGTAGCAAAGTACAGGAAAGATGCCAGTGAACGATTTGAGAGGGCTGGCAGGAAGACCAGCGTTGGCGAGATCAACGCTGGATCTGCTGCGTGCTCAAACTGATATCTCCAACGCATGGTGGATCTCAGGAAGAGCAGCGCAGTAGAGAGTGCCGCTGCAGCCCCTGTATATACCCTGCAAGCCAGTCCCATATCTCCTCACCAGACTGTAAGAACGCGTGGGGGAAGGCTTTCTGCACCCCTACCTCCACCCCCCTGGAGAGTTCAAGGAAAAGGCTGAATTACGCTCAATGTGCTAATGCTTTCCCTTCCCCCTCTTCCAAAGCACAGCTCTCAGGGTCCTTCCTAATTCTCTGCCTTTTTTATAGTTCCTTGTAATAAAGAATACATCGAAAGGGGGAGGGTGGTTGCTTACAGGGAAAAGAGTAAGGAAAAACACATGATTTTAACAGATGCATAATACTTAATGATAATAAATGATTTTTAAACGAGACAGAATTTATTTCCTTCGGCAACCTGTAATCAAAAGGGGGAGGGTGGGTTGCTTACACTGAATAAGTCCATCAAGTGCAGAGGGACTATCAGGGAAGCAACAGAGTCACAGCCGCCCTGGGCCATGCTGAAACTCGTTTTCAAGGCTTCTCTGATGCGCAGCGCTCAGGTGTGCTCTTCTAATCACCCTGGTCTCTGGCTGCTCGTACTCAGCGGGTCAGGTGACTTTGCTCAGCCTCCCACCCAGCCCATATAATGTCTCCCCCTTAGTCTCACAAAGATTGTGGAGCACACAGCAAGCAGCAATAGAAGCGGGACACATGGTTTGGCTGAGGCTGAGCGAGTAAGTAATGATCGCAGCGCCTTTAAATGGCCAAATGCACATCACACACATCGGCACTTGCTCACCTGTAGTTGGACAGCTCCTGACCACTGTCCGGCTGCCAGTGTATGGTTCATGAGCCATGCATCAAGGGGTAGGCTGGTCACCCAGGATAACTATAGGCATTTGAACATTCCCAACGGTTATTTCTGGTCTGGGAGTAATCCTTGCTGCAGCCGTTTAAACAGACTAGTGCTCCGTGAAGACGAGCGTCATTGAACCCTTCTGGCATCCCACTGATGTGGGTGAAACGTCTTGTGGTCCACAGTGCTTGCAGCACCATTGAAAGTACCCTTGCGGTTACGTACTGGGTGCCGGTGTTCTGGGGCAAGATAGGGATATTGGGTTCCATCTTGGCCCACCACAGTTCCGGAAAACCCATTGCAGCAAAGCCATCCAGTAATGCCTGCACATTTCCAGAGTCACAACCTTTCGTAGCAGCAGCCTGAAGATAGCTTTTGCTATTGCATCACTGCAACCCACAGTAGATTTTCCACTCCAAATTGATTCCTCGACTGCCGGTAGCGTGTCTGGCGTTGCAAGCTTCCAGAGGCTATGCCACTTGCTCTCACTGTGAGGGCTGTGTCATGTTTTATTATGGCATCAGGGCAGGGAAAAGCATGTCAAAAGTTCTAAGAAAGTGCTCTTACGCATGCGAAAGTTTCGCAGCACGCGATCGTCCCACACCGTTAAAAACAATGTGGTTCCACCAGTCTGTGCTTGTTTCCCGTGCCCAAATTCGGCGTTCAATGGTAGAAGTCCCGTTATTAGCAGTAGCTCCAAAACGCTGGGCCAGCGGTTATTAGAGAATTCTGCCTCCATCTCATCATCGCTGTCCTCGCCGCTCAGCAATAGCTGCCTCCTCCTCTCCTCTCCTTTGCAGTTCATTGTTCAGTATAGTCAGCACGAGAGTACGCGAGGTTTGACAACGGTCAGGATCCATTGTGATCTCAGGGTCATGATTGCTGTGCTAGGGCGTGTTGCTCAATGCACTCGGGAAAAGGCGCCAAAGGGTTGTCTGCTGCCTTCACAAAGGGAGGGGTGAGGCTGTACCCAGCACCACCGGGGAATGTTTCTCCCATCAGGCACTGTGCTCTCACACGGCTCTCAACACGGAAGTGGGAACTATGGGATAGCTGAGGAACAGCTACCCACAGTGCACCGCTCCTGAAATCGATGGTAGCTTTGGACCATGGACGCAAACAGTCGATTTCGTGATCCCACTGTGGACGCGCTAAACCGATTTTATTAGATCTGTTTTGTAATATCGGTTTAAGCTAATTCGAAATAATCGTGCAGTGTAGACGTAGCCTGAGAAATAGGCTTTGTGGGGCTGATTCAATTGCTACTGAAGCTAGTAGAATGTCTCCCACTGAGTTCAGTTGTCTTTAGATCAGGCCCTGAGTCAGGACCACTCTGAGGAACTTTTCAGGGAGCAGCTCCAACCAGGGCTGTATTCTAATTCATTTAACGGCCTATGAGTGTATTCCAGAGGATTCCCAGTGTCACTCGAGCTAGACAGAGGGTACTTTGTTTCTGAGATGAAATCAGGACTCATATAATGAACTGGGGGCGGGGGGGTTGCACTAAAAGACCAAGATGTCTCATTGTGACCGAACCGTATTCCAAAGGACAGGACACCGCACTGAGCACTGAATTCAGAGTATTAATCTTTTTTATTCTCTTTCTTGTATACACATAATAATAAGGCCATTTCTGCTAGAAGTGTGAAGGTGCAAATTGTCTTTGTGCAGCAATTGGTTGTATTCTAATGATTCTTGTAGTTACAGCCACTGTGAATGATGTTGTTCTCTACGGTTACAGTGTGATTCAAAAGAAAGCAGGGATTCACAGGGACAAGTTCACTGGCACTCATATCACTCTATAAAAGTTTGGAGTGATCAGATACACCCTCCTGTAACATTTTCTCCCTTTTCTGTGTGTTCTAAAGGTGGGTAATGGAAAAATTCACAGGCTGCACAACATTTCAGCCTATTTAGTTCTCATCTTTTAAAACCTGTCAGTTTTTTACAAATGGGACCAACTGTCCATAATTATTTATTACTGAGTTATCATGAGTGCCTAACAGCCTCAATTAGGGATGAGGAATCCATCGTGCTATAGTTTGCACATATATATACCGAATAGATGGTCCCTACCCTGAAGAGCTGAATTGTAGTACAACTGTAAGACAGAAGAAGGCAGGTAGATATACAACAGACTGATGGAAGTAAACACAAGGTAACAATGAGAGTTATAATCAGTGTCATAAGGATTTGTCACAGCACATTGAGTTAAGTATTTTTGGGGTCAAAGTAATTAGATTCTGGCTCTATCTTGTCCCAGTGCTTCTCAATATAACGATGTAGAGGGATATACATGCTGCATGATAAAGACATCAGCAGAACACACAGGGAGATTTAACATCCTTACTCCTGGAAGCGTTAAAAGCAACAGCAGTTGCTTTAATACTGTTGCAAAACAGCAGTGTATAAGCTGAAGAAAAATCATAATATTCATTGCATAAAAATAATATCCCTATCTTCCCTTAATATCCTGCTCTGGTCCTGCCCATCTCCACTCTGAGCTCCTAGTCCCTCTTCCCCCAGGATCCAATCCTCTATCCCCTCTGCCCTTCCCATTCTTCCCCCTTACCCAACCATTCTTCATCCCTCTATATTTGAAGCAGGCAGACTCACTGGGTACCTACAGAGGGTGCATTGAAAGCATTGAAAGGATAGTCTACTTGCTTTCAATTCTGGAACCACAGTAGCCCCAAGCAGCTGGGAGGAGCAATTTCAAGAAAAGTCCTGCTTAGCCCTTATAGCCGGGGACGGAGCATGCTCTTTGGAGAATTTAGCTGCACAGCCTTAAGAGGTCTCTACTGAGCATACGGAAAGTGTGATTATTCTGAGGTTTATAATTTCTCTAAATTTGGACAAATATTCATGGGGACAGCAGAAAGCACATCCACAAAGATTATCCATCATGACTCCCAAGGGTTTTTCAGACTTGCTGCTTCCCAGGATAGAGTCTGCCACCTTGCAAATATGGCCTGCTTTCTTGGCCCTAGATGTGTGACCTTACATTAGCCATAATGAAACATATGTTGTTTTCTTACACGCAGCTTTTCAAACCAATCCTGACCGCTCAACAATAGTGACAGCGCCTCTTCATTATTTACCACTCCCCCAACCTGTGTGTCATATGCCAACTTTTCAGTAATAATTTTGCATTTTTCCAGGTCACTGTAAAAATATTAAATAGTGTTATCCTTTTAAAATACTGGTACACAACATTAGTTCTCTTTCAGTCCTCTGAAACTTCCCCCATGTTCCAAGATTGATTGAAAATGAACATTAATGATCCCAAGAGCTCCTCAGCAAGCTCTTTTAGGATTAATGGATGCAAATTATCTGGACCTGTTGATCAAATTGTTGCCGAGACAGAGGGTGCCCGAGGCAAGCAACAGTGGTTCGTTGCCCAGAGTGCAAAGCGCCAATGAACACACCCCAGGGTGGAGATGCAAGCAAAGTTTATTTGAGATCTCAGAGCGGTGCAAGGAGAGGAACGCTTCAAATCATGCACCCCTACACAAGCGGCTTTTCCCTTTTTATAGGGTTTTTTTTTTCCTCTTTCTTCTTTCTTCCCCCCTGCTCCTTCTCCTCCTTCCTCCCCCTGTAGCAGTTACATAAGCGCAGGTGCATTAAGTAATCTTGGCCGCAGCAGCTCGTTAGCAAGTTTTCCTTCTGCAAGTTATCTTGTCCTTCTGCTAAAGCTGCACAGGCCTTATCACTACTGCTTTAGACTGGTTTTAGCTGTGCTGCAACTGATAACTTACTGTTACACATTTAATTTCACAGCTGCTAGCTTTCTAGATCAAGTAGAGTTCAACATGGAGGAGCTTTGGTTCACTGAGGCCTAGATTTATGCCTAGTGACACCAACAAAATAATGTCTAAGAGAGCTGCGGTTTAACATCCTCCTTAGTTATTATTGGAATGAAAAGTATTTCATCATTCATCATCATCATCCAATATGAATCCACATCTGCCTTGTTCCTAGATACAGAACTAAAAGATATATTGAACAAAACCAGCCACAACTGATCATTTGGGCAAGCTATCCCATCATACCGAGTGCCTAGGCAGGGTTGGTGTGTTCATGCAAATAAGATCAGCTCCTGAAGTCTTTTCCATATCTCACCACTACATGTCAGGGGAGAGCTCGTTCAGATTCTGCTTACATGGGTTTTTTAAAAAGAAATCCCATCATCTTGAAGACACAGACATGTGCCATGTAGATATGCTGCACTGCTTCATTCAGTGTTTATGTTACTCAGTTCAACACTGGTTTCTGCTGCTCCTGCATCACTTGGACTGCTGAAAACTTTATGCAAGAGCACATTAAGTTTCAAAGGTCATGGAAAATCACCTGCATCTGGAACATAACATTTCCAACTGTACTAACTAATCACGCTGAATGAAACTGGTTTCTTTCAGAGGCTTGCTTTATTCAGGTCTAAACTGTGACTGGCCCTAATGTGCACATAAGGAACCTCCATACTTTGTTTGTCCTGGGTAAGGGCCAGTCATAATCACAGTCCCAGCACTCAAGGAGCCGAAGACAATGGCTTCAGCCACACACACACTCACATATATATCATGGAGCAGGCTAGGTACACCAGAGAGAGAACAGGCTGCTTCAATCCAAAGTATGAGGCAAGCTGTGCCCCTGTCTTGTAAACCGGGAAACCCTGAGGCACAACTTCTCAATCTAGGACTGTGTGGTTTCCCTGCTCAGGCCTGTGTCTGGCTGGTACAATCTAGTTCTTAATGAGCCAAATCTCCCCAAACATTAGGAGAGTTTGGATGTGGACTCCACAGCTCAAGTCCATCATTAACAGGAGCACACTGGTAGCCAGTGAAGACACCAAAATATGAGTGAGAACAGTGTAGCAGGACTGATTTAAAGAGTGCAAGCTGGTAGCTCAGTCTCAGGAAGCAGCACCCAGCATGGAGCAATTCCATGTACTCTTGGTTTGCCGAGTCCTGGAGAGAACACTTAGGCTATCTTGGAGAAAATACACAGAACTATCCAACAAGACTTAACAGGCAATAACCAACCAAGACAATAAAATCTATTTTGGTCTAGCAAGTCTTTATTGAGCATGCGTGAACTGCGATTTTTCAAAAGCTAACGACTTGGACAAATTTGTATTGATTTTCATGGGAATGGCAAAAGATGCATCCATCCCCCTGCCAACATTAAAGTCCCTGCTCCACGGAATTGAGATGCTAGAATTTCTTGAAGAAAAAGGTCAACAGAATTTTTGAACATGGGTAAAACAATACATTTTCCCTAAACTCATTCTCAGAAACAGCTGCAACATTTTGTCTGAAATTTTTCAAAAAATGAAGCCTGAGGCAGACAACTGGCATTTCAGTGCAAATTTCAGTGCAAACAGTTATAAGAAACTGAAAACAGGCTCTTGTAATGGGAAACATCAGGAACCATCATAATATCCAGTACTACGCATTCAGATTATAGTAATTTACAATAATATCTGGGTGTGGTCAATGGCCCAGACAATAGAAGTATTTTTATCTTAGTTCCTGGCGTCTGTACCTTCGTAGTCCTGACATTCTAATTTGCCAAACTTCTTATACCATTAAGTTGTGGGAGTGAAAAGAATGAAAATCTTTAATCCTAAATAAACACAAATATTCCTCTACTCAAACCTCCGTTGTCAGACAGGCAATTCAACAAACTAAGTATTCTAACAATACAAAGAGGCGGTGACACAATGTGGATAGTGGAAGACACAATTTTGAACTACTCCCCCCCCAAATATATAAAAAAAAAAATTCCCCTCTCACCCCTATGGGTGGTATATCTCTTCCTCAACCTCGGGTCCTCTACCAGAGGCCTGGGAGTTTGAGGGTTCTGCGCAGTATCTTAGCTATTCCTAGCACTGCACTCTTCAGGACAGAGAGCTCTGATGTTGTTCCTGAGATCTATTGGAGCCACTCACCCAGCTTAGGAGTCACAGCCCCGAGTGCTCCTACCACCACTGGGACCACTTTGGCCTTCACTTTCCACATCCTCTCGAGTTCCTCTTTCAGCTGGTCTTGTCTCCAGCTCTCATTATCCTTCTTCCTGATGTTGCTGTCACTTGGCACTGCTATAATCTATCACACCGTGTTTTCTGGTCCTTGGCTTATCAAATGTTTCTGGTGATTGCCGTACTGCCTGTGCGCGTCGATCTGGAAGTTCCCACAGATACTTAGCCTGTCTATTTCTCCCAACTGTCTGTGGAATTCGCCATCTGGTCTGGTAGGGTTAGCCCTTATTTAGTGTGCAGATTTCTGGTGAACACAGTTGCAGCCCATTGGTTGTTGCTTCAGTGATTGGCTGTTCCTGCCTTGCATCTTGACATCCTGCCACTGTTTGTTGGACGTCTCTGAGCTCTCTGCCAGTCTGCATCTTGGGTTCTGTCTAGTTGTATAGACCCCTGGCTTCAATGGATCATGGGTGCTCCAGCTGTCCTGTGCTCTATGATCAGCCTCCAGTGCTTCTTTTGTCCGCCCTTTCCATGCCACTCGGTAGGATTTGCCAATCGTCCACCTCAGGCTATCTGTCGATAGTTACATCCCATGCAGGGGTTGTCTTGCCATGGCACTTCTTCTTGCTTGGTCTTCTTTCCCCCATGTCGGCTGCTTGCCTCAGGATTCTCTAGCAGTCGCAATCTTTGGGGTCCATCTTACTGATTACTCCGTGGATTTCCGGGTTGTTCATGGAACAGTGCTTGACGCTCACTACAGCCCCGCCGCCTTCCTTTCCAACTGGAGTTACAGTCGCTGGGGTGTGTGACTTGGATTGGAAACCCTCGTGCATGTGTGAGGAGCTTCGGGTCTTACATCGGCAGCTCCATGTCCTCCTTCCCAGCTCAACTTACCTTGGCAGGGTATCTGTATGGACCGGCAGGGCGTATCTGTTGATGGCGTGTCTGTGTTCTTGCCAACTGAGCTGGCTAGCTCAGACCTGTCTGTATCCTTTGGTATACTGGATGTTGCTGTCCTTCCTTGCCTCCTCATCGTGGGTTCCATGCGACGGGACGGCCAATGTGGTACTTGTTAGTTGGATTCTGTTGTCTGCTTATGTGTGCCCACTGGTAGTTCACCCAACAGTCTTGACTACCTTCCTTTCTCTCATACGCATCCGCCACACTTCTTACCAGTTCGCGATGAGCATCCCGATAGCCACTTGTAATTCACGAGTCAGGTGGAGCATGTGAGTCGATTCGTCTCGTCATGTTTAGCGATACAGCTTGATGTCTATCCAGTGTAGAGGAGTGGCTTGAGTGGTGAGTTCCTTCCTAGATGTACGCCATTTATCTCCTCTTGGTGATTATCTGGTATTTCTGAGGGGTTTAACCTGCAGAACTACGCAGAGCGGGACAGTGCATCACCTTGGGTTACAGGCCTGGCACTTGATGGCCACTTGTGCAAGCTGCCTTGATTGACTTCCACTGTTGTCTTCCATAGTCCCATTGAGCTTCTGAGAAGGTCCTATGTCTGTTGAGACTTTGTATTAGTGCAGACTTTGCACAGGACCACGGTGTGCGGCATTGAGTCGTAGGCTTTAACTGTGTCAATCCAGCTGGCTAGAATTGTCTGATCTAGACTTGAGTCTTGGGCGACTGCTCTATCTAACAATGGTGTTTTGATGTCTCTGGTTTGTACCCCAATGGCCCTTCTGGCTGTGCTCCATTACGGCCCATATGGTCCATGTAGCTTGGCGGCTATGATGCCGATAGGAACTTCCATGTGTGGGAGGCAGTATTGCGCAGGTCGTTTCTGCAGGGGTCTTCAATGATCAGCACTGCTCCTTCCTTTGTTAGCCAGTTTGGTGGAGCCTGCTCTAGCAGCTGGTTCATACTGTGCCTGCAGGGTTCCAGCACTGCTGTGTAGTTCTTAGCCAGTAGGTATTGGATCATGTCTGTCCAGTCTGTCCAGATCTTCCATGTTCTTGACCCGCTGCTGGATGTCTTCTACTGGGATGGTGACGGTGTCTGTTCTGGAGCTGTGCTCTGTTCAAGGTCCTTGCAGCCCACTTTTACAATGGGTTATATTCTTCCTTTCTCCCATAGTTCCTTCCAGTAATGTGGCAGTTTCCTGCTGCTGGCGCTCGCTTTAGTGTGTTGTTGCACTGCAGTTGGGAGTACACCTTGGATGGTTCTTTGGGACAGGCAGTTACTTTTTGGCCCTGCTTCTCTAAGTGTATCTCCTTAGCCTGTAGCCAGTGTGGGAGCTTTGTTAGCAGCTCTAGGCTTTCAGACGGATCAGCCCTTGTATTTGTTCAGTATCCAAGTCTTATCCTAGCCTCCCCTTCGAGTTCCAACCAGCTGACTACTTCTCTCCGAGTCGCCTTGATCTTATCGCCAACTCATGTCAAGGTGGTATACTGTGGTTCTTCTTGATCGGTGCCAAGCCATCTCCAGGATTACAGAGGCTGTAGCGTAACCAGTAGTAGTTCATGGTGGTAGTAGGATTGTCATGAGGGCTCTGATGCATCTTCTAACATACTATCTGATGGTACTTCTCCACTGACCTGGTAAGCGTCCCGAGAATGACTTAGCTAAGTTTCTCCATGACACTTATGCTCAATTATCAGCTGCTGTAGCTCTGCAATGCAGGGTGGCAGTGAAAGTTCAGCTTCAGGCTGTGGCCGCCATCCACTATGTGTCTTCCAGTCTCTTGGATCTGGTATGCTAAATGTGAGAGTGGTTAGCTCAAGCTGTGAGCAGCACGTTCTTCTTACTATGTAGAAGTGTGGGTAACCTAGCTGTTCTGCAGTAGGTGGATGTAGTCTTTTGTCCGTATAATCCCTCATACAGTGCATATTCCCCTCTCTTAAGGTCTACGCTTGTAAGACCAGTCCATCAAATTCCAAGTTCTCTTGTATCGTCATGAATGGTTGTTCAGTAGTCCCACTACGTCAATTGGTCCTGGTTCCTCAACATCTGGCGCGGACCTTGTTAATCCAGGCGACGTCCAAGCCGGCATGACTCTCCTAGTTCGTGTCACTCTCATATTTTGAGGTAGGCAGGTGAAGCGTTAGGGGGTCTTTTTGCCCAAGGACCCCTACTGGAAAGTTGGGTACCAAAAAAAAAAACTGCAGGAGCACATGGAGGGTAGTCAAGGCAGCTCGCTGGGGAGTGAAGGGCAGTGCCCGCCCACTTCCTCCACCCATGGGCAGCCTGGTGCTGCAGGCCGCTCACAGCCAGGCAAGAGAGGCTCCCCTCTCCGGCCTTGGGGTGCTTCTCGTGGGGGCTGCAGGAAGTGGTGGCTCTGACGCTCAGTGCAGGCTCAGTGCAGGCAGTGGGGAGTGGCTCGTCCCAGGAAGCCCGGCAGCAAGGTGAGTGGTGGGGATCGCTAGTTCCTGTGCCCCTGCAGGGCTGGCCTGGAACTGGCAGAGCTCAGGGAGCTGGTGGGGGGCTCTGGAGCTGTGGACCGGGCCAGAGGGTCTCTCCCCTCCAGCCTTGGGGTGCCTCTCCCAGCAGCTGCAGGAGGTGCTGGCCCAGCCACTCCTTTAAAGGCAGCTCGTCCGGGCCGGGCTCAGAGCGGTGCGGGAGGCAGAGGCCAGTGCAGGTGGCACGGAGTGGTGCATCCCAGGGAGCCCAGCGGCACGGTGAGCAGCGGGGATCGCTAGTTCCTGCCACCCCTAGGCTGGGGTTCCTGCCCCTGCAGGCTGGGCTGGGACCGGCAGAGCGCATGGAGCCAGCTGGGGGCTCCGGAGCTACAGACCGGGCTGCCAAAGCAAAAAAAAATAAAATAAAAACAATCCATGGCAGGGCGGCCAGAATATACAGCCCCAAGATTGGCCGCAATGCCACCCCTTACAGTGTGCTGCCCCAGCACATGTTCTGTCATCTGGTGCCTAGAGCCAGCTCTGGCTGGGTCATTACACAAACTGAATCTATTTCCCCATGTTAAATATCCTCACACCTTTTTGTCAACTGTCTGAAATGGTCCATCTTGATTATCACTACAAAAGCTTTTTTCTCCTGCTGATCTTAATCTTAATTAATTAGCCTCTTAGAGTTGGTATGGCAACTTCCACCTTTTCATGTTCTCTGTATGTATAGATATAGACGTATCTTCTTACTATATGTTCCATTCTATGCATCTGATGAAGTGGGCTGTAGCCTACGAATGCTTATTCTCAAATTTGTTAGTCTCTAAAGTGCCACAAGTACTCCTGTTCTATTTTGCATAAATAACAGTGATCATCAAATTATCCATGCTACAGTATTTGACCATGCTGGCCTCCTACTGGAGTGAATTCCCCTGGGGGACGATGGGTAAGACTTCTTTTTGTGTGTTCTAAATGTCCTAACATTTACTTTCATCAAATTCCACCTTACCTTTGGTATTATGGGCAATAAGAAAAAAAAGAAAATTGACCAGTCCTTTCTTTATATCCTTCACACCTTTGTGTGCATTAGTTAAATCTTTCCCTATATCTTGTATTCCTATATCACATTCATCACCATGGTATCTTAAATATTTCACAGAGTTGTAAGGCATACTCATAAAAGATATTATCATCTTTTTTCCTACCTACCATTTGGCCTTTTACTTTCTTTTTGGCATTTTTGCAGGAAAATTGTTCAAAGAAATCGGTCAGTCTGATCTCTTCCATAACCGAGTTACAAATGCATGGGCCAGGTGCCAAGATAGCTATCTGACCCATAAGCGCCAACTTCTTCTGGCATTGGTGGGTGCTTGACACCCCTCTGCCCCCAGCCCCACCCTGACTCCACCTCTTGCATCGCCCCTCTCCTTCCCCCATTCCTACACCTTCCCCAAAGTCCCAGCCCCAACTCCAACTCTTCCTTGCCCCTATTTGACTCCTTCCCCAAATCCCTGCCCCGGCCCTGCCTCTTCCTCGCCTCCTCCCCTGAGCACACCACATTCCCACTCCTCCCGCCTCCCTCCCGGAGCTTGCTACAGCTGTTTGGAAGTGGCAAGCACTGGGAGGTAGGCAGAGGAGTTGGGACACGGTGTGCTCAGGGGAGGAGGCAGAGGAAGGGAGCAGGGCTGGGGCGGGGGTTTGGGGAAGGAGTAGAACAGGGGCAAGGAGGAGGTGGAGTTGGCCGCCTATGCTCTGACCTGTTCAAAGACTGCCACTTACAGATGATTACAGGGGGAGGGCGACAAAGTGGGAAATTTGCAACTTTTTTTATTTTTCCATGTTATTTTCCCATCATTTTATTACAATGTCACGCTTTATCATCAGTCAAAAATGGAGTTGGCAGATTATTAACATTTTATTGGTTTTTTTCCAAATTTTTTTTTAATTTTTACAAATGAAATTTCATTAGAATTTCAAAATTAAAAAAATTTCAACTGGCTCTATTTTCACTTCTGTGGTTGACAGTTCCATTGTTCCAGGACATTGCAGCTGTCATTACCATCCAGAATGAGGTGTTCCCCAGGTAATCTAGGCCAGGCCCCCTAAAGAGTTTTGGAGATGAAGACCAAAATTCCATTGTGAGCCACTGAGTATAGCAGAGCCCTGGGATATTGTACTCTGTGTGATCTCTGTTGCCAGACAGAGACACTGCTGTGTTCTGGACCAATTTTCCCTTTACTAGGAGTGTGGTTCCATCCCTAGATACACAAAACTACAGTCACAAAAGGGTAACAAGCCTTGTGGACAGGGAAGAAGTGGTAGATGTGGTGTATCTTGACTTTAGTAAGGTTTTGATACTGTTTTGCATGACATTCTCATAAACAAACTACAGAAATACAACCTAGATCAGCAGTTCTCAAACGTCATTGCACCGTGACCCTTTTCTAACAACAAAAATTACTGAAGCCTGATCCCTACCACCCCAGGTGGTGCACCAAAGCAGAAGCCCAAAGAATTCAGCCTTGGCCAGAGGCCTGTAACGTGAGACCCACTGCCCAGGGCTGAAGCCCGAGCCCATCGCCGTGCAAGTCTAATGCCAGCCCTGGCAACCCCATTAAAACAGAGTTGCGACCCACTTTGGGGTCCTGACCCATAGTTTCAGAATCGCTGACCTAGATAGAGCTACTATAAAGTGGGTGTATAACTGGTTGGATAATGTTCCCAGAGAGTAGTTATCAGTAGTTCACAGTCAAGCTACAAGGACATCTCAAGTGGGGTCCTACGGGGATCTGTTCTGGGTCTGGTTCTGTTCAATATCTTCCTCAATGATTTAGATAATGGCATAGAGAGAACACTTATAAAGTTTACGGATGACACAAAGCTGGGAGGGGTTGCAAGTGCTTTGAAGGAAGGGATTAAAATTGAAATCATCTGGACAAACTGGAGAAATGGTCTAAGAAAATAGGATGGAAGTCAACATGAACAAATGCAAAGTACTCCACTTAGGAAGGAACAATCAGTTGCATGCATACAAAATGGGACTGCCTAGGAAAGAGTACTGTGGAAAAAAGTACGTGGGTCATAGTGGATCACAAGCAAAATATGAGTGAACAGTGTAACACTGTGGCCGAAAAAAAAAAAAAACCCACCAATCATTCTAGGATATATTAGCAAGACTGTTGTAAGCAAGACCCGAGAAGTAATTCTTTTGATCTACTCCCTGCTGATGAGACCTCAACTTGGGTGATCTGACTATAGGACCTGAAAGAGATGATATGCAGAAGAAAGGAAGATAAACATTCACTGTGCAGTAACCTCCTGGAATTGTCTTTGCATTCAGCCATTCATAGAGCTCAGGTTAAAACATTCTGATGAGTTTAACTAGCAAATCAAGAATAAAAACTACCTATAACTGACTCTGCGTAAGAGTTCTCAATGTACAGTTGGTAGGGGGCAACAGCGCCTTCCCCCAAACACACTTTTGGTTGGGTGGAAAGAGAAGGGAAGCAGCAAAGGGGACAGAGGCTAAGTATGCTGAGGGCAGCAGCGCTCAAAGCACTCCATCTTCTCACCTCGCTTCCCATTCTGGCTGCTGAGCAGCTTTAGCTGCTAGGTTCAACAGGAGGCAGCTGCAAGTGTACCCTTCCCATCAGCAGGAGTCACTGCTTCCTGCACTAGGCAGGCAGGAACCTTCAGATGTAGGTCCAGCTGACTCAGCCTTTCTTGTGCTGGCCTGGAGGGCCTGCAGAGCAGGAGGGTGCTGACTGGGGCATGAGGGAAGTGCCCTGGTTGGAACAGTACTGTCTTTTCTCTTCCTCTCAGCCCCCTTGGGGGCAGGCACAAGATCAGGGGAGAAGAAGGGGAACAGATATAGGAGAGAACAGGCAGAAGGGGGAGGAACACAGGCACTAGATGGCAGCTATGAAAGGAATTTGGGGCCCAGAGATAGATGATGGAAGGATTTGAGAGGGAGAAGAGACGAGGCAAGAGATGGCTTAGGTGGGAGAGAATGGGGGTTTGGGGGATACTGAGATTAGTTTGGAGAAAGGAAGAGGGGAGAGTAGGAGAAGGAGAGTTTTGGAGAAGGAGGTGAAATGTGACTTGGGGGAAGAGGGAGGAGACCCTGGAAGAGTTTGTGGGAAGCAGTGGAGTCTAGGTCCAGCTCTACGCTACAGACTTACATCAGTATAACTATGTCACTCAGGGGTGTGAAAAATCCACACAGACCCCAAGCAACACAGTTATACCAACCTAGCCCCTGTGTGGACACCCCTATGTCAATAGGACAAGCTGTCCACACACTAGGTCTAAGGCTTAGCCCCTGCACTTGCTCATCAGTGACTTCAAAAAGCTCCCTGAACAAAACCAAGGGCTCTCAGTTGAGTCCAATCAGCTCAGTCTTTAAACACTAGAGAAGGGAGAGGAAGGGTAAAGGAGGGGAGGGTCAAATGGTGTCCAGGGTTCTTTAAACAGAGTCCACACCACCAGGTAACACCACCTATCTCCAACCTCTCTCATTATCACTGGGATTTGGCATCTCATTCCCCGGCTTAGAAAGTGAGGTTCAGTTTAGGGTGACTCTCTATCATCCAGCTCTTTTAAAATTATTTGATACAAATTGTCTAGACCTGTTGATCAAATAATGTCTAACTTAAGGAGGATGTTAAACAGCAGCTCCAAAGGTTATTATTGGAATGCAAAGTATTTCATCATTCATCATCATCATCCAATATGAATCCTCATCTGGCTTTTTTCTAAATAGAGAACAAAAATCTAGATTGAACACTTGTACTTTTCCTTCGTTATTATTGACTATTCTATCATTTCCATCTAGTAACGGACCATTGTTAGCTTTAAAAACATTAAATATATAAATGTCACCTACATACAGAGAGGGGGCAGTTTGGGTTTTATCGGGGCTGTGGTCAAATACTGCTTCCCATTTATGGTGTTTTAGAAATATCAAATAGGCTGAGTGACTAACATCCCATCAAAGGCAAGTACTTGACAAATTTGATTCTGGTCCCATTTGCTGTGAGCTCAGCTTTCTGAGATACTCCATTGTGATAACAGCACTGGTCCATTTCTTGGAGTCATACCTCTTAAAGCTAGGATAATACAGACCTTCTGGGGCTCAAATACTATTGAGAACATGTTCAACACCTTGCTGAAGGATCTCAACATTTCCTCATGATGTTGTAGTGAATGTTGCAATGCACACAGAATGGAAAAATAAATGGGATGGTGGTTGTGATTATTGTTGGATTGTTTGGGGGTTTTAGGGTTTTTTTTAGAATAAAGTTAACAACTTCCTGGTCACTTCTCTAGGAGAGAGGAGTTGTTTGGAGTTTTCATTCTGGAACAGACCATGGGCTAGATTCTCCCTCTAGCTATGGCAGTGCAAAGAGTCTCTGAAGCTGCTACACACTTTTTAGCTGAGCATTCCCCTGACCGGGGTGGGAGAAACCCAAGCTGGCACAATGCCAGCTTTCCTGGAGCTACCCCAACTCCTTCCAACACCCACAAGGGTAGGGGACTTGATGAGGTGTGGTGAGAGCACTCCTGTACTCGCAATTTCCAGCTGTATATGTAGTAATGATTCTGTTTGGTGCCCTGCACCTTTATGTGTAAGATGTCTGCCTGCCTGCTAGAGGATTCCCATTGGAGGCTCCTGCATGGTTAGGGACACACACTACTTTATATTTTTTTAAATGTGGATGCTCTGAAACATCCGTATATGGAAAGGCCATATTCCCCATCTCTTTCTCTCATCATAGCAAGGATCTCTGTGAATTTCACATACATTCAAGGCAATCAGATCAGCATAAGGAAAAATCTCATACAGGTGGAACATTTGTTACATTGATTCAGTACACAAGTTGTATCTCGAGCTGCCTTGGGTAGCTCACAGTGAAAATGCCAAGGTCAGGGCAGGTTTCAAAAAGAAGAGCAGATTTTCCCAAAACTGGTGGTTAACACTGACTATAGTTAGATTCACAAACCAGTCACAAACTGTGCTCCTGATCCCTCCCAGTGGTTATCAAGAAGCTAGAAAAAAGAACTAACATAGCCCCCTTTATTGCATTCCAATCTCTGGCTCCCAATCAGCAAATAGAGTTTTAAGTAACTTTTCACTTTTCTGGACCTATTCACCATATAAAATGTTCTTCTGATCCCCCAAGGGCCAGCCGCCTTACTAGATCAATACTAGTTTGGATATTACCCAAAATACCATGCTTCCAGATAATCATTTTTTATCTAAAAATCAATGGTTTACTTTAAAAGAAAACAAGAAGAAGAGAGTTGTTAGATGGTCAAAGCAATCAGATACATACATATGACTTCAGAGTCCATATATCAGGTTCTTAGCAGCTTCGGTCAGTTTGCTGACTTATCCCTCTAGAACACATCCAAAGCTTGGATATGTCTATCAGTCCTTTGTTCAAAGCTTCAGTTTGTAGAGAAGTTACTCCAGAGGTGAGAAGCATGACTGAAGATGAAATGGAGGTGATGCAGCTGCCTGTTTATATTCTCTTCCATGTGGCTTATACATCTTTTGTCCCAAACACAAGCTCACAGCACATGGGCATGGAAAATACTTGGAGGCCCCTGTCCATGTCCATATCCTGACATGTCCTGCTGACTCATAGATGTAGCCCCTGGCTTCTCTCAAAGGGTTCATTGGACAGCTGATTGCCCTTGATGGGCTATCAAGGAGGCTGGATAGTGCTGATGCTAATCTGTCTGGGGGTGTCACCCAGATACACAGCACAAGTTTGAGATATCAGTGAACCACACATTTATAATTCATGATACAAAGATGATACATACATAAGAACAAACTTATATTTAGCAAATCATACCTTTTCCACCGATACTTTACATGGCATATCTGGTATAAGATTCATTGCAATTTTGTAATATTGGTACTGATAATATAATTAATGACGTACCGTATTCCATACAGCATCACACGAGTGCCTACAACTAGTAGCTTTATGAGCTACAAAACATCAACAGTGCTGGACTTACCATCAACCACCTGTAATCACCTTTGTAGACAACTTCATGTGATATTGTATGAATAAAAACTTAGCTCAGCTTTCTGAGATATTCCAGGGTGATGTGATATCATTAGTACGTTTCTCTGAGCTATGTGTTTTAAAGTTAGGGTTGTGCAGATCCCCTGGGGCTCCAGTGTTCCTGAGAACATGTTCAGAATCTTGCTCCAAGGTCTCAAACTTCCCCAGGATGTCATAGTGAATGTTCCAAGGATCACATTGGTTTCCAGTGACTATCCAAATGTTCTTTTTTTTTTTTTTTTTGTCAGAATAAAGTTAAACCCCTGGAAAGTCCATATAATTTAGAAAAGAAAAGAAAATCCACTTGATACATCTTTGTACACTTTGCCTCTCCTCTTCATATGAGCTTCAAGTGTATCAATTATAGCATAGTAAGTAGATATGCGCAGGAGCGCCACCAGTTTTTTTGCCACCCTAGGCAGGGGAAGGTCCCGCCCCCGAAATACCGACGACAACAGGGGTGGCCAAAGATCCTGCCGCTGTGGTCGCCACTCCCCAAATGTTAGTACCCTAGGTGACCACCTAGGTCACCTAATGGGTTGCACCAGCCCTGGATACACAGAATTTGTCTCTAGGACTCAGTGCTGTTTCTGTTGCACTGCTATCCTTTACTTGTTTTTTCCTGATTTGATTGCCGGACTGGGCTTCTTTGTAGTTAGAATCAGGCAAGATATATTTTGATAGGCCTTCAAATCTTTCGAAATCATTCCTCAAAGTGTGTAAGTGGTCTGCTAATGATTGACAGAGGTCTGCACATGTTTTCAAATCCTATCCTTTTTCTTGGAGAACTTGACTTGTGTGGTAAAAGTGTTGTAAAATTTCATTCCATCAGCCTGTTATGTTATATTTTGCATGCTTGAGTTTTGATTCTATTATAAGGATAATAACCTGTCTGACTGTCTCATTGTGTTCTTAATTAGTATTCCTTTGTTTTAAGTCTTTTCCGCATTTGTGTACCATTCAGCATGTGTGTACATGTTTACAGCAGAAGATTTGAAGTGTAGATAAGCTACTTATTTACAGCTGGTGAACGGAAAAAACAATATCTGTACTGTGAACCCTGGTTCATTTTGAACAACAGTGCTGCAAATGCATCACTTTTGTCTGACCAATCAGGATGGAGCATCAACAGAGCCTCAACAGAGGCTGGAGGAAGTTGAAAGTCTGAATACCATCACATGAGAGTTTATCATCACACAAAGAAAACTATGTTGCATGGAAATCTGCCAGTAGGGCAGCATCAGCTGAAAGTTCAGTTGAGAATTTACTCTTGACTCAATTCTCTACCGAAAATAACTGGAAAAAACTTCTTGAGCACATCCTGAATATCATTCTTTTTCTTTCTGAGCAGAGATTGGCTCTCCTTGGTTCCAGTCAACGCATTGGTAATCTTGAAAATGGAAACTTTCTAGGCATCATTGAACTCCTCAGCAAATATGACCCACTTTTATCACAGCATGTTAAATGTATTTGAGACTCGCAAGAGTCAAAAGTGCATGCAAGATCATTAGCTCTCCTCAGCATACAAAATGAGTTTATTGAGCTAGGTAAGTCATTCATACAAACAACAATTCATTGCTGAGGCCACTCCAGATTGTTCTCACAAGGAACAGATTTCAATGGTTATTCGATATGTTAAGATTGTAGACAGCTCAAAATTTTCAATTGAAGAAAGGTTTATTTTGCTTGATAATTTCATGAGAAAAACTGGAAAAGAAATTGCTGCTCGAGTACTAGCAATTCTAGAAGGTTTTAAGTTAGCTTTTCAAGTCTGCATTGGTCAAGCCTATGACAATGGATCTAATATGGCTGGGAAGTACAAAAGGTGTACAAGCAGTTCTGCCTGAGCATAATTCAGTCTGTATTTTCTCCAGCTGAAGAAACCACACACTAAACCTTGTAGGTGTTGAGTGTGAAGAATCGTGCAAGGAGGAAATTACTTACTTTGGAATGGTTCAGAAAATGTACACTCTTCAGTAGCAGTCCACAAAGGTGGGAAATTCTGAAGCAATATCTTCCTGTTTCACTGCCTGGGAAGTCCAAAACTCGATGATCTGCATGGATTGATGTTGTTACCAGCTGCGAAACATTTGAATTCAATGAAAAAGGCTAAAAATGAGTTTGAATCTTTCAATCTCATTGCACAGGCTTGAACTGAACTTCAGTCTGTTCAGAAACTTGTCCAAATTTGAATTCATTCTTATGTTATCTGTGTGGATGAAACTGCTTACAATGTTCCACCAAACCTATCTGTTAATTGAAGCACACAATGATACACTTGATATTGTGAGGGATAACATTGAAAGTCTGATCAATAACGTTCAACAGATTTGTGAACAATGTGATGCGATCCTGACTAAGTCCAAATTAGTAGCACGGAATATTGGCATTTCAACTGAGTTCTCCACCAATCATAACATACCTACTGAATCTGACGCTGAGCAGCATTAGAGAGTCAAATATTTTCCTTGTCATCGACTATTCAATCAGGTCTTACACGTCGATTTCAGTCACTGCAACTAATTTGTACCTGTTAAGGTTGATTCCCCACTCTGGCATTTTGGGTGCAGAAGGTGGGATCCCACAAGGATTCTAACAATAAATACTGGCCACTTCAGGCTTGTATTACGCTTCCAAGGTTACAGCTTCTCTCTCACCTTGGATGGGTAGATACTGCTACCACCCAAATGCAAAAAAAAACACGGTTACTCACCTTTGTAACTGTTGTTCTTCGAGATGTGTTGCTCATATCCATTCCAGTAGGTGTACGAGCCGCGCGTGCACGTTCGTCGGAAGACTTTTACCCTAGCAACTCCAGCGGGCCGGCAGGTC
>NC_133772.1:90733137-90737614 GCF_003597395.2 Chelonoidis abingdonii
ACTGCCAGATGGTGGTGGCATTGGTCTGTATGGTCTTTATGAAGGGTAGGGCGACACGAGTGGGCGCATCTGCTGAGAGTATGGTGACGACCGGGTCTTCAACCTCGGAGACCTCCTCAGCCTGGATGCTCATGTTTTGTGCAACGCGCCTGAGGAGATCCTGGTGTGCTCTGAGGTCCAGCGGGGGGGACCGGTGGTCGTCGTCCTCGCCACCGCCTCATCCAGCGAGGATGATGAGGAGACACCTGGCAGAAGTGGGTCTGGTGGCAGCTCAGATTGGAGAACTGTCTCCGGCACCTGCGGGGGTTCAGTCTCTGGCAGGTGGGACGACTGTTCTCCTGCAGGGGATGGTGGGGGCCGCGCGACAGTAGCATCCAGAGCCCTGCGCTCTGAGCCAGACGCACGTGGCAGGAATTGCTGAGGCCCTCAGGCTTGCTGATACTCCCAGGGTGTCCAGAAGCCCCACTGATGCGGACCATGTTCCTGGGGACCCTCGGGGAAGAGGGCGGCGGGTCTGTCAACGTCCAGGTACACGCTGTCCGCTCGTGAAGACACTGAACCCTGCCGAGAGGGCCACAGGGGGGCTGAACGCGGGTAGTGTGAGTCCAGTGCCCCTGATGGCGACGACCTCCTCGGTGCCGGAGATCGGTGCCGCAAGCTGTACCGGTGCCGGGATCGGGACCGGGACCTGACACCAGCGCGGTGCCGGGAGGTCGACCGGGATCTGGACCTTCGGTGCCATGAGCGGCTCCTCGAGTCGCGGTGCCGGTAGCGGTGACTGGAGCCGGAGCGGTGCCAGGAGTATCGGGACCGGCACGAAGACGACCGGTGCCGCGAGTACGACTGGTGCCGCCGGGGAGAGCGGTGCCAGGACTGCGAGCGGAGCCTCGAACCAGACCTCCCTCGGGATCGGGATCGGTGCCGGGATCGCGATCGGTGACAGACCGGAGAATCCGGGGACAGTGCCCGCATCGGGGTCGGCTTGCCCTTGGAGAGTAAAACCCGCACCGGCGGTGCCGGGGGTTGGGGCAGCCCAGGCTCCGTCAAGGCAATAAGGTCCCTTGCCGACGAGAATGTCTCGGGCGTGGACGGGACTATGAGCTCTACCCCAGATCTTGGCAGGGAGCTAGGAGGGATCGGACTCGACGGACCCGCTGGGCCCGGAGTCAACGAAGGCCCTGTCACAGCCAGCGCGGCCGGCGTCGGCATCGGGTGCTCCTTACGGGGCTGCTTAGCTGGGGTAGAGGATGTCAAGGACCTCTTCCCAGGAGCCGGTGCCGGAGAAGGGTGGTGCTGCTGCGTTTTCGCGGTGCCGGAGGGATCCGGTGCCGGAGCTGCGCTCGGTGCCGAGGGCGCGGGGTGAAGTGCCGCTTCCATAAGGAGCGTCCGGAGGCGCTGGTCTCGCTCCTTCTTAGTCCGCGGCCGGAAGGCTTTGCAGATGCGGCACTTCTCCGATACGTGTGATTCCCCCAGGCACTTTAAGCAGGCGTCGTGGGGATCACTGGTGGGCATCGGCTTTTTACAAGCCCAGCACGCTTTGAACCCCGGTGAACCAGGCATCAGCCCAGCGCCGGGCGCGGGAGAGGGCTAGAGCCCCAAACCCGCTAACTAAATATATATATCTATACAAGAACTATAACTACAATTATACTATACTAAGTAACTATAACTAAACTAACACTAGAACTGTAACGATGAACAAGAGAAGCTAGGGACGTGGAGGTCAGCTATGCCGCGCTCCACAGTTCCAACGACCAACACGGCGGTAAGAAGGAACTGAGGAGCGGGCGGGCCGGCAGGGGTATATATCACCCGCCATGGCGGCGCCACTCTAGGGGGCTACCTGCCGGCCCGCTGGAGTTGCTAGGGTAAAAGTCTTCCGACGAACGTGCACGCGCGGCACATACACCTACTAGAATGGATATGAGCAAGCACTCGAAGAAGAACCCTTTGAACTCAGGAAGGCGCACTTGAGAATTCCTTCCTGTGAGGCACCCTCAAGCCCTTTCACCTCCTCTCTGGGAAAGAGCTGAGAAAGAAAACAAAAGGAAGTCAGCTGTTGCCACCAGCTAATTAAACAACATATGCACAAACCTCTTAGGACACAAAAACCTAATTCTGTTCTTAAAAAAAAAGATAAAGTTTATTAAAAACAAAAAGGAAGAAAATACATCTGGAACTTAGGCTATTGCTATATTTAAGAAGAGCAAATATAATAATTAAGCATCAAGAATGGTTTTCTTGAGGTCCAGCTTAATGGTTACAAGCAAAACAAAAGGATTTGGGGTTAGCACAGAGGAGTCCAGGAGCCACAAAAAAATAAGAGATAAACCTAATCACGTTTTCCTAGACATTTCCTGATCTATTTACATATCTGGGGTTTAAATTAACAGTTTCTAGGTATGATTTGATGATTTTCATACCTGGCAAAAAGCTTTTTACAGCATAGTTCAGCCCAATCCTGCTCTGTCTCCTCTCTCCAGAGGACAGACAGACAGAACAACCAAAGGGGAGTTTTGTTTCAATTTTTAAAAGTTCTTGCCTTCCCGTTGGCTTTTTTGGCCAGGTGCCCACTGAATTTCTTTTACCTATGTATGCAGTCAGACTTTTTAACCCTTTACAGGTAAAGCAAGTAGAAAACAGCTACCAAGAGGGATTTTATAGCTAACTGGCTGGATGTCCATAAAAGGGAGCTAACTCCTCCCTCCACCTCGCTTCATTTATCACAGTACCCTTTTGGGGTTTCTTTGGCAGTTCAACAGACTGGGTAATAAAGATCTACTTTCTGCAGCTGGACAATTTCAGCAACAGTACGACAAAGAAATCTCAAAAGATCTCATGCCAGTTTGTATAGGAGGGATTTGATATGTGCACATCTGTTTATTAGGAAGTGGACAGAAACCACCAGTTAGGTAATTTGGTGTGTATGAAATTATCACTGTTGACCACTAACAAACTGTGCAGTATTTGAACTAATGAACTACAGTGAAAAGTTTCTATCTCATTACAAGTCCCCCAAACCAAACAGTCCCTGCCTTTCCTATATATTTTATAGGAATCTCTCCTGTCTTCCGTGACTTTTTGAAGATAATCTCTAATAGCTCAGATACCTCCTCAGTCAGCTCCTTGAGTATTCTAGGATGCATTTCATCAGGCCTTCGTGACTTGAAGACATCTAACTTGTCTACGTAATTTTATCTTGATCTTTCCCTATTTTAGCTTCTGATCCCACCTTATTTTCTTGACATTCACTATATTAGACATCCACTCACTACTAACCTTTTCAGTGAAAACTGCAACAAGTCATTTAACATTTCTGCCATTTCCAGTTATTGTTTTTCCCCCTTCATTGAGTAATGGGCCTACCCTGTCCTTTGTCTTCCTCTTGCTTCTAGTGTATTTATAGAATGTTTTCCTTTTACCTTTATGACTCTAGCTAGTTTAATCTCCCTTTGTGCCTTGGCCTTTCTAATTTTGTCCCTACATACTTGTGTTATTTGTTTATATTCATCCTTTGTAATTTGACCTAGTTCCACTTTTTGTAGAACCCTTTTTCGAGTTTCAGACTGAAGATCTCCTGGTTAAGCCAGTGTGGTCTCTTGCCAGACTTCCTATCTTTCATACACAGTGGGATAGTTTGCTCTTGTGCCCTTAACATCTCTGAAAAACTGCCAACTCTCGACATTTTTCCCCTTAGACTTGCTTCCCATAGAGTCTTAGCTTTCAACTCCCTGAGTTGTTAAAGTCTGCCTTCTTGAAATCCATTTTCTTTATTGTGCTGTTTTCCCTTCTACTATTCCTTAGAATCATGAACTCTACTATTTCATGATCGTTTCCACTGAAGCTGCCATCCACTTTCAAATTTTCAACCAGTTCCCAGATTTGATTTTGACAAATGAGAACAGCATCTCCTCTCTCCTAGTAACTTTCTCCACTTTCTGAACTAAAAAATTGTCTCAAT
The DNA here is from genome assembly GCF_003597395.2 of Chelonoidis abingdonii. Taxonomy (NCBI): domain Eukaryota; kingdom Metazoa; phylum Chordata; order Testudines; family Testudinidae; genus Chelonoidis; species Chelonoidis abingdonii. Next base: position 90,737,099 of record NC_133772.1, read on the forward strand.
ACATTCCATGAACTTGTTAGATAATCTTTTGCCTAGATTGGGTTGGCAGTACCCATCCTCCAACTCATAGAATCTAAAAAAGAGTCAGGTCCCCTTTATGACTGCCGGTCATCAGATACCCTGCCGGTATAGTGAGCTGGCGAAAGGAGGACATGGAGGCTGCCGATGTAAGACCCGGAAGCTCTTCACAATGCACGGATGTTTCCACCCCAAGTCCAACACCCAGAGACTGTATACCAGCCGGAAAGAAGGCGGGCGGGGCTTGGTGAGCGTCAAAGCCACTGTCCTGGACGAACCCGGAACATCCAGGAGTACATCAGTAAGATGGCCCCCAAAGATGAGCTGCTGAGAGAATGCCTGAGGCAGCAGCCGACATGGGAGGAAGACCAAGCAGAAGAAGTGCCATGGCAAGACAAGACCCTGCATGGGATGTACCATCGACAGATAGCTGAGGTGGCTGACATTGGGAAATCCTACCAGTGGCTGGAAAGGGCTGGACTAAAAGACAGCACTGAG
>NC_133772.1:90738227-90765952 GCF_003597395.2 Chelonoidis abingdonii
TGAGGAAGACACATACCACCCATAGGGGTGAGAGGGGAATTTTTTTATATCTATATATAAAACATACACACACACACGCAAGAATCAGGCTAGAGATAACAGGGTTAGTTCAGTCAGGGAGGATGAGGCCCTCTTCTAGCAGTTGAGGTGTGAACTCCAAGGGAGGAGAAACTGCTTTTGTAGTTGGCAAGCCATTCACAGTCTTTGTTTAATCCTGAGCTGGTGTCATCAAATTTGCAGATGAACTGAAGCTCAGCAGTTTCTCTTTGAAGTCTGGTCCTGAAGTTTTTTTTGCTGCAGGATGGCTACCTTAAAATCTGCTATTGTGTGTCCAGGGAGATTGAAGTGTTCTCCTACAGGTTTTTGCGTAACTTGTACTTACTCCTCAGGGGAAAATATAGTTGCATTATATCAAATGTTAGTACCTAAAGTGAATAAATCTGCTATAGCACTCAAACCACCAAACATTTTTCTAAAATAAGCTTGAATGTTTTTATGGAGAAGATAACGCAATTTTCAAACAAAAGGTGGACTATGTACTTTAGCACTAGAGTGGACGGTTGAGAGAACATATTTCATTCCAAAATGTTATTTTTAGGTAGTTATTAACATTACTGTTCACAACTTTTGGGGCGGGGGGGGGAGCGGGGGGGAGTATAAACATTACCGGTTACTTCGAGAGGTTGTCCACACAGATGCTAGGTGCCCATGTGCCTGAGATCAGACTCTTTTGAATAGCAGTGTTCGTTGTAGTCACAGCTGCAGCCCCAACCTCTCGCAACTATGGTAGCTGAGGACATAAGGGGCAGCTGCATTCAACACTCAGGTCCTTCTTATCACCCATGGTGTGAGAAAGTTTCAGCAGCATCTGTGGCTTCATGCAACATAAGAGCTTCCATTCATTTTGTGAATTCTTTCCTCATTTACTTTTCTTCATTCTGGCACATTGCTTTCATTTTGGTGAACTCCAAAGCTCCCAGCGTTAATTCCACCATGGCCATTCATGAACACTCCAGATGCCTCATCTGCCTGGACGACATTGTCATGGACTGTGGATCTCAAACCCCGATCCACAGGGCACTTTAGAACTAGCAGGTTCCAACCTGCCACCCAGGGACCTGCTAAATGTTGTCAGAATAGGAGCTGAACTCAGCCAGCCAACCCCAGTGCTGGGAGCAGATTGGCAGAACGCTGGCGGTTCTGATTGGTCCACAGCCCCTATTTAAATCTAGCACAGGAACAGGAAGTTGTCGCTGCAACTGGACTCCACCTTGCTCTGGCCTGTGTGCCTTGTGCTTCCTGTTCCTGCTCCCCTGGCTTGACTTCCTGGTATTCCAGCGTGGTCTGACTCTGGTTATTGAGTCATAGTTCTGCTCTCAAGTTTGTCTCCTGCTTTTTATCTTCTCGTAACCTGACCCCACCTGCCTCCTGACTCTTGGTTTGCCCCCTGGGCTATCTTGGACTCTGACCCTCTAGTATCTGACACAGCCTGGCTCCCAATTCCTGTTTTGACCACTAGGTCAGACCATCCATATCTTGGCCTTGACAGAGGGGCACATTCCAGATCACAGCTCCATATGCTACTTCTTGAAAGGTCCTTTTAGAAAAGGACACAAAGGTGAGGCTGAAATTGTTCTTGATGGAGAAATTCATACAACCTCAGCTCTCAGCCACCAAGAAGTCCAGGAAAGACACTCAGCACTGGCTACCTGCACTACTACCTACACTTCTCATGCAGTATCCTTGCATAGATCTCACTAGGCTTCCATGTCTGTACCATGAGAGGGAGGGAGGGAGAAAGTAAGGAAGGAAGAACGAACTGCTCTGGTCAGGACTTCAGACCCAGATCACCCTTACCAACTCTGAGTAAGACAGCTCCTTTGGTGTCCTTTCCAAGAGCTCACAGTCTAAACATTCTCCCTAGCATCTCAGTACCTAAGGGTAACTCGACAGTGACAACTTCTTCATACTGGAAGGATTGCACTGTGTCAGCACAGAATGTTCCAGTGCCTACTCCAGCACCAAGACCTATGGACACTACTACCTAGCCTCTGGTACCAATTACTTCCTCAGCATCCATCCCTACTCCGTACCAGATCTCAGCTACAAAGCCATTTATAGTACCAGCAGACCTATCAATCAGTCCAATACCCAAGTCTCTTTTTCTAGATCATTGAACAGAAGTGATCCTTAACCAGCTCTCTCCTTTGGCTTCAGTCCATCAAATACTGTCCAGACCCCATATCCTGGACAGGACTGCTCCTCAGCTGGAGGAAACTTACTCCTAGATGTCCTCCACTCCTGAATGCACTGGCAGGGGATCTCCCTCCGCCAGGCCCCAATCTCCACTATGGGTGACCCAATGGGAGAGAAGCAGGGAGATGAGAGAGGTCTAAAAAGACAGGCAGACCATAACACATACCCTTAGTACCTGTGTGCCCACTTCCAGTTTCGCTTCCAAATCGAGCAGTAGTGGTCTCTCTGGAGTATAAAAACTCTTATGCCAGAAGACCTACTCCTACAGTTTCTTAACTGACATCCCCTTCTCTGAGGAGACAGCTACAACCTCCTCCATCTGCTCTGCTTCCCCAACCTTAGCAGATACAGGAGCAGTACATCAGTGTGGATGACCAACCTGCTCTAGTCCAGGAGCCACCAACTTCTCAAGAAGCCACTTTCTCTTCTCCCCATAAGGCCATAAATCCACCTTCAACATCTCAGGATGAGTAACATTTTTCATGATCTCCTCAAGCGGACTGCTCAGACTCTGGACATTCCTCCTAAAGTTATTCAGCACAAACAAATTGTTGGTGATTATCCATGCTGCAACACTGGGCAGAATAGCAATGCCCATAAATAGGGGTCTTCTTCAGCCTGCTAAAGTGACCTGGCATACTCCCACCTCCATCCTACCAATCTCAAAGAAAGCAGACAGGAAAATATTAGGTCCCTGCAAAGGAATTTGAGTATTTCTTCCAACAGCTGATTGGTGGCCCAGGGGAAGGCTAAGGAGCAAGAGGCTGCTAAGAAAAACCCATCAAGAAAGAGACGAAAATACTGGACTTTCAGCTACAAGGTGTACTTCTCCACCAGTCTCCAAAGGATGGTGGCAAGTCACCAAGCCTTGCTCTCAAAGTAGGTTTTTCTCCTTTGGGACAGGCTGTTGTCATGGCTAATCTGCCACAGGGACAGCAGAGAGAGTGGAAGACCCTGATGACAGAGGGCTAACTGACAGAGAATCTCCCTGCAGGCCATGTTGAATGCCGCTGACACAGCAGCAAGCACAATGAAATCTGTCATCACCACGAGATGTGCTTCCTGTCTCTAGGCATCTGGAATCCCCTGGAGGCCATATTACCTTTGCGGATCTTGCATTTGACGCTACTGATATCTTTACCAGTTCTACAGACGTGAGACTATGTAGTGCTAAAGACACTAAAGCAATTCTGTGTCATTGGGACTTTATGTACCTATATCTCAGATTTAAGCCGTAGTGTATATCTGCCCTATCTAACTTGCGTTGCTCAGGGGTGTGAAAAAGATACTCCCCCCCAAAAAGCAACCCAAGTTACAGCCACTTAAGTGCTGTCCACACCAATGGTACCTCAGCAAAAGACTCTCTCCTGCCGACATAGGTTCCGCCTCTCCTGTCAGCATAGAGACTGTCTTCACCAGATGCGCTAAAGCGGCTCAGCTGCATCGGTGCATCTGCACCAATTTAGAGCTTCTAATGTAGACCTGCCCTCAGAGGAGCCTACTACAAAGTATAAAAGCACTTGTCTGAATCTACATGAAAAAGAGACCAGTTCTACATACACTATCACATTAGTCTTCCATCCACCATGCTGCACCTCCTCCCAGGATACAGCTTTGACACAAGTGTTGAGAGCCCAGCAGGACAGCCTATCAATTTAAGAATTGTCAGTGATGGAGCATCTACCAGTACCCTTGGTAAATTGTTCTAATGGTTAATTACTTTCACTTAAAAAATTACATTTATTTCCACTCTGTTTTTGTCTAGCTTCAACTTCCAGCCATTGGATCACAATATACTTTTCTCTGCTAGACTGAAGAGCCCTTTATTAAATCTGTTTTCTGTATAGGTACTTTAGACTGATCAAGTCATCTCTTAACCTTCTCTTTGTTAAACTAAAATAGTCATAGATTTTCTTGAATCTATCTACAAGGCATGTTTTCTAATCCTTCAATCAATCTCAGGGCTCTTCACTGAACCCTCCCCAATTTATCAACATCCTTGAATTTTGAGCACCAGAACTGGACACAGTATTCCAACAGCAGTAACACCCGAGCCAAATACAGAGTAAAATAATGTCTTAACTCCTATTCGGGATTCCCATTTATGCATCCAAGGATCGCATTTGCTCTTTTGGCTACAGCGTCACACTGGGAGATGCTAACAAGGCTTACAGGCAAGAACAACTTGACCAACAGACTGAACATTACAAAGAACTCTATTCAAAGGATGCCATTATCCGTGATATTGCCTTAGCTGCCATTCCCCATCTTCCTACAATGCAGGAGCTGGACCAGACGCTAACACTTGAAGATGTAGAGAAAGCTATCAAAGAGATTGCACCTGGGAAAGCAGCAAACAAAGATCAGATACCTCTCCAGCTCCTAAAGGCAGAGGACAGGAAGTTTGAAAGTGACAACTATGCACTTTTCTGCACCTGTTGGGAAGGAAGCCACATAACCCAGGATCTGAAAAATGCAAAGATAATTACTCTATATAAAAATAAAGGGGACAGAGCAGAGTGCAACAGCTATCAAGTGATATTTGCTCAGTGTGGTCAGCAAGATGCTTAAAAGGGTCTTGCTGAAAAGATTAAGTCCTTGCTGAGAGAGTCTACCAAGAGCCCGAGTGGGTCCAGAGCTAGACGCTCGATGACTGATATGTCCTTCACATTGCACTTGTTGCAAGAAAAAAAAAAGCTGTGAACAGGCATCTCTCTACATAGCATTCATTGATCTACAAAAGACCTTCAATATAGTTAGCAGGAACGGCATCTATAGGATTCTGTTGAAAATTGGATGTCCTCAAAAGATCCTCTCCCTATTCAAGGGGTTCCACAAGGGAATGAGGACAATCAAACAGTTTAGTATTGATACTGATATACATCAAAGCCACCAGCTTTGGCATCTTCTTCTCTGTTCTTAAGTAAGCCTTTAGAAATGATCAATCTGGCATACTAATTGAATCAAGGATGGACAGCAGCTTGTTTAACATCAGATGGTTCCAGAGCAGAAGGGATGTCACCCATCTCATTATTCAGGATCTATTTTTCCACAGATGATGCTGTATTTGTCTCTAATTCACCTGTTGAACTGCAGGTCATGATGAACATGTTCTCTGATGCATGCATCAAGTTTGGCATGGTAATCAGTATCAATACACAGTTATGTCACAAGATACCACCTTTCCACCTAAAACTGATGTCAATGAAGCTCTGGATAACACGAGTCTCTTCTGCTTTCTCAGTTCAATTCTTACCAGCTCACTTAACCTCAATAGAGAACTTGATGCTAGACTCAAAGCTTCTGTCACTTTTGGCAAACTTACATCACGTTTGGAGCAACAAGTTGCTAATCCTGAACACAAAGGTGTCCATGTATCAGGCTTGCATCCTTTGTACCCTCCTTTAGGATTGTGAAAACTGGGTTACATACTCCAAGCAGGAGCAAAGATTGAACTGTTTCCATCTCCGCAGTCTTAGAAAAATTCTTGGAGTTAATTAGGACCAATGGATCACCAATGACAAGATCCTTGAGAGAATCAGCCTACAGTCTATGCAGACTATGCTGGATGTTCGCAGGCTTTGCTGGTTGGGACCCATGGAATGCAGGCCAAAGGCTGTGCTCTTAAGAACTGCCTGCAACGCATAGGAAGGCCAAAGTGCCAATACAGCAACAAAGGTCAAGCAAGGTCTCAAGAAATTCAGCTTTCCCACTAGAAAAATCCTGCTCACAATCACGGTTTGAAAAAGTTGGATTAAGGCTGGTGCAATCACTGTGGAGTGCCATCATAGAGCCCAGGCTGAGGCCTGCAGGCAAGCCAGGAAGCAGAGTATGCTTCAACCTCCATCTGGCAAGTGGACCTGTAGCGACTGGAAGGTTTGCTGCTTGTGCATTGAGTTCTTTCCCATACCAAACACCACTTGTGGACTTTGTTGCATCTTCTTTAATCTGTCAAGATGTTGGATGGCGCACTGGGAGCTAGTGTTCAGCTGATTATCCACCAAGATCCCTAAAATCTTTCAGATCACAGCTTCCCAGGATAGCAACCCCCATCCCCAGGCCTACATTATTGGTTCCTAGATGAAGGGATTTATATTTAGTGATGTTAAAATAGGTTGTTTGTACTCAATTTACCAAGCAATCCAGGTCACTCTGAATCAGTAACCTGTCCTGTTCATTATTTACCAGATCCTCCAATTTTTGGGTCATCTGAGAACTTTATCAGTGATTTTGTGTTTTTGTCCAGGTCACGGATGAAAATATTCAAGTGTCGGTCAATGCCTCTGGGACCCCACTGGAAATGGATCCATGAAGGAAGGCCTCAGCATGTCTTTTCACATATGAGTGGACATATAAATTTGCATACCTTGGGGAGACTGGCTTAGAAAGAGAAAAGATTTGGAAACGTATGGTCTATTTCTTGACATGTATGATCAGTGATCCATTGTTGTACACTGTAGCCCTCTTATTTCCACTTTACACATGCTATTCATTGAATACTTAGTTTGTCTTCTCTATTGCCAGTTCTTTTCTCAGGGAACCAGCACCCTCCATTTTTACCTACTAAGAAAAAAATATTATCTATCCCCCCCCACCGCCCAAATATTGCTTTGATGAAAACTTCCAGAAGTCCTGTGACCCTGCAAGATTCCACATAGCATTTTAAAAGTGCATTTAGTTAAAATTCAGCAGGAAGACAAAAGCACAGATGTATTTTAAAGTGTTCAACAGTGACCAATAGGTATATACCTACCTAAAAGTGACAAGATAAACTATTATAAAAAGCACACTTAGCAGATGATCCAGACACACTGAATTTTCCCAATGGATTTAGTGAGATGGGGTCAGTTTCTGCAGATTTGTTTTCTTCAGAAAAAATTCCTTGACGAGAAGTCTCTAGACCAATTTAGAAAATGTTAGGAAAAAAAAACATGCTATCAAAACAATAGAGTGTCCACCATATAAGCCACAGTTTCGTGACAGTTCTCTTCAGACAAGGACCTGTGTGTATGCAGGCAAGCCAGGAGACAAGCCAGAGAAAACAGAAGGAAGTTTAAGTGATGTGGGATCCATTTCTTTAAATAGCTTCTCTGATCTCAGTTTCATGTTTCAGCATTTCTGACAAATAATGAGGTGGGAGAAGAGCAGCTCAGGTTTCTGTGGAATGAACAGAGCTAAGTTTGGGTATGCAGTGAGGGACAATAGAAAGGTATAAATCATAGTGAACTATTCTTCCCAGTAGCTCTACTTCACTCAACAGCATCATAGAGCCCACACTTGATTTTCTTGTATTCAGAAGTAGAGAGCTGCTTGTCATAAACAGATAGCTAAGGGTTAATGTTTCTTTTACCTGTAAAGGGTTAACAAAGGGAACCAAACACCTGACCAGAGCACCAATCAGGAAACAAGATTTTTCAAATCTCAAGGGAGGGAAGTTTTGGGTGTGGGTTCTTTGTCTCCGCTCTGTTGCTCTCTCGGCTCTGAGAGTGATCTCTCTATCTCCAGACTTCCTAATCTTCTGTTTCCCAGTTGTAAGTACATGTATAAGACAATATAAGTTTTTATATTGTTTTTGTATTTACATGTGTGTAGTTTGCTGGAATGTTTTAAATTGTATCTCTTTTTGGATAAGGCTGTTTATTCATTTTGTTTTCTTTTAAGCCAATGACCCTGTATATTGTCACCTTGATACAAAGACCATTTTTATGTCTCTTTCTTTCTTTTTATATAAAGCTTTCTTTTTAAAACTTGTTGGATTTTCTTTTCTAGTTGAGGCTCAAGAGGATAGAAATCTCTGTGCCAGGATTACAGTCTCTCTCAGGGAAAGACTGGGAGGGGGAAATCTCTTTGTGTTAGAGTTCTAAGCTTGAATTTGTATAGCCTCTGGGTGAGGGGGGAGAGAGACTTGATCTCTCGGTGTTTGTGTTTCAAGGAATTGAAGCAGGGTAATCTCCTAGTGTACCCAGGGCGGGAAGATCTGGGAGGAGGTAAAGAGGAGGAAGGGAAGTGGGGGTCCCCCAGGGAAGGTTTTGGGGGGACCAGAGTGAGCCAGACACTGGAATTCCTGGCTGGTGGCAGCGCTATCAGATCTAAGCTGGTAATTAAGCTTGGAGGTTTCATGCTAGCATCCATTTTCTGAACTCTAAGGTTCAGATTGGAGTAAGGAAAGCTATGACATGGTGGCAGTGGTGGGATAAAGATAAGAATCCAAAAGCCAGTAGGAATATTATTTTTTTTTTCTCTGCTAGGGCTTTTAAGCAGAGAGAAAGGGTTTGGTTTTAAAAGGAGCCAGAGAGAAATTTTTTTTTTTTTCTGTTTCTCTCAGTTGCTCAGTTTGGCTTGCATATTAAGCAAGGAACCATTAAGGTTTGACAAAGGGTCTTTTTGTTAAACAATAGAACTCCAATTGTGAGTCAAGTACCCAGCAGCAAAACACACATGCAAATAAAGTGGTTTTTTTTGGTTTAATTTACATGTGAAAAGATTAGCTAGAGAAAAAAAAAAGGCACTGTTGCTAGGCAAACCCCAGGACAGCACAAGAGAGAGCCAGCAGTTCAGACAATAAACACCAGAGGGCACCCCAACACAAGAAACAGGAACCATGACTACCAGGAACCCTGAAACAAAGAAAGAGCAAAACAAGGATGCAGAGAAACAAATCAAAGAAGCAGAGCACAGGCGACAAAAAAAAACAAAAAGAGGATGGAGCTGTAAAAAAAAGAAGAACAAATCAAATGGCAGCCTACAAAGAGAACAAGCAGAAAAGAGGCAGCCCACCATAAAAAAGAAAACAACAAGAACAAAGATGCAGCCCACAGAAGACAGAAAACTCCAAGAGGAGAGAAACACCAACAAGAAAGTGAAGAGAGGGAAAAACAGAGAATCGCAGCATGAACTGGAGTTAGAACAGGCTAAGCAACAGAACCCAGCCAATCCTAACAACCCTTCGCCAATACTGTTCCACAGCACAAGAAATTTCCCACCTACAAGGCAGGTGATGACACTGAGGCCTTCTTAGAAAATTTTGAAAGAGCTGCCATTGGGTACAGCATCTCTGAAGACCAGTACATGGTAGAGCTGAGGTCACAGCTCAGTGGACCCTTAGCAGAGGTGGCGGCTGAAATGCCAAAGGACAGAATGAACGATTATAAACTGTTTCAACCAAGGCCAGATTCAGAATGGGGATAACCCCGGATCATGCCCGTCGGCGTTTCAGAACCCAAAAGTGGAAACCAGATGTGTCATTTCCCAGACACGCCTACTACGTTGGAAAGAATTATGAGGCCTGGATATCAGGAACCAATGTTAAATCCCTGGACGAACTGCACCTCCTCATACAAATGGAGCAGTTCTTGGATGGTGTTCCTGAGGACATAACACGGTACATACAAGATGGAAAACCCAAAAATCTCACCGAGGCGGGGGAGATTGGAGCCAAATGGATGGAAGTGGCAGAAAGCAAGAAAGCTACTGTCAAGGGGAATGAATACCCCAGGGGGCACACCGACAATAAACCCTACAACCGAGGGCAACCCAAGACCCCACCTACAACCCAAGGAAAGCCACAGACACCCTATCTTCCACCTCACCAGTCTCCAGTAACTCACCTCGACCCAGTGACCCGTCAGCTGGAAGATGCTTTAAGTGTAATGAACTGGGACATATAAAGGCCAACTGCCCAAAGAACCCCAACCGGGTGCAAGTCATTACACCACCCATCACACCAAAGATCCCAGGCCCAGATACCTCTCAAATCCCCTTGGAGCGAAGGGAAAATTTGAGAGTGGGCGGAAAGAAGGTTACCGCGTGGAGAGACACGGGGGCACAAGTGTCAGCTATCCACCAATCCTTCGTGGATCCCAAACTCATCAACCCAAAGGCCAAAGTGACCATTTACCCCTTCATGTCACAAGCTGTAGACTTGCCTACAGCTGAACTGCCTGTCCAGTACAAAGGCTGGTCAGGAATGTGGACTTTTGCAGTCTATGACAATTATTCCATCCCCATGCTACTGGGGGAAGACTTGGCCAACCAGGTGAAGCGGGCCAAGAGAGTGGGAATGGTTACACGCAGCCAACCAGGCAAGCTTCCAGACCCATTCCTGTTCCTGAGCCGTCCACAGGGAACCCATCTGTGTTACCAGAGACCCAGACAGAGGTAGTGGACCCGGATCCCCTGCCAACGACTGAAACAACCACAGTATCTCCAGTCCCAGGCCCGGAACTGGAACAGCAACCAGCACCAGCAATTGCAAACCCATCTTCAACCCCAACACCTGAGGGCGCCAGTGAGCCTAAACTGGCAGAAGCAACAGACAACCATACCGAAGAGGCTCAGCCAGAGCCTGAAATACCACCAGGTGCACCAGCAGAGAGCGGTTCACCAACAATGGAGACAACCCCATCACCTACATCGCTTCCAGAGGGACCAAGCCCAAGTCCACAGTCCAAGGAAGAACTGGTGTCAAAAACAATTGTCCATTTTTCCCATTAATAACAGCAGCACTTTTCAATAAGTTTTTTTTTTATAATGGTGGTGTTTTTTAATCATTTCAAGTCATGTTATGGACAAAAATGCATAGGAACATGGGAAAAAAAACACAGGTTCCAAGCATGTGGAGATTGGAGTGTCTCATATCAGGGATTAAACATGATCAACCTTATTAAACCAACCAACCAAGTTTATTTATAGAAGTCTGTACATTTGTAATGAACTCAGCTAGGACACCAATGAAACAAAAACAAATAAACCCATCCCTTCCCAATGAGTGGGAGGTGTCACTCACCTTTACATGCACTTAAAAAAAGCAAAAATATGATTACATCTTCATACACAATTAGTTCTGTAACTAGTCAAGAAACGGAGTCCCTTGATGCATTACTCTCAACACAGAGAGTGGTTTGCATATAGTAACTCCTTGGCTATTGCCTCTGTTTGACAGTATTTCTGCAGAAACCACTGAGGCTTCCAGAAGGTGGCAAGTGGTAGCTGATAACAGGGGATGCTCAGGACATAACCACTTTACAAGTTCTGCACACTAAATTCACTGTGTGCACCTGTCTTTTTAATTTGATAAACTCCATTAATTAATGTGGGAAAACAAAGCAGATGTACTATTTACAACACTATCAAGGTCTCAACACGGTGTTTATTATTCCACTTAGTTTGTAACTCAGTTGTAGACATTTACTCTGGGATGAAAAGCATGTAAAAAGAATTTAGGAGTAAAAAGTTTCTGTGTAGACATTATAACCCAAAACAGTTTTTAGTAATTGCTGTAGGCAATTCAAGTTTTGCCTTGCACAATTTTGCAGTTATTCTTTAGTAAATCTTCAGAAATTTTGATAGCTGGGAAACTGTCTACTGCAAATAAAGTTTTTTTTTATTACATATCTGTAACATCATTGTAGTTGTGCATTTGATATCATTTTGGTTTTGCAGCATCTATCCAGTGTCTCCTATGAAGCGATAATGGCAGATTCCATAAATCCACTTTTTTTTGTTTTTAAAGTCAAAAGGACATACGTAAATGAGAGCCCACAACAGCTCCAGAGAAGTTGCTACAGACAGAATCAAGGAAAAAGTCTATGATTACATATTTACACAATAGTCCATAAAGGAGTTCCAAAGCTATGGACTACCTAGTAAATAAGCTATTAAAAAGTCCACAATTTGTTTACACAGCAAATATGAGCTGCTTCAAAGGTGGAATTTTTTTTTTTTTTTTTTTTATACACACAGTTCATTATATCAATTTTCACACAATTACATGACATTTCTTTAAAACTACTGTTAAAAAATTAACAAAAGAAAATTAAAATAAGAGCTAGATTAAAGTTTCATTAAGGATCCAACAAGCAAGTCACCAAGAGTCAGACTCAGGTTTAGATATCACCACTATACAGGCTCTTAGAAAAATCATGCTACGACACTCCACGAGGAGGTGTCAGGATCTTCCATTCCTTCAAGCCTCAATTTAGAAGAGCATCCTTATTTGTTCAGCGCTTAACCTCATGCTTTGGTGCTTAACTCAGTCAGGGCCTCTGAACTGTCAGACCTCTAATGCTTTTTTTAATTTAGTTCTTAATTCAGTATATTCAGTTGCATTTGTTTTGAAAAGCTCTTTGTTAAATGCCACTTATATTTACACTGGATTTTTACACCTGAGTGATTATCAAGCAGTCATCTTGTTTCTAGTCAAACATTCCATAAAGCCATACAATCCTTGTGCTAGTGTTTTACTGCACCTGTACCAGTTATATATAGAAAATATGCATCAGGAACTGCCCTCGTACATTTTCAGCACAGTTTCTACCTTGTCCTTCCCCTTCCACACAATATGAACTGATTTCTTTTTTAAAGCCAAGTTTAGAATTGCTCACAAAGCAAAAAAACCAAAAACCACAAACAGGTTGGAGCCCAGTAAAGACAAGGTGACATGAGACAGATAGGACATTGAATGATTAGTTGGATTTGTAGAAGAAATATAGGAGCCTGCCTGATGAGCGCCCAGGGGGCATCCCAGAAGCTACAGCAAGAGACTTCATTCAGCTACAGCAAGAGACTCAAGATACACTACAAATCTACAGAGGACGAGTCTCATACAAGAGTTGTTTGTGGGACTCTCAACAAGTATGTGTGAGTAAAAAGGGGAACGTGAAGGTATATCAGCCAGGCCTGTTTATTAAGAATCACATTTAATGAGTTTCTTTCTTTCAATTTCAGATGCTCAAATACAGCTGGTAGAAATTCAAAACAGCCGTAAAGAAATGTGACAGACTGATACAAATAGTACTGCAGCATAAAAAATGATAAAAAAACCTGAAAAAAAGTTACATAACACCCTCCCCCCAAAAATTTACACTTTGAACCTAAGCCAGTTTTTGAAGTTTCCCTTCTCCAGAGCTAGGAGGAGGAAGAAGAGAAGGAAGAAAGTGCAGATGACCTTCAAGCCACAAAGGTCTTGTGCCAATGTTTACTCGCCGTGCCTGGTGGTGGTATGTAAAGAGAGATCACCGAGTGCCGATGCTGCCACCACCAAAGAGATTCCTACAGAAATCCCAACTTGAGGCTAATACTGAACACTTAGAGTAGACCAACGAGCTGCATCAACAATAAAAAAAAAAAAAAAAAAAAAAAAAAAAAAAAAAAGAAGTGGGAGAACCCCAAATAGCACAGATCCACATTTGTGAAAGGGCAAGAAGGGAGGTCTATACAGTAAATAGTCAAATGGTTTATGTTACAGATGACTGGCAGTTTTAAAGAGTCTCTTCCCAGCTCCATTGCTGCTCCAACCCAAAAGGGAAACTGAAAAAGGGAGGAAGAAGAGAAGTTGGGACATCATCGTGGAGCATGCAGGATTGGAAGCAGCGGAGTGGGTATGCTCAAATAAGCCCCCGCCTTTTCTTGTAGTCTTCCAGGTTCAGTGATCGCCGAGGGGCACCATCTTTTGCTGGTGGAGCTTTGGAGGTGATGGCAAGTGTCTTAGACTCTGTGAGGAAACAACAGAAAGTCAGTACTAGAAGACATGGAAGTGGAAGTTCTTTTGCTTGGTGGTAAGGGTAGGAGAGAAGAGATTTCAGCTTTCCCTGCCACAAAATGAACCAAGCTTCTTTGTGATAACTTCACCTTGGAAGTATGTTTAGCTTCTCTGCTAAACATAAATTAATAGTACGTTGAACTAAAGGTATTTCCAATTATGTGACAAGCATGTTCTGTTTTGACTTTGCACCTCTTAAACCTGCTCTCTGCCACCAATGTTTCCATCTCCGGAAGAAACTACTCTGAAGTTATCAATGTTGCTGTCTCACATGGTGCATTGCAGGGTTCTGACAATGAAGGATATTTGTTACATGAGCATAGCAGAGGCACAGGACAGACCTCACAGGGGGGTGAAACCAGCCAAGTTTTCTATGCAACATTTCTTTACTTGCATAATAAAAAGCTTTATCTAAGCCAGGTTTTTTCATGCTGAATAGTGCAGCCTCCCTGACTCCCATCTCATTCTCCTTCAATCCATCCAACACACTAATGTCAAGATGCAACTTCACAAAGAATCTATCTGCTCTGAGCACATACAGTCACTCTCAGATCCCGATACTGGTTCTCACTCAATAGTAAAAGCCAAATTTTGCAAAATCCCAACTCGTTACCCACTCTTACATTAGATTTAAGCTCCCTGCCATGGCATACACTGCGCTGTTCACCTTTTGGCTTTTCTCTTTGGATTTGCCTCCCTTGCTCACTTCATTCCTCCAAAGCCCTTCACTCCCACTACCGCCTTGTGTGTCCTTCAACTGTTGTCCTTCTGACTGCTTCCACACTGACTCTTATGCCTACAAGGCCCTTCTTAGCCTGTTCTGCCACAACTTAATGTTCTCCTTCATTTCCCTCCTGAAACTACTACTTGGGAACATAGGAACTTCCATATTGGATCAGCCCCACGGTCCTCTTCAGAGAGGCCTGCTAACTCTAGTACTCCAAGCAACCTGATGCAAGTTAAATCTTCATTATTCACACTATGTTACACCCCCACCCACTCCCTACATTTATCAAGTTGTCTGTTTAGACTGCATGCTCTTTGGGACAGAGGCCTTGTCTTCCTATGTGTCTCAAGCCCATTGCTGGCACTGCATAAACAAATGTCACCATCAAAAAGACTATGTAGAGAGGTAGCTATTGTAGTTGAATTGTAGTTCACTGCTACAATTAACATCTTATCTCCTTCCCTCATTAGACTACTGTCCTGGTGTCCCAAGAGTTTTACTAGCAACATGCATCTCAAAGCAAAGTCATAGATGTTCCTATGGTACAGCACCTTCTCTTAAAGGTATTTGCCAGAACTACAGTACAAAGCCCGTAAGTTCCATTCCCAAGTCCGCTGCTGATCAAGACAGCAGTTGACTCTCAACTAAAACTGCAAAGAATCCTGTGGCACCTCACAGACTAACAGACGTTTTGGAGCATGAGCTTTCGTGGGTGAATGCCCACTTCGTCAGATGCATGTAGTGGAAATTTCCAGGGGCGGGTGTGTGTATATATATATATGCATGCAAGCAAGAAGCAAGCTAGAGATAACGAGGTTAGTTCAATCAGGCAGGATGAGGCCCTGTTCTAGTAGTGGAGATGTGTAAAAGCAGCAAAGAATCCTGTGGCACCTTATAGACTAACAGAGGTTTTGGAGCATGAGCTTTCGTGGGTGAATACCCACTTCGTCAGATGCAGCCTCATCCTCCCTGATTGAACTATCCTCCTTATCTCTAGCTTGCTTCTTGCTTACATATATATATACCTGCCCCTGGAAATTTCCACTACATGCATCCGACGAAGTGGGTATTCACCCACGAAAGCTCATGCTCCAAAACCTCTGTTAGTCTATAAGGTGCCACAGGATTCTTTGCTGCTTTTACAGATCCAGACTAACACGGCTACCCTTCTGATACTCAACTAAAACTGGCAGCCCTGGTCCATATACTTCTGTAATCTAGCAAAACTAGAAAATCACCTCCCTGCACATACATAAGAGACACCCACCTGAGCTGGGAACCTGAAGATCAATCTTCACATCAAAGTCATGCACTTTGAACAGGTCCTCTGAGAGGTCACTAGCTGATTTCGAATTCACGTCTTTGTCCTTCCCCTGACCCTGAAATTTAAACAAAGTTTCAGCAGTAGCAGCAGCACAAATCTGACAAAGTAGAGTCAAAGCCAGAGATGAGAAAGTTATTAGCTACCATCATGTTCAGTCTGGTCCTTCTGTTGTAAGAGAGGCTACACATTTATCTTAATTATGAGCTTAATTGTAAAAAGTGAGTGAAAATTCACAAAAATGTCATGATAACCTATAACACCACTGATAAAAAGCGTTCCAAAATGGAGACAGACTGAATTAGTCCAACCTAAAAGGCCTGCTGATATAACCCCAGGCCAGTGTTAAGATCATGACAGGTAAACAAGAGAAGTAGGGAACTGGAAATCAATTAACCAAAATAGGTATGTAGAAAATTAGGCCTAATCGGTGAACAAAATAATGAAGGGATAGGGTATTGCCCCATCACTCCCTTTTGGGGGTCTTTAAAAGACTTTGGGGGAAAACAATTGAAAGACTAATATGGATGCTGGCTAAAAGACTGGCGAACGGGAAAGAGCGAGCTTCACCATTGGGACTGCCATTCTCACCATCTCTCAGACCTTGCGATCTACCGTGAAACCATCCTAATCCTGAAAATATGTCCTAACCAGACTGGGGGCTGGGAGGGAATGCAAAAGGGATCCAAATGACATTACCATCTCCACCTGAATCCTCACCACTACCTGGGGTACAAGACAGTCTTCCCTGTCCCTTTGTGGATCCTTTCCCTCCCCCACTTCATTTTCTTCTCTTTTCTATCCCTCTGCTTTTTCCTTCTGTCTAATAAAAGCCTGGCTTAGCTGGCTAAGACTGTTGTGAAATACACACTGCTGTAACCAAAAGGTAAATAAAAGCAGCTCAACTAACTTCTTTTCTTTCTTCCAAAAGGACAACTATTTCCACCTTTATGTCACGTAATACCCTGCCAGTTACAGGGTGTGGAGAGGTTTCTTTCTGAAAATGCTCTCCAGCAAAAGGGTACAAAGAAAGTTAACATGAAAACCTTAATTAATAGTTTACATTTCAAATGCTTTCTCCCCCCTCCACCCCATTCTGTATTTGTAATAAAAGGTTAAAAGACATTTCATGGTGTTTGCGCCATGGTACTAAGCAGGCTAAGGTCTCTGTACCCCAAACTTTGTGTAACACTGTTTAATACTGGACAGTAACAGGGTCACGTTAACATCTTTAATTCTTTGGGCCCATTCATTCCATCTCAATTAATACAACACTTCTCTATAGCCATGACTCCAAGGCACTATGATAATACAAATAAATAGTAATGGTACCTTAAAATTAAACTGCAGGATTCTAAATAAAAAGATGGAGGAACACAGCAGAGGAGGGATGCAGTACTTGCCTTGCCCATGTCCTTTGGAGCATCCGGTAAAGCACCAGATCCATATTTTGCATTTAGTTGGGCGAGGATGGCAGCTTGGACAGCAGGATCCCTGGACTATGAGCAAGAGAGACAGTGAGCAACTGTATTTCCTTGGTGATACCCACGCAAGATCTGCCCTGACATTAAAACTCTAAATGTTCAGATTCAAAGAGCTTAAGGCCCGAATGGGCAATTAGATCATTTTGTCTGACGGGGTAACTGATATAGATATATCAGTTACCCCTGTATTGAGCCCAATAATTTGTGCTTGGTGAAAGCATAACTTCCAGGAAAGTATCTAGTCTTGATCTGAAGACATCAGGAGAGGGAGAATCCACCGCTTCCCTTGGTGGTTTGTTCCAATGATTAATGACTCTTACTGCTAAAAATACCCCCAAAACTCTGTGCCTAATTTCCAACTTGAATTTTTCTGGCTTCAGCTTCCAGCTATTGGATCTTGTTATGCCTTTCTTCTCTACATTAAAGAGCCCTTTAGTATGGGGTATTTTCTCCCCATACAGTGGACACAAGTACCTTTTCAATCAAGTCACCTCAATCTTTTTTGATAAGTTTAAGTCTCTTCCTGTAAGGTATCTTCTCCAGTCCTCCAGTAATTTGTGTGACTCTTCTCTGCACCTTTGCCAACTTTTCAACATCCTTTTGAAACTGTGGACTCCAAAACTGTATGCAGCATTCCAATGTGCTAAAGAGGTAAAAAACCCCTCCCTACACCTACTCCCATTTACACAAGGATCACATAGCCCTTTTTTGCCACAGCATTGCACCATGTTGAGCTGCTTGGTCACTATGACCCCTAAATCCTTTCAGAGTCACTGCTTTCCAGTCCACAGTCCCTCTCTTCCCCCTCAGATGTTTTAGGAAACTATGCACTCAACTGAATATTTTAAGTGTTAAAACATATATTATGTTCCACAGTGAGACTCTGCAGCTATACCAGCACAGAGCAGGTTGTTGTCCCAGAGCTGTCCTATAAGAATTTATTAGTGAGTTCCAAAGCACCATCATCTCCCTGCTCCTCCATGCCCATGCCTGGATCACTACATCTCCAATACGCTTCACCAAGAATAATGGGCTGTAACACCTTTTCCTTGTGGTGGATGTACCGATCCTGGCCTGAGTATGTATCACCATTGTATCTGGACAACTGTTCCCAATAGCCCTTCCTGACTGTGCCACTAAGTATATTTATTCTTTTCCTTTCTATTCCACACACGGACAGTCTGCACTGCTCCCTACCATCCTCCACTTGCCTTGGACTGACTTCAGTGTTATACTTACATTGGACACTATCGTGGGCTTGCACTGCCGCCTAGTAAAAGGGTCCATTTGCTGGTTTTTCATATTGTGACTTTCAGCCTGCAGAAGAAGCAATGAACAATCTTATATAGCTCACTATTTTCATCTGTCTTGCCTTTGTCAACCCCCACACAGACACCATAGCCATCTGCAGCATCAAGGTTAGAAGGACAGCAAGCACCACCAATAACCTCTACTAGGTCATATCCGCAAATTTTAAATTCCAATCACTCTACTCCCTGAAAGACAAAGTGGAGAGACTACTTACATACCTCTCACGGATGTTATGAGACTTAGTGTTTGTTAAAGTCCCTTGAATGAAAAGCGCTACAGGGCAGAGCCGTATTTCCCTCCATTACTATACCTCCTTAAGTCTGATTTCTGACTCATGCAATGCCTGGTATGCCAATATTACAACCATCATGGAAACCAGTTGAGAATGGGGCTGGTCACGGGAGGGGCAAGTAATTTCTTTATAATACCACTTTGAGTTTTGTTTTGTTTTTAAAGAACATCTTGTAGGATAAAATAAAATGTGGTAAACCTCACCATGTAATCAGCTACCCGCCACTCCCCTACAAATTTCTTTTTTTCTGCTAGCCCAAGTATTGCTTCAACATTCCTTACCACTAGAGCCTTCTCAGACTCCACAATGTTCCATTCTCGATTCCTCTGGTTGATGTAACTATAAAAAAGAAGGGTGGCAGAGAGGAGGGGAGAGGAGAGGAGACAGAGTACGACAACAGTGTTATGTAATGCACACTACCCAAAAGCAGAAAATCATAGAAACCCAAGACTGGAAGGGACCTTAATAGGACATCTAGTCAAGTCCCCATCACTGAGGCAGAGCTATGTATTATCTAGAACAGCGGTTCTCAACTAGGGGCCCAAGGCCCCCTGGGGTGCTGCAAGCAGGTTTCAGGGGGTCTGCCAAGCATGTCTGGCATTAGACTTTCTACAGCCCAGGGCAGAAACCCAAAGCCCTGCCGCATGGGACTGCAACTGGGGCCCCCATGCCCCACCATCAGGGGCTGAATCTGAAGCCTGAGCAACTTAGCTTTGTAGTACCCCCTGTGGGGTGGGGCCCCAGTAAATTGCCTTGCTTGCTACCCCCTAATGGCAGCTGTGACTTTTATATGCTGAAAAAAAGTCATTGTGGCACAGGTGAGCCATAGAGTTTTTATAGCATGTTGTGGGAGCCTCAGAAAGAACAGGTTGAGAACCCCTGATCTAGAAGACCATCTCTGACAGGTATTTGTCTAACCTGTTCTTTAAAACCTCCAAAGGAGATTCCACAACCTCCGTAGATAATTTGTTCCAGTGCTTAACTACCATTGCAGTTACGAAGTTTTTCCTAATGTCTAACCTAAAGCTCACTTGCTGCAATTTAAGCCCATTGCTTCTTGTCCTGTCTTCGGCAGATATGGAGAACAATCCCCTCCTCTTTATAACAACCTTATATGTATTTGAAGACTGTTTTCTCCCCCCTCAATCTTCTCCAGATTGAAAACACTGGATTTGTTTAATTTTTCCTCGTAGGTCATATTTACCAGACATTTCATCATTTTTGTTACTCTCCTCTGTATTTTCTCCAATTTGTCCACATCTTTCCTAAAGTGTGGTGCCCAGAACTGGACAAAGTAATCCAGTTGAGGCCTTACCAGGGCTAAGTAATCCTTTATGTCCGTCCCTGGCTAGTTTAATCTCATTTTGTGCCTTGGCCTTTCTAATTTTTTCCTTTATGCTCTTTTTTCAATAGTCATTTTACTTAAATGATTGCTGTCACTGGCAATCATTTTCTGGCACAACACCCTTTATTTGAGATGGTTGGGAAGAAAGATTTCATTTTTGACAACAGGAAACTGATTCTGGTGCATATGATCAGAGGGAGAAAAACAGCAAGTGAATAAGTAGCATAATTAGCAACCAAGGTATTCAGGTCATAAGTACATGTACAGGAAAGAAGTGCCAGAAGTGCAAGTAGCACTAAATTTTTTTTTTAATTGGTTTCTCTCTTCTGTTGCCTTTTTATTGATGTGCTTTGAAGGGACAATGCCAACTTCAGGTACCTACCTGATTGCAGAAATGTTCTTTGTCCGCTGGCGGTCCAGGGCCTCTGCTCTTTCTTCCAGTTCATTAAGCTGATCTTGAATCTGTTTTGCTTTGTCCTGGTCCCCCAAGTCCTCTGCCATAGCCTTCAACCAACCAGTAATTTGTTAGGCATAATTCTCCACCACAGGGCCAGTCATAGATATTAGGGATAGACCTAGAGTCATCTAGCCTGTTTTACTTCAGTGGCGTTCTTACTTCTACCACTAGAATAAGAGGATCTCATTTTTCGTTCCTATACAGAAGACTGCTATAGTTTGATTAAAACTCATCTTTCCCTTGCTCGGTACAGGAAAAGACTGATTATTATTGCAATTGTGAATTTTAGTTTAGTTAATGCAATGGGAGCTTAAATCAGCCTCCTTCAATGAGATATACAATACAATCTTTGTCTAGCGTGCCACCTGGTGGCAGCGATTAGACATTCTTTCAGCAAGTCAAAACTCAAAAGCTTCTCTCTCACCAACAGAAGTTGGTCCTATAAAAGATATTGCCTCACCCACCTTGTCTCACTAAAACTGAACATATACCATCCCATAACCCACAACTCCGCATAAGTGGATTTCAGTAAATGATGGCTTATCTATAAAGTTAAATCAGTCCAAAGTGTGCAAGAGCAAAGTTAACAGGATGCTAAATCCCTTGTTTTCTTGGGTTTGTATTTTCTAGTACACTTCTACCTCGATATAATGCGACCCGATATAACACAAATTCAGATATAATGCAGTAAAGCAGTGCTCTGGGGGGCTGTGCACTTCGGCGGATCAAAACAAGTTCAATATAACGCGGTTTCACCTATAACGCGGTAAGATTTTTTGGCTTCCAAAGACAGCGTTATATCAAGGTAGAGGTGTATCAACTTAATGAGAAAACCAAGTGTAGATTTTTCCTTGGTGTGAGAAGCTAAGGCAATTTTTATTCTTCAAAGGGTATTTTAAACTGTTTGACTTTTAGGCCTGTGCTATGCACATGACCAAGTAAGCCACTCAAGGCTCTGAATATTCAAGTCTCTTCACATGAGACTTTGACATGGATAGAAACCACAACAGCCAGTAAATAGCTCAGCCATCTATTTCTTTCAATAGGAATTTGAACAGCAGGCTGTAAAAACCAATATAAGCAAGCAATTCTCAAATTCTCCGAAGAGTATATAGTAGCAATAACGAGGAAAGAAAGTGAACTTCTACAGCCACCAACTAGGAGCGTCTCACCCTGAGGACAAGAAAGGAAGCTGAGACAGCTGCTGGCTGTTGTACCTCATCAGCAGGTGGCAAGTGCCCTCCAAGGGAGGAGGAATTTAATGATTCTGACTGGGCTCCAGATGTTCTGGAACCCTGCAGTTCTCTGCATTCTATTTGCTGTAGAACTTAAGTCAAGTTGCTGCAGAGTATGTGGTGCTTTGGTTATAATTAGCATCCAAATAAGCTTGGATTCTTCAATCAAGAGAGCTTTGCACTAAGTAGGCGAGTATCATCTCTTACCTTCTCCTTTAGTAGCTGAGTTTTCTTCATGGCATAGTTGGGAGGGGCTTTTCGGAACCTCTCTTTCTCTTTCACAATCTTTCACATGAGCAGAACAGAAGAGAGAAGTAATAACAATATATTCATTTTATAATACCTGGAGGAGCTACAAGTGACAGGCCAACCGGTCCCATTAAACATACGACAATATTTACTTCTACAGAACTTTTTTTTTCAGCTGTATCTGACCTTTGCGTTCATTACTCTACCAAAACACAAACTAACAAGTTACAACTTTCACTGTATATATGGCCTATAACAGACTAATGACACCAAATTACACTTAGTAAATCCTGAGCTAGTAAAGAGCTGAAGAATTGATAATAGAAAACTTTAATACGATGCCAATAACTACTTAGGACTCTGCACTATTCTACTCTGCTCAGAAGAGAAACAAAGCAAAGGAACTCTTCGCAAGGCTGCAGCACAAGCCAGAGATTGGGCACAGAACACTGAGAATATAATAAAATAGGAGTGGGTATTGAAAAATCAGGCCTAATTAGACCCCATACTATTCTTTCCATCTCTGTCATTTATTCCACTTAATTTTGTTACTTGTACCTTTCCCATTCAGCACCACCCAGGGCCAGCTTTAGGTACCAGTAAACCAAGCACATGCTTGGGGCAGCACAATTCCAGGTACGGCGTTTTTTGCTTCAGCAGTCCGTCCTCGTCCTGGTTTGGGTTATTTTTGGTTTTTGGCTTGGGGTGGCAAAAAAACTAGAGCCAGCCCTGGCCCCACCACAGTGAAATCAAGCACGTCTGACTTCACAAGCGCCAGAGCTCTGCTCTTGTGAATTCCTGCTCCTTTTGAGCACTGCCCTAGTGTCATTCTAGGAGACACTACTTACAGGGCCACATCTCAAAGTACAGTCAATTCATTTACCTCCTCAATGTCTTGGTCATTAAATTTGTAGTTGAGGGCTTCTTTGATGGACACTTCCTTCTTGTTTATCTCATCTAGTGTAGGCAACTGCATACCAGCAGAGAACATCTAGATACAAAAACAGAAAGAGTAAAGATCATTCCCCACTCAGAGTATCTCTGGCAGAGAGCTGCTGCAAAGAGGAAAAATTTGGGCAAACTCACCGCTTCCTTCCACTTCATGAACTCACTTTCAGTAAATTCCTGATTTGAAACAAACTCCAGACGAAACACACGTTGGTCACTGCCATGCCTGCAACAGAGAAAAAAAGTTACCAGGAAAACTCATATGCCAACCAATACAATAACGTGCCCATCTGCTGGATACAAAGCAATGACTTGGGGCTACAAAGAAAGACAAAGGTTCAATGCACTCTAGCCAGTTGAGTGACTATTTAGGCTACTCTCATTTTGTTCACTACATGTCTACCTCCATCCCAAAATTCCTGCACACACTTTGGTGAGTCAGTTCTGTTCCATTCTGCATATGAAAGACTGTATTGGGGGAGGAGAAGCAGCATACTGCCAGATAGCCTACACACAAGAAGCTGAGGGGAGGAAAAGCCACGCAGGCTGCAGTGGGTGGTGGTTTCTCTCAGGCACCAGGAGAAAAGCCTAACCTGATTCTCAGACTTGGGTTTGTCGACTTGTTTGGGAGCTCTGAAGCAAGGCCATGGTGAATTGTTCGTTATGATTCCTGTTCTGTAACCTTATTAAGAGGGGAGGTGGCATTTGGTCAATGTGTGTTGGTTTCTCCCTGCCCTGAACTATTTAAGTGACTTTACCTTGGGAAATTAGTGAGACAGACTGACAATATCCTGTGATGTTGTGAACAAGCCTAATAGAATTAAGATAAATTTAATTCAATAAAGTTAAACCTCACTGAAATAGGGTTAATACTCTTGGGGTAAACTATATTAAAAATGCAACTGTGTGTTGTGGCATTGTATGCATCTTCTCTAGCAGCAGGAGGGATGCTAAATGAACTTCCTCCATCATCAGCCTTGGAAGCCAGACCATCCTTCTCCTTCCCCCCTTCCGCTTCCCCTAAGAGATATATATTCTAGTTCAAACTGGATTGTCCAGTGACCAACAGACAAAGAAAATACTTTCTGATAAATAACCTGGGTTTAGACGGACTCAGGGCTGTCTTCCTGATCCAGCCAATGGACAGGACCTCTGATCCATGGAAGGTCCCAATCCTCTGGGGAGGGCTGGAAGAACTCAGTCTATTAAGGCCCCATAGGACTGGGTGCTTTTTCTGAGCTGGAGCTGTGGTGAACTGTTAAACACAAAGACTCCCCTAGAGTGGACGGTTAAAGGATTTATGCTGCCAGAATCCATGTGAGGACTGGGGTTCCCGGTAAGCTTATTAGTGTGCATGGAGATTTTCTCTGTAAAGTATAAAGTAGGGTTGCTTAGAAAGCACTGTGCGGTAACATATCTATAGCAATTATACTCTTCATCCATCTCTGAAGAGAGAGCAAAACATGTCCGTTTCAGCAGACTGTCTTGGCTAGCAAATAAACAGGGAAAGTAGGGAACTGTGCAACCTGCAAATACCCTGATCACAAAGGGAAGAGACATGGGTCTCCATCCAGAAATGCAATGACTAGGAGCATCCACAGGGACACACATCTCAAAGAATCATCATTACTGCACAAGGCGAGTAACTTCCTCCTCTTCTTTGAGTAGGGTCTCTATGGGTCCTCCACGCCACGTGACTCCAGTGCAGTATCCCTAATGGGAGGCTGAGGCTTCAGCATCTAGTCTGTTATGAATGACAATGCTGCGGAAGCAAAGACAGCATCAGAAGCACAGCACCTGGAAATTGCATAGTGTTTTGCGAAAGTATGCTCAGACGCAGAGGTTGCTGCCCTGCAGATTTGAGGGATAGGGACATGCCTGAGGAAGGCGACAGAGGAGGAACCCAATTTCGTGGATTGTGCGTGGATTCCGGATGGAGGTACTACATTATGAACCTGATAGTGTTCGATACAGTTCAAGTTCCATTTGGAGAGGCTCTAGGATGATATCGCTGCACCTTTAAACCTTTGTGCAATGGAAAGGAAAAGCTTAGGAGATCTCCTAAAGGCCTTCAGCCTGTTCAGGTAAAAGGCCAGGGCTCTTCTAATGTCTATTGTGTGCAGTATAGCCTCCCTGTTATCATGGTGAGGCTTAGGGTAAAAGGTCAGGAGGTAAATGAGTTGGTTTATGTGAAAAGATGGTCATCTGGGGGATGAACTCAGGTGTAGCGTAAGACTAAGCTTGTCCTGAAAAAATATTGTATAAGGGGTGTGTGCCATCAGTACCGCTGTTTCCCCTATTCTTCTCACTGAGGTGATCGCCAACAGGAAGGCTGTCTTCATAGACTGGTATGTGAGCAAAAGTAGCCATGGGTTCAGAAGACTGCCTAGCCAGGCTCTTTAGCACTAAGTTTAGGTCTCATGTTGGGGTAGGATGTCTGGGTTGGGGAAAAAGGTTTACTGTACCCTTGAGGAATTAATTTGTGGTTGGGCGTGAGAGCACTGAGTATCCCTCTATTTGTTGATGGAAAGCTGCTATGGCAACTAGGTTAACTCTGAGTGAACTAAGAGATAATCCTGATTTCTTGAGAGTCAGTATATCATCTAAGACCACTGGGAGAATAGCCAATGTCAGGGAAATCTGTCTGGAGTTACACCAAACTTAAAACATGGTCCACTTCTGAAGGTAAAGTACAATGTGCAACCGATTTTCTACAGTGTAGCAATACACCCTGTACCTCAGAGCAGGATCTTTCTGTGATCAGCTGGGCAAGACACAAGCGCACCTACAGTGGAGCACCCAGAGGGACCCTATTCGAAGACGACGACTAAATTAGAATGTCCTTAACGCTAAGTGAAGAAGACAACCTCTATCTAGCTTCTAAACAGTATCAGAAGTTCTCACCACCAGCCAGTCAGCTTTCTACTTCTGATGAGCATCTCACACGGCTCTCAGATTACCAGGGAATCCTCACTGTCTGGGGAAGCTAGCTGCCCTGATGAACATGCCCTTAGAGCAATGATTATCTCCTTAAACTAGGCAGCAAAGGCTATTACCAGCCATCAGAGGTGTGAATGATTAATAAGGCTCTTTCAGAGAACTTATCAAGTTATTGCAGACCTGCACCAAATGCGTTCTCCAAACATTTGGGAGAATTAAGAAAGCAGGTGTCTCATTTTCCTATCTCACTAGGATGTTGTGAGGATCAGTGCATTACCATGCTGAATGCCTCACAGTCTTTATCGGGGTCCATACATATATGAGAGAGAGAGAGAGATTTCATATTATGTCCATCTATCCACCATCTAGTATTTAAGCAGCACTGTGCGCTGGTCCTTGTTCTGCCTCTGCCATAGAGGATATATTTCCCCATTACCCTTGTGGAGGTAAAGAGAAGAAAAAAATACAGATGGCTGACATCGCACAGCAGGAATACACAGACATCTGCTCTGGCAATCTCCAGCTGAATTTCTCAGACCACAAGGGACCGAGGTGGACATTTTGTGACCTATTTACTATCTCCCTATTTAAGGGGGAAGAGTGTTCTGACAAGCATGTTGTGATGGTAGAAAAAAAAAAATCTGCTTTATGGCTCTCATCTCCATACCACACAGAAAACATTACACCCCATAAGAAGGCAATGCACCAATTGATAAAATTACTCTGTCACCTTACCGTAACTGTAGTCCTTTATTTGTCCTGGTACCCCCAAGCTGGTAAACCTTTGCAGTTTCTACAACACCAGTTATTTCAGCAACCTAAACCATAAAAAAGATGTGCAGAAGAACAGACTGTGAGGACTAAGTTCATGCCATTTTCCTGGACACTATCCATACTTCAAAGTCCTCTACACTTGAGACCAAGCTTAGTCTGATTAATAATTCTAACTAAAAATCATCATCTAGAGCAAAGAAAGTTACACTGAAGACTAGTCCCTGCTATTATAGCAGATACTGTACAAGTTACTTCGTATAAGTTCGTTCTTCACTTTCAGCTGGCAAGCAGCTGGCAGTTTACAATGCCAGCTGAAATAAGTATGGCATTTAAGTGGCCTCAATTCTTCCCCAGTAGCATGGTGTGTATAAGCCTACAGTAAAATAGCTGTATCTGGTATGGGGAGGAAATAAAATACACCTTCAGCACTGCCCCATGTGTTAAGCACAATCACTCGGAAGTACCAGTTTTTGACTGGAACTTCAGAGGATGCTGCCATATTCTTTCATGTAGTCACTGTGATGAACAGCAAGGAAGTGATTAAATTATCTCCCCAAGAGTAGTCAGATGTGTCAGATTATTTTATTTTATTTTACACAATTCGCACAAGAGAAAAAATGGATCTATGCTCTTGCTCATCAGTACACAAAACCAGTTTGACAGCACTACCTTGCCTTCACTGTTGAGCACAGCTGGTGTTAAATCCTTTACCAACGTCCTCAAATTCACTAACAGTTTTGAAGCAGCAATTACTCTTCTTCTGAAGAGCACAGGCAAAGTGGAAATGTCTGGTACCGTAGTGCATACTTTCTGATTTCTCCCAAGATGAAGTGGTAAGAAGTTACGG
>NC_133772.1:90766052-90790967 GCF_003597395.2 Chelonoidis abingdonii
CACACCCCATATACCCTGTCCTAACCCGTAGAGGCCTGCACATCCGGCCGGCCGAACCCTCTTTCTCCTTCTCCTCCGCCCAGCAGCTCCCCCTCCCCCCTGCCGGCTCACATTACAACCTGACTACCTGTCCCTCACCTACAGACATCCCCTGCTTTCCCGTTCCCCACACAGACAGTCCCTACTCCATCACAACCACAAATTACAGGAATCGGGAATCATACTGATCCTTACTTGGTCACCACCACCACCACCACCACAACTCAAAAATTAATTTTCCATACAGAACAAAGAGAAGGAGAGCAGCATCAGTTAGGGTCGGAAGACTAGGTTTTCAATATTGTGTTAGTATGGCCCCAATTTATCAAATTGATTTAGAAACTAATAAGCTGCAGCTCCCTATTTGGCCACCTTACCCCTCGAATTTTTATTTTTATTTTTTTTTAAAAACAAGCCATCTCCACTACTCTAACAGCAGCAGGCTCCATCAGCACATAATGAAGGATCTTTTACTTGTAACCACCCAATAATTATGAGCTCTCTCTCCTGAGAGACCAGACAAATAATGGCAGCTGTGAATATTGCTGTGCTAGTAAATGGGAATCAAATCCCTGGAAGACAAACTCACCCGATAGACAGGTTTACTGTTGTGGTTCCCAATGCCGATACGCACAAAGCAGCCAGTGACTGTCTTGGCAAAGAAGGGCATATGACACCAACGCTCCAGCTTATGCCGAGATAACCGTACTCGATTCAGTTCTTCAGGTAAGGAGACTGGCTGGGATTTGGGAGGAATTTCTTCTTTTCTGGTTTGGAAAAGACAAGGAGGACAAAAGAAATGTAAATCTACTAGCATCAAACAAAGGGGTTTCAATTAGTTATCTAAAGTATTTGTAAAAGGATTCAATTTGTCAGGATGGAAGAGTGTAGTTATTTGAATTTAGTACTCATGAGAGGTGTACAATGGAAAGCTCTGGAGATAAAAGCCCTGTATACATAGGACAAGTACAAGTACAGCATGGGCAGTAGTTTCTCTTACACTTCTCAACTATGAGCCAGGTTCTTCAGGGTGCAAGTACTGTTATCTCCAGGGAAATTTAACCCTTGGTCCAGGGTCACCAAATCACAAAGCAATGATAGTAAATTTCAGTCACTACAAATATTGGCACAATTTGAATAGTGATGTAGGATTCTTATCCTACCATTACAAGGCTCCTCAACCAGTCAGTTTACACTCAACATTTTTCACAATGCAAGTGTGTAGCTTCAATTTTTCAACACAACTGAGGCTATTTCAAAATGTTTCCCCAACTGGTTTAGCTCTCAAGGGTTAAGTGGATACTCTGGTGCCAACAAGCAAGAATTACCTCATCTTCCAATCACTGCAGACAACAGGAAAGAACACACTTGGGTCACAGGAGAGTGTTCAATCCTACTGCTGATCCAGTGGAGGGAAGCTGGACTACAAGAGGGAATGCAAATAAATCCCAAATCCAGTTGCACGTAGAAGCCCGCAAATGACATTGCCAAGAGGCAGAGCCACCTCTGATGCACCAAGTTGCCCCCACTTAATCCTCTAAACCAAAACATGGTCAGACAGGTATTTTAAACATACGTGCGCACGCGCACACACCAGCAGTTTTCTATAACCTGTGTTCAATACTTACTCTTCCTCCTCATCAGAAGAGGATGATCTGGATGTGCAATCACTCTTCTCACTAGACTTATCATCCTCTTCTTCCTCTTCATCATCTGAGTATACTTCACTAGTTTTTAATGGCTGTTTTTTTGCAAGCAACTCAGCTGAAAAAGGAAATAATTGAGCTTTTATTTTTGCTGAAAGCTTCTCCTTGCACTTGGAACCTTCAGTTGTAAGACACAGGATAACCAGATAATAATGTGCTCACAAGCTGAAAACCGGCTTCATAGCATGCAGTTACACTTACATCTAAGCATTCACTTAGTCACTGTAGGTTTACTGTTTGAAACAGACAAACAGGAGTATGCAAAAAAGTTTCCTAAATCTCAGCTGTGCTCATTTGAAACACTGGGTGGAGCACAGCAACGTGGTAAGGAAACAGGATTCACATATGCATACTTGAGCTTATTGCTACTTTGCCCGTCTATCTGCTCATGACAACTTTTGGAAGAAAAGGCACAGACCCCTACGGGTCTTTTTAACCATTCTAGGCAAGGACCAAGGAAGGCCAAAAAGATAGTGTCACAACTTCAGTTTGCAACAAGATGCCTGGGGCAGGTGGTGGAAAGAACAAAATGTGTTCTGTTTACATGTATAGAAACAGATGGCCATAGACAAAACATTACTAAGAAATTAACAGAGTCTACGTCGTTTAGGGGTTCAGTAATGGAACCTTTCACCTCTAGGTAGCCACTTCAACCACATCTCAAGCTGTCAGGAATGAAATGTTGCCAGTTGATCACCAATCAACAGACTGTGTGAAATTATTTGGTGGTTTCAGTCCACTCCCCAGTGAATACACATCCCCGTCTCACAAGCCACCACCGCCAGTTGGTACCTTTGATAGTGTGATACAGCATGGCCAGAGGGCAGCATAAGAGTGTTAGCAGGGGGCCTTATTCCCTGCCAAGGGAGGAAGGTTTGCTTTAGATTAACTAGAACAGCTGTGGCCAATTAGAGCACCTGACTCCAGTCATGGGATATAAACCCCTGCTTCAGTCAGACAGGGGGTGTAGTTGAAGGAAGGAAAGGTTGGATTAGGAGCATGAGTGCGATGCAGAAGCAAGGAAGTCTTGTCCAGAGAGAAATAGAAGGGTTGGAGATAGGGCTGGTAGGCACTGATGGAGCCCCAACAAAACCTAGGAAGCGGCACCAGGCTGTGTAATAGGAGAGAGGCGAGAGCGCCTTCACAAGCTGACGGTGTATTGAGAGGGAGTAACCAGGGAAGAAACCGCTAATAGTCAAGTGTTCACCACAACCCAGGGCCCCTGGGTTGGACATGGAATACGAGGCGGGCCAGGTCCTCCTCTTCATCCCTCTCAAGAGACCACTAGGGGAGTGATTAAGAACTGGTTCAGCGGCAAGCAATATCGCCCTGAACCTACCCCAGAGAAGAGAAAGCGCGAGACCCAGAGAACAGTACCGGCAATTTGCCACACTACCCCAGAGAAGAGAAAGCGCGAGACCCAGAGAACAGTACCGGCAATTTGCCACAATAGCAATTTCAGTCAAAAAACCAAGGAATGAGTGAACACGGAAATGGCAATTTTGGAGTGAACAAAGGTCAAGGTTGGAGCATATTGGGGCGGAATGTGAGTGGGGAAGCTTGATTAAAGATTTTGGGCTACGTTTACATGAAATTGTATTGAAGATTTAAAAAACATTAAAAACTACACAGTTCTGAAGATATTACAGGGTTTAGAATCAGTTCAGTAGGCCACTAAAGAACAAAATGTACTGGCTTTTAAAATGGTGGAGGCAGCACTCTAGGGAGAAGTGGGTTCAGGAAAATTCTGCCCAAAACAAGAATTGGGAGCAAACAAAGAGGATATGGGGAACAAGAAAACCACCATTAGTTTCAAAACCAAATCAACCCACTTAACTGAGCTTTTTGTATCGACACTAGTTTATACAGATTAGTGCCCCAGCATCACCTGCTATAGCCGTATTACATGATTAGGAAATGCACTCCAAATTATGTTCTTTGCAGGTCAACAACAACAAATTTTCCCACTCACCTGTTCTGTTCTTCCTTTTCTCTCTCTCTGCTTTCAGTTCCTCCATGGCCTGAGATTTCTTATCCAGTTTCTCATCCCGCTTTGACCGTCGTTCTTTGTTGTGTGACATCACCTAAAGGGCGTGCACAGAGAATACTTCACTACCTAGCCAAAGCTCAGGGACTGAAATAAAGAACAAAGTTAAAAGTTCTCTATTCTAGAATTCAAGCTGGTTGAAATTTTTCATTCAAACCATCCAATGAAGTCCCTTTTCCTTCCCCCCAAAAACCTGAAAGTTTTCAGAAAAGCCTTTGAGACTCCTAAGCTCTGTGTCAAAACTGAAGATTGATATTTCCAAGTTTAAATTTTGTCTCTCTCTTCTTTGCTTTTTCCTTCTTTTTTTTCCTTCCTTATTCCTTTCTGCCATTGAGTGTTGCCTACAGTGTGTTTTTTGGCTAAATTTCAGAACTTCAATTTTGGAAGAATTACAGCATGGCAAAAGCAAAAATGAAACTAATTTTGCGAGTCTCAGAAGTTTTGAAAAGTTAAAATAGCAAAAGAAAAATGGGGAAATCAAAGTAAATAATCCTGGACATCACTCATCTTATTGCACGCAGTGACAAAAGGGAAAAAGGGGGATGAGGAGGGAAAAGTTATACGTGTTTCAAAATATATTTTGCACAGAATTTCAAAAAATACTGTTCCATTTCAAATTCTGCAACATGGAAACAACTTGAGGATGCCATTTTTCACAAGAGATTTTTCCATTTTGAGCATCTCTATCTCAAATGCCTGGTAGTGTAGTATGGAAGGTTCTATCAGCCTAAGTTCTGAGCTACTTATGCAGAATATTCTTGGACAAAACCTTTCCAACACACGATGAGCTGGGTGTTCTGTTTATGCTGTGTGTTACAGAACTACTATAGTACAAATGATTTGGATTCAAGAGTTCCTATTTTTCCCCCTCCAGACTTTGTTGGTACCACAAACCCAACAGCATAGACATCAAGGGCAAAAACCAACTAAAATTTTTAGATGTAGCTGAATGTTTCCTAAAATAGCTCTACTACCATCACTGTAAAGTCTGATCTTGGAACTTCCCAATGGAACACAAGTAGGAAGCTCAGGCCCTTGCCTTTCCAGTGGTATAAAGCTCTCATTTCTAACCCTCCTGGGTTATGAGATCCGTCATTGGTGCAAGAGTGCATATTATATAATCTGCACTTCACCAATGACATTCCTTTGCAAGGGCAAAAAGACCAACAACAACAAAAAAATCATTTCACTGGCAGGTTGTTTTTCAAAGAAAAGTGGCAGTTGTTTGAAGTTGTTCAAATGTTTAGAATTTTAGAGGTAGCCCCTAGGAAAGATGGAACAGTTGGTAGAATACACGAGTCAATTAAAGATGCAGAAAAAAAAGTAACACGTGGCTCTGCCATTTATCACATAAGTAAAGCACACACAAGGGATGTTACCCAGGTAGGAGATAAGACTGTATAGACAAAGCGGGTTCTTTCTTTAATTTACAGAATTTTACTCTTCTAGCAAATATAAATTCCACACAGAAAGCTATATTAAGAGAGCATTCAGGTTGCCAAGTGAAGCACTCAAGAGGCAAGAAACACCAAAGTATTCTTGCATGATTAACTCTTACCTCTTATGCATGTGAATTACAATACAGTCCTTCATGACATGAACACATTCCTTCAGAGCCCTACCAGAACATTGGCACATGCACTTGCACGTGTAATGAGAAATTCAGCTCAACTTCCTTATAAATGCAGGTAATAGAGTCATCAGAATATTCAGAGGTTGTTTTTCAAAGAGAACTCTTGTATAAAGTCTGGACACATGCACAACACAGGTTTAAGAACTCATAACTTGACTTAATTCTAAACAGATTTTCACCAGACTACAGAAAGTCTCTAGGTTGCAGATGTGCTTATGTCCCTACCACCTTTTACACATCTGCTTCACATCAGAGGGGCACTAGGAACTATTAATTTTTTTAAAAAATAAAAAAAGTATTATTTATTTTTTTGCTCAAAAATGGCTCAACTGTTTTCAGTCAAACTCCCCTAAAAAAATTCACCTCCACCATGGGACCAATGTGGGAAATTTCAGCTTGAAAGGTAAAAGTTTGACAAAAAGATATAAGCAACAACAAAAAGCCCCTTTAAAATGAAAACAGTTAAGCAAATATTATATAATAAAAGAACAAATATAGCTATATATTTTCTTTAATTTATATGCTCTTTGTGATCTGAAACCTCAAGACTGCATTGAGCACAGAAGTGACCTGACTTCCCTGCCCCCTACCAGGTTCCTGGGAGGGGTATGGAAAGTGGCAGGAATGAGGGCAAAAGGCAGCAGCATTCCGCTGTGGGATAAAGTGACTCTAGTAGTGAGAATTGCTGTGTTTCTTACCTGGCATTCCTGGATCTGTGAGAGCTTTTTCTTCTCCTGCTCTTCCTCTTGCTTTTTCTTTTTCTCCTTTTTTTCTTTCTTTTTCGCTGTTTTTAGTTTCTTCTTAATTTCAAATCTGGGCATAAACAAGTGGGGCAGAAGAAAGTAGATGAAAGGGCTGAAACCAATTTCTGGCATGACTCAGATAAGGACGGGCATCAGATTCAAGGAGCACTATGGATTAAAAACTGAGATGGACAGTAAGTATAAAATATTGAGTTCTCAATCTCTGAAATAGTGCCTGAAGTTAAAGAAAATGGATACATGCTCAGAATCTCACAGCTGAGCCACAGTTATGCCGTGATAAAGTGGGAATTGGAACAGTCAAGCCAAGTACAGTAAGAACCAGTAGTTGAAGTTCAATAGTAATCTAGAACCCAGACACCTACTACTTGGAAAGGTACATGTGATGCCATGTTATACCTAGGGGAACAGACATACTAACTTGCAAATTTTGTTATTTGTTACATTGCAGAACAGTGCCTAATATAATCAGGTTCTTTAGATTTCAACCTAAAAAGCTTGTGAAGTTTCTTTTTCAGCACCCATACAAACCTCAATGTTCAACTCTACAGCTATAGACCTTTCCAAAAGAATCAGAAAAAGCATGCCTCTAGTATTCATAAGCTACAAGAACAAAATTGTATTTCAAACTTGGTCCCATTTCTAGCATACACATAATTCACATTATAAAACAGCCAGACAACAAAGACATGGCTTGACAACATTATAATAAAACTACAATTAGGGTTTCCATTCAAACACCAGCCAACTTGGGAGGAGACATGCACAGACTGGGTAGGAGTGCTACAGCAAAGTGATTGAGCCTACAGTGGAGAAAAGCAGCATATTGTTGATGCCTGCATACACAAACTCAACGCTGACCTGTATGGCATCATTTATGCAGATGGGTCTTCCAGTGGGTTTATGATCAAATAAATTTGTTAGTCTCTAAGGTGCCACAAGTACTCCTGTTCTTTTTGCAGATACAGACTAACACACCTGCTACTCTGAAACCTGTCACAGAAACAGTGTTAGTTTTACCTTTTATTTTTTTTTAAGGAAGCAAAGAATCTAGATTTTCTGGTTAGAGAACACCACCTCTACTCTAACAGCCCAATCCTGCAAAAGACTGAGCATATAAATAACTTTACTCAAACAAGAAGTTCCATTGGAATACTTAGCCCCCCAAGAAGAATGTTGACAAACTTTTATTAATATGCTCTGTTGAGGGACCAGAGCTGAATAAATTAAATTAGTTTCCAGTTCTCATCAACCTCCTTTCAAGAGGCTCAGTCAATGAAGGCTCTCTACCACTCCACTAGGAATCTCCGAAAACCCGCTGCTGAGCCCTGGAAGAAGGTATTCTGTTCACTCAAGAAGGGTACCACTCGCCAGCCGCTGGCCCCAGCTCCCAAGATGTTATCGGAAAACCATAATTAGTGTTTCCAGAGTTTCAAAACACCAGCTCCATGCTGGCTGGGGGAGAAATTAATGGATTCCCTTTTCTCCTACCCTCTGATTCTCTGCAAAGCCTGCGTCGATTCACCTCAATAGAGTGTTAACACAAACCTAGAGACAACAGTTTAAATTCTCAGCTTCAACTACTTCTCTGCTAATTGCTTTAGCAGAAACATCCATTTTAACTGAGGCTGTGAATGCAGAGTGGGTAGAATATCACCCGTTTTTCACCCAAACTGATTCATGAACCATCTGAAGACAGAGACTGTTCAGAGAAGACTTGGAAGAAACTGCTAAAAGCAGACTCTAGTAACAGCCAGGCTGGGCCAGACTCATGAAGATCCCATAACTGATCATACTGGCATGGCCAGAACCCTTCCCTCTACAGACCTGCCAGAGGAAAGGATGGAAGAAGAGATGAAAACCAGTGAGAAAAAGTAGAATAGAAGGGAAAAATCTGTTTCATGTAAACCGTAATGTTGTCGGTTACATGCAACAGCACCACCTTTAACAGAAAGAATTTTATTACTGAAATAGCAAGTTTGACAAGAGAGACACAAAAACCACTCAATCTAAGGCCTTGTCTACACTACAAAAAGTTTAGTTGACAAAAGGTAGCAGTTCACCACTCTGGAGATGTCTAGCCAGACAATGAACCATCACTTGGTTAAGAAGCCATTCTTTGGCAGGAAAAACGGGTGAGAGCAAAAAACGTATATCTTGACAGTGGAACAGATGGAAGTTCTCATGCAAACAGACTTGCTGTCACCTGAATCCCAGCTGGAAATGATTCTCAAAGAAGAGAAATGCTAGAAGAAAGGGGAACATTCTCCAGATTATCTCTCCCCTCTCATCTCTAACTCATGACATCAACAACATTTGAAAGAAAAGGAAGCATCACTGAACTGGAGGAGTCTCTCACCACATGCTTACAGCAGTCTGGCTGGATTTTTAATCCAGCGAGACTGCTGTAAGCATGTGGTGAGAGAAACCTTTTTACTTTAAATTCACTTAGCTTGTTAAGTTAGGTATTCACTTGAATTTTACCTTTTATATCTTTGTAACTAATTCTGACTTTTATTCCTCATTATATGTAATCACTGAAAATCCATCTTTCTGTAGTTAATAAACTTGTTTTATTGTTTGGACAAGTCTGGGACTGGGAATTTGCTGGTGTCACTTTGCAATATAATTTAGGAGTGAATGGGCGAGCAGGCCAAAGTGGATGCTCACAGCAAAGCAGTGTAAAAGATACCCCAGCTTGAAGAATTGAGAGGACACAGCTGGTCAGCAATCCAGATTGCACCCTGAGTAATGTCACATGGTCTTCTCATGGATCAGTAGCTAGTTGGAAGACAGGAAACAAAAGGGTAAGAATGCATGCTCAGTTTTCACAGTGAGGGAGAGGTAAATAGCAGGGTCTCCCAAGCATCTGTACTGGGACCAATGCTGTTCAACATATTCATAATAAATGATCTGGAAAAAGGGGTAAACAGTGAGGTGGCAAAGTTTGCAGATGATTGCAGTTAGCTTTGGATTTAACCAAGAGTTACAAAGGGATCTTACAGAACTGGGTGACTAGGCAACAAAATTGCAGATGAAATTCAATGCTGATAAATGCAAAGTAATGCATGTTGTAAAACATAATCCTAACTATACCTAAGAAATGATGGGGTCTAAAAATTAGCTGTTACCACTCAAGAAAGAGATATTGGAGTCATCATGGATAGTTCTCTGAAAAACATCTGCTCACTGGTAGCGGCAGTCAAAAAAGCTAACAGAATGTTAGGAAGCATTAGGAAATGGATAGAAAATAAGACAGAAAATATAATGCTGCTAGATAAACATATGGTACGCCCACACCTTACTACTGCATTCAGTTCTAGTTGCCCCGACTCAAAAAAAAGATATTAGAATTGGAAAAGATACAGAGAAGGGTAACAAAGATGATTAAGGGTATGGAACAGCTTCCATACAAAGATTAAAAAGACTCTCTCTGTTTATCTTGGTAAAGAGAAACTAAGCAGAGATATAACAGAGGTCTATAAAAGCATGAATGGTGTAGAGAAAGTGCATAGGGAAGTGTTATTTACCCCTTCACATAATACAAGAACTAGGGGTCACTCAATGAAATTAATAGGCAGCAGGTTTAAAACAAACCAAAGCAAATGCTTCTTCACACAGTGAACAGTCAATCTATAGAACTCATTGCCAGAGGATGTTGTGAAGGGAAAAAGTATAAGTGGGTTTTAAAAAGAATTAGAGAAGTTCACGAAGTACAGGTCCATCAATGGCTATTAGCCAAGATGGTCCAGAACATAACCCTAGGCTCTCAGTGTCTCTAAAACCTCCAACTGCCAGAAGCTGAGACTGGATGACAGGGGATGGATCACTTGATAACTGCCCTGTTCTGTTCATTCCCTTTGACACATCTGGCACAGGTCACTGTCAGAAGATGGGATCCTGGGCTAGACAGACAATTGGTCTGACCCATTATGGCCATTCAAACTTACCTTCTCTTCAGCACTTCCCTTTTCTCTATCCGGTTAAATAGCTCTTGTTCCCTCTCCTTCTCCGTCATCTGTTCCAGCCGAGCTCTGTCTTCCTCATCTCCCATCAGGTCCTCCCCATAACCATCATGGAACTCCTCATCTTCAGATGATGAATCTGAATCTGAGCTGGAGGAGGAACTGTTGCTCTCAGAATCAGACACTTCACCTGAAATGAAACCATGAGACAGTTATGTTATGCTGTGATAAAACTAAGTACTCCGGCTTGGCCCTACCAACAATGGATTGGGAATATGGCAGCCGTATTAGTTCTCCACTATGCTAGTAACAGTATGGAATAAGAAAGAATCAGAATAAAGCCAATTAAATTGAAAGACAGTACATTTAAAAACTCAAAATGGAATACTTTGCTTTCACCCAAAATGCACTACTATCTACAACGTATCATGGAGACCGAGGACTTTACAGAATTTTCAAGATATTATGGTGTCACTACTGTTCCACCATAATGTCCACTCAAAGATGCAAAGAAGTTTTCATTTTGATAGGACTGTTAACTTATTTTTCGTGAAATGAAGTAGTAACAAGAATATTGAGTGACAGAGTATGTGAATTTTTCACATTGTTTTGATGCAGATCAGGTTGACACACACTGAATATAAGATATGAAAAGTGACTACCATTTTTGAATTTTTCAATCCTTTTTGACAAGAATGTTAAGGTCCTGTGATCTGATTTTTGCCCCGCATATTACTTTACATCTGCTAAATAGGACACAGTACCACTTAGAAGTAGGTTCCAAGTTTCCTACAAGTTAGTTTTAATACACCAACATGAAGTTGGCAGCTTAAGCACTGTCAACATCATCATTCCCATAGGTGTTTAAATAACAGAATGTTGTTTGCTTAGGACTTCAGGTGACAACATTGCTGAGGGTACGTGTAGAGGACCCGCCGGATCAGCAGATAGTGTTCAGTGCATCAGAGAATCGATTTATCATGTCTCATCTGGACGCAATAAATCAATCCACTAATCGACGACCGTATTCCACTTCGGCAGGAGGAGTAAGCAGAGTCAAGGGGGGAGCCACAGCAGTCGACTCACCGCCGTGAGGACAGCCAGGTAAGTCGAACTAAGATACTGCGACTTCAGCTACGTGAATAGCGTAGCTGAAGTTGCGTATCTTAGTTCAAACCCCCCCACTCGTGTAGCCTAGGCCTAAGCTACAACACAAGCTAGAGCTGAGACAGACTCCCCCAGGGGGTAGTTCCTTTAGACACCTTAAGTTCATCTCTCAGCTCAACTGATGGTGAAGGGTATGGAACTATAAACTACTACCTTTATTGCTAGACAGCTTAAGAAGGCAATCAGCTATAACTGCCAGTACCTCCCCACCATCACTTTACAAATAAATTAGCGTCAGGTACTGCTAAGAACAGAGCTTAGGCCTCTGATAGGACCACCCAAATATTACCTAGCCATACTGCATCTCAGATTGATTGGTCCCCATTGTTATTTTAACCAATACACCATATTGCCCTCCCAGAGTCATGGGTGGAATCTTGGATTCCTGACCCCATCCCCAACAGATTTAAAAGTTTATTAGAAAAATGTTTAAAAATAGATGGTACGGAGAGTTTGAAACGTTAGTCATTGGTCATTGGGGGTAACATACAGAGTATAGGGGGATGCTAGTATTTTGGTATTGGACAGCACATAACATATACAGTCTGCAATGTCCCCAGTGCGGGGTGTACGGTGGGTGGGGTCAAAGTATAGTAAGGGAGCAGTGAGGGTACATCACTCATACAAAAAGTTACAGACAGTAATGGGTATAAATAAGCGGGCCGGATAATGGGGATAGGATGACCCTCACATGGTGGAGTTCAGTTCGGTTGGTTCAGAGCTCAGGGGATAAAGTCCAACAGGGGAAGTTTACAGGTTCTCTCCCCCTTGTGGGTGCACGAAGTCACACTGGCTCACTCTTGGTATTGGTGGTGGCCGGTGATGTGCTCTGTGTAAATAAGACCATTGAATAGTGTCCGAGACCATTAGGTGTCTCATGAGCCGCGCATAGCGACGGCTCACCCCACAGGTCCTAAATACGCGTTCATTACAGGGGTCCCAAGCACCCAGGGCCCCAACAATCAGAGCGTTGGTGTAAACCTCGTACTAAAAAGCAACACAGCCCTAGGACCCTATGAAATCTGTTTTATTATTGTGGATTTTCAGATTTATTATTTTCTGATTGCTTTTTTCACCTTTTTTTAAAATTAATTCTGTCTTTATGAGGGTTTTTTAAATCAAAATTGTTTGATACATTGACTACAATTAAGTAGTTAAAAATGTTCCGAATTGGATTGCAATGGGAAAAAAACTGACTTTACAAAAAAAAAAACCCTACAATTTAAACCAAACATCCTGCAGATACAGCATACAGTAAAAGTAACACATTTTAAATCACTTTTTAAAGTAGTGCTCCATAATGTGACTAAACTAACATTGCTGAA
Source organism: Chelonoidis abingdonii (assembly GCF_003597395.2). NCBI lineage: Eukaryota > Metazoa > Chordata > Testudines > Testudinidae > Chelonoidis > Chelonoidis abingdonii. The sequence continues at coordinate 90,778,696 of NC_133772.1, forward strand.
CAGTAACACAAGTACACAGAAGTAAAAGCTCTTACAGTGTCAATTCAACTGAATTAATATTTGAATTAAAAAAAGTAAAAACAAAAATGCACTAAGCATCAAATATTTCATCCTTGCAGCAGTCATTGTTGCCATTTTAAATTCAACTCAGTACTTTCAAACTTCCTATATGCTGAAGGAATACTTAAATTCATTTCAAATTTGATTAAATAGTTTCAAACTATCACATCAGTTTGTTGCCGAGTAGCATTACAAATTGACAAACTTAAATGTCATTTTTGCCATCTCTGGCAGACATCTCCGCTGTGGTACAACATGGTTAGCCTTGCAGTGTTTCCTTTAGAAAGTGATTCCCTCTTGGCTGCAAGTAGATTTTTTATATTTGCTAAAGCTTCTCTCTGCGTCTACAGAGCTGAACAGGGAAAAAGACGTAAGGGTAAGACAACCCCTGCTATTTTAGGCACTCATCCTTTCATAACTTCCTGTAAGTACAAAGATACAGTGGATCTAGGATGGGCTCATTTTGAGTGCTGCGCAGAAATACAAGCCATTGTTCATACAGTCCTGGTGAGAGGTGAGTGAGAGGTGGTAGCCTGCTGTACTGATCAATGTTTTGTTGCATGGCTGGAGTCTGCCTGAGAGCCGTAACTCCTGTGAAACTAACACAGCAAGGAACTGAGTTTTCAAAAACTGCACTTAAAACCCAAATGCTGGCCCTTCTCCCATAGCCCTTGCACTCCCTGGTGGCCCTAGCACCCCGCAGTTAGCTCAGCTGCGTAGCCTGCACTGCCCGTCTGCCACTGCGGTCCTAATGCTAAGGAGAGCCTGGATTCTGTATTATTTTGATTCCACGATTCCGTCCGAGTTCTTGTTGATGGAGATTTTATAGGGCCCTACATCCCCCAACTTCAAATCTTGCAATCTAGCACCAATCCTTAAACTCATATGCTCTTATATCAACAGATTGGCATATCTGATTGTCACACAGTTCATTCACTTAGGAAATTATTCTGCCTTAACATTGCTGAGGTCACTGTTAAGTTTTCCAGTCAGCGTGTGTTTGATAAAGCTGGGAAACATATTGCTTTTCAGAATTTGTTGGAAATGGAAGTAACAAACCTAAACTTCTCAGAATGCTATCACCACTATGGCAGGCATTACGAAAGTGGCAAAGAATATGGGAGAGTTTTCCCTTAATTTATTTTAATGCTTTTAAGTTTTTGAGTGGGTGGGATATACCTGGATGCAACAAGAACTGTCATTGTAAGTTTTTCTTTGCATTAACATGGGTTACAGCACCTTCCTCTGAAATCTGTTACCAGCCACTGTTCAAGACAGAATAATGGAATAGATATACAATGGGTCTAACATCTTCCTAGATCTATTCCATTACCAGATACCTGCCTGACATTTTTTACCATAAACAAAGTTACACTTGACTTTTCTTCTACAATTTCAGAAACACACAGTATAAGAATTTTGATACAGCGTATAGGATAATTAGTAGTCTTATATGACTACATAATTAAGTATTCCCCATATAGCACAGTGCCTGTAATGACAGTCAAAGGAAAAGTTTATGGGAGTGCGGGCAGGGAATGAGGGGGAACATCCATCGGAATAAAAGAGAGTGGGCCCTAAAGAGGAGGAACAAACTAGAGGGCCTAAAAAATCTGCCCTCCCCATCTTTAATTTCTAACAAAGACCGATAGGTTTAACATTTTTCTGTTGAAGTACTATTTAGTATTTTTAATAAGTGCTTTCAGCAATACTGTACTTAACTACATGCAGTTTGAGGTCCGTGCCGAGCCACCACAAGTCTAAAAATCATTTGATGAGACCATCTAGATTACTAGAAGCATAAAACAAGTATTTTGAAGATTATTTGGAGTGTCACTGACATACTGAATAGCACATAAAATGAGGTAGCTTCATTCTGAGTAGCACTGTCAGCTGGTGCACAGGAGTGTTTTCTTACCCTCTTCAGGTGCTGAACTCTCAGCTGAGCTCTCTTTGTCTGAGCTGCCTGAGGAGGCAGCTTTGTTCATCTGTTTCTTCATAGCTCCCTTCTTCTCTACTTTGCCACTTTTTCCCTTCTTTTTGTTTTTAGAACCTCCAACAGTCCACTGAAAAGTAAAAGAAAAGGACAAACATGAGACAAGGCACTGGAAGACCCCACCCACTATCCTCAAAAATAATCAAGACCACACCACTGTGTTAGAAAGAGTTTTGAGAAGACAAATCAGTGCTACAAGAAAACTGAGGCAAATGGCAAGCCATGCATTTGTCCCATCAGACCTAACAGTCACATAAAAAGCAACAGAGAGTCAGGGCTGCCCGGGGGGGGGGGGGGGAGAGTGGGGCGATTTGTCCCACACCCCGCAGGGGCCCCCCACGAGAATATAGTATTCTAAAGTATTGCAACTTTTTTTTTTTTTATGGAAGGGGCCCCTGAAATTGCTTTGCCCCAGGCCTCCTGAATCCTCTGGGCAGCCCTGCAAAAAGTCCTGTGGCACCTTACAGACTAACAGACGTAAGGTGCCACAGGACTCTGTTGCTTTTTACAGATCCAGACTAACACGGCTACCCCTCTGATATTTGACAATCATTCATATGAAAATCATCCAGATTTTTACTAGCTGCTAATGGATGGCTCATATTGATAGGACAAAACAGTTTTAAGGCACAGAAAGGTCCCCAAACTCTAAAATCATTGTTTTGCAATATTTAACAGCAAGTCTGAGTATTGAGGGCTTTTACTCAGGAAAAAAAAGTTTACCAACAGAGCTGGACATTTCTTATTCAGTTTTTAGCTTTAGCCTCTCACTATTAAACAGGAAAAAGTGACTGATTTGTTTCAAAATCAAGTTTATTCAAGAAGCATATTTTAGATTCCACTAAGGGAAAGAGGTATAGAGAGAGTTCCGCAAAAAAAGTCCTCATACTCAACTCCTACCAGGAATACACAGAACAGACAAGTATCATATGTGCAAATAATTGCAGTTTTTTTGTCCTTAGATTAATGCATGGAACACCAAATGCAATAATACAAAATATTTCCATATACATAAGACACACAGTAACCGCTGCAACGGGAACTTAGTTTGACTTTTATACTTAAAAGGCTCAACTTCAGCATTCTCTTAACATCCTTCTCTGGTTGTTATGATGTTTAAATTAACAGCTTCCTGGGGCAGGATTGTACCATCTGTAAGGGGGTGGGTCAATGAGATTCTGTAGCCTACAATGTGCAGGAGGTCAGACTAGAGGATCATGATGGCCCCTTCGGACCTTAAAGTCTGTAAGTATGTATGGAGAGCCCCTAAGACATGGCACAAAAGATTAACATTGTGTCCCTGTAGTTGCACAAATTCCTTTTATCTTCTATTATACCATATATTTTCTGATAAGGTTTCTTCTTCATCCTTTACCACTCATCATCCAGTCACAGCTGATCGACCCACAAGAAGGGTCAATGATCATTCAGTAAACATATAGTGTTGTTCACATGTTCTGGTCCTTATTAACTATCAGTAATCTTGTACTTTTCCCACTAGATATGAAAGAAGGTTCTATTTCCAAAAGGGGCAAGAGTTTTAAAATTTTTGTATTAACCTCATTCCTGTGACCACCCACAGTCAGGGTCCAGTCCACCTGACATTATTTAAGCAATTAGTCCCTTAAATAGAAAATCCTTGTAGTAAAGCAACAGATATCCTTTTGCATGAATGAGATCTTGCACTCAAGACCATTCCCCCAGGCTATTTTAAAAAGAGAGGAGACACAAAACTACTGCCTAATAGGTCTGTCAATTAATCGCAGTTAACTCACACGATTAACTCGAAAATTAATCACGATTAATCGCACTGTTAAACAATAGAATACCAATTGAAATTAAATATTTATGTTTTTCTACATTTTCAAATATATTGATTTCTGTTACAATGCAAAGTGTACAGTGCTCACTTTATATTAATTACAAATATTTGCACTGTAAAAATGAAAAACAAAAGGAAGTCCTTCAATCACCTCATACATTGTACTCTAGTGCAATCTCTTTATTATGAAAGTGCAGCTTAAAAACGTAGATTTCTTTTGTTACATAACTTCTCTCAAAAACAAAACAATGTAAAACTTTAGAGCCTACAAGTTCACTCAGTCCTACTTCTTGTTCAGCCAGTCACCAAGACAAACAAGTTTTTACAATGTCACCTGAAAGTGAGAACAGGAGTTCGCATGGCACTTTTGTACACAGCATTACAAAGTATTTACATGCCAGATATGCTAAACATTCATATACCTCTTCATGCTTCAGGCATCATTCCAGAGGATATGCTTCCATGCTGATGATGCTCATTAAAAAATAATGTGTTAATTTAATTTTTGACTGAACTTGTTAGGGGAGAACTGTATGTCTTCGGCTCTGTTTTACCTGCATTCTGCCATATATTTCATTTTATAGCAGCCTCGGATGATGACCCAGCATGTTTGTTTTAAGAACACTTTCACAGCAGATTTGACAAAACGCAAAGAAGATACCAATGTCAGAGTTCTAAAAATAGCAACAGCACTAGACCCAAGGTTTAAGAATCAGAAGTACCTTCCAAAAATCGGAGAGGGACAAGGTGTGGAGCATGCTTTCAGAAGTCTTAAAAGAGCAACACTCAGATATGCAAACTATAGAACCCGACCACCAAAAAAGAAAATCAACATTCTGCTGGTGGCATCTGACTCAGATGATGAAAATGAACATGCGTCAGTCTGCATTGCTTTGGATCGTTATCGAGCAGAATCCAGAATGGATGCATGTCCCATGGAATAGTGGTTGAAGATGAAGGGACATATGCATCTTTAGCACATCTGCCATGTACATATCTTGTGACACTGACTATAAAAGTGCCATGCAAACTCATGTTCTCACTTTCGGGTGACGCTGTAAACAAGAAGCGGGCAGCATTACCTCCTGCAAATCGTAACCAAGTTTGTCTGAGTGATTGGCTGAAGTAGGATTGAGCGGACTTGTGGGCTCTAACGTTTTACATTGTTTTATTTTTCAATGCAGTTATTTTGTACATAATTCTACGTTTTGTAAATTCAACTTTGATGATAAAGAGATTGCACTACAGTACTCATGAACTAAAAATACTATCTTGTTTTTTACAGCGCAAATATTTGTAATCAAAAATATAAAGTGAGTATTATACACTTTGTATTCTGTGTTGTAACTGAAATCAATATATTTGAAAATGTAGTAAACATCCAAAAATATTTAAATAAATTGTATTCCATACTTTTTTTAATCGCACGATTAATTGCGACTATTTTTTTAATCGCTCGAGAGCCCTACTAATTAAGTATTATTCGGAGTCAGTGTCAGATCTGAACGTAGTCACATGTATACCTTAGACCACACCTGTTATTCCTTTTGGCACATATCAACTCCCATCTTCCCTGCCTGCAATCAACGGTCACGTTAATCAAACCTCACTTTGTTTTCCTTCAGCAAGTACCCTTTTTCATTTGGTTAGCCTGACATTCCTAGAATGCCTGGACACCACAGCTTTCTGAACTAACTCTCTTGATACTCAGTTATAGACCTCATCCTCTGATCTGTCAACAACTTTTTATTTTTCCCTAGCTCTTGATTTTTATGTTCCCTCTTTCATCCTCTCCACAACCGGCAGTTACTTAGTGCTGCGCACTGCATTCTCTTCCCATGTTTAAATATCCTTTGCTCATCAGTTTATGGAGGCTCCATCACTTCCATAGTTTTTGAAATGTATACAAGTACTATAGATTGATCAAACAGCTAAAGTATATTTGTCTCAAAACCCACTAGAGCAGCTATTATGAATATTAACTACCAATGATCTTGTGAGACTTCGGGATAGCGAGATTTGACAGATGACTAGCAAGGTGTTTATCGGTGTATTCTATGCTCTCAGCATCCCTCTAAGTGTTCCACTTATTGTCACAGATGTTAAAGACCTGCAACCATCATGTAATTTCTTTATGGATTTTTTTCTCTTTTAACATTAAGCTCTGCCCTGCTTCCACATGTCTGTTCAGGAGGGGAAAAAAAAAGCAGAAAGGGAATGAAGTAGAACACAACAGATAGCTTCCTCCCCCCTCCCCCCGTTTCTACCTCACAAGATATTGATACAGCACAGATGCTGCTGCATTTCACTTAAGAGGCCAATGAGTTCCTAAATCGTTATAATTACATCTGCTACAGATCACTGACTTAGAAGCACACTTCTCACCAAAGCAGAGCAAGCCCCAGAGGAGTCACAAGAGCTACAAAAATAGTGAGGTGACAATAGCGTACTGCCGATTCTCAGCTGGGCTAGTTTACAAACCTGGGGATGCAGTACACATGCAACCGGATAATTGACTGAAGGAGAACAGTCATGGCCCTGTCCCTCCCTTCTCGCAAACCCTACCATGCCAAGAGCACCAAACACTGCAGAATTCAGCCATAATGAAAGAAGAGGAGAGACAAAGATGATTTTCCATGGTTACCTTCTTGCTAAGACGACTTCCATCTGTTGCATGCAAGATATTTTAAAGTCAGAGTCTTCATTCATGGAAAAATCTACTGCAATGATCAACGTGCATGAAGAGCACATGGTGGAGCACAAATACGTACTCCATCTTAAAAATCAGTGTGGGTGAAAACTGAACACTTTACTTTATTTTTTCGATAATTTATAAATCTATCTATAGTCATATTTTGTGCACAGTGAATATGGAGGTTTGCAGACTGAATCATAATGCAATCAAATCCTAAATTAAACTTCAGAATATGTATGGACAGGTATTTTTATTTGTATTTATTCAGAGTCCAAAAACTGAATATAAATACTTGTGCAAGGTGACGAGACAGTCAGTGACTACGAACTGAATTTTTCACATCCCCAAGATGTACATTACATTTAAAACTACATCAAAATAGATGGTTTAGAACAAATCAGCTGTGTGCCGGAAAATCAAAATGCATAAGGTGAGTGATTCAAAGCCACCAGTCATCAAACAAAACAATTTACTTGTTACTAATAAATACCACCTAGCTCTGATATAGCATTTTTCATTTGCAGATCTCAAAGATGTATAAGAATAATAAAAAGTCACTGGAATAAAGCTTCATGCATCATCTCCTTCTTTAAAGACTTTACACCACAGTTTTGTTTCAATCCTTGTTTTCTATAAATGTCTCAGCAGAAGAACTATAGCCAATCGCATTCTTCCTACTCAGTTATATTTATTGGAAAAACACTGTACTACGTGCTAGAAATTTGGGAGAATGGCAGTTTATCATTGGTCTACACTAGTGGTTTTCAAATAGTCAAAATGTGCTTTCCTGCGATTGTAGAAAGAAGAATTCAAACAGCTCCTGATGTGACCATTTTTAAGAGGTGGAATGAACCATCAACTCCACTTCCTGCAGAAAGATGTTTGCAAAGCCAACTGTAACATTGCAACAGAATATTTTTACTGGTGTAGTTGTCCAAACAGCTTGTTAATTTCTCTTTGTCTTACTGGGTCATTTTTATTTTGAATAAAAACTAAATTAGGAGACACCGATCCCCAGTTCCAGAATTCCTAGACACCAAAACCAAACAAAAAGAAACCCAAAGCCAACAGCCAGGCCTTACCATATAACAGAAGTAGCCCGACAAACCCTTAGAACAAGAGAGATCAGAAATATCTTGCTCTCCCCAGGCATTCCCACTTCCTCAAAAGCTCTGGTAAAAAGATGTGCTCCGTAGCATGCTGATGATCATCAAATTTGGGCTATATCAGACAAGATTTTCTGGAGGAGGTTAGAGGGAAAACAATGCAAAGGGAAGTTCTAATGCCAAGCCCCTCAGCTCCAAAGAATACTCAAGTTCTACCTCTAACAATATCATATGGGGAGAGCAGTAGTTTTAAGCAGGCAGGTCAAAAACCATTTAGGCCATTTTCTCATAGCATTAAACAAGTGCTGAATTTTCGAAAGATATTTGGTGTATTAAGCATACAAATACAATTCTGCATTTGGTGAATTCCAAGTGAAAGGAAGACAAGTTCTTTCTGAAGCCATTGTCTTTAGGCTTAGTTATGCCTCTCAGAAAGGCCAGCCTCACTTTACATGTGTCTATACACAGGGGTTCTGAGTATACTGTATAAAAAAAAAAATATCACTGTTAAAAATATCAGAACTTTCAGACAAACAAGCTGTAGCATCTGAGATATACCATGTCAAACTTACCTCATCATCACTGTCTGAGGTCTCGGAGTCTGAAGAAGCTGTTGGTTTGCTAAGAGGTGGCTCTTTCTCCTCTGAGTCGCTGCGTTTCCGTTTGGCCAATGACAGGAGCTCCTATACAAAAAAAAGTTTACACTTATTTTAAAGCCAAATAACTGAATCTGCTAATCCACGTTCTTATATTTGTGCCCTTCTCTTTAGTATCCAAATACTTTCCAAAAGCAGTAGGTCTCTCACTCAGCATCAGTCATCAAGTTTGTGTTTGTATTGCATGAAAACAAAAACAGGTCAATGCTGGAAAAAGATTTTGAAGATGACAATCCATAAGTGCTAAGTATTATTATTACTGTTTACTTTGTAAAGAGACACAACATCAAGACAGATAACCTGTTGGTGATGCCACATGGCAAGATGCGTTACAGACACTTTAAGTGCATTGTTGCATGACCCAAAGGCCAACTGATTCTAACTAGTCAGGTAATTCCTAAGTAATCTAATTTTTTGAAGTATGTTAGTAGTTATATATGTTTTAAATAAGTTATTTTAAAGTTACAAAGGCATCAAGACATACATGATTCAAAATCCTAACTGGTCTATTCAATCCCTCTTCACATCCCATAACTACAATAAAATGATACACTCAGTCTTTGGATAAACACATTGATATGGCAGGCCTCAGGCTGGAAGACTGTAAATTAGCAGAGTCACGCTCCCACAATTCAAAGTTCTAGTGAGCACTTTCAAAAACTGGAACTGAAAAAAAATACACAAAAATGCATCATCAAGAGGAGTAAATCTATTAGCCAAAAGTAGGTGTCAAGAATCAAGGACAACACTAGTAGGTCCAGGCAGGCCAGCTCCAGGGGTTTTGCCGCCCCAAGCAGCCCAAAAAAAAAAAAAGGCGCAATTGCGATCTGCGGCAATTCAGCGGGAGGTCCTTCGCTCCGAGCGGGAGCGAAGGACCCTCCACCGAATTGCCGCCGAATACCTGAAAGTGCCGCCCTGCTCCGGAGTGGCCGCTCCAAGCACCTGCTTGATAAGCTGGTGCCTGGAGCCAGCCCTGGGTCCAAGGCCAATAAAATAAACTCTTGCTACCTCAGCTAGGTGGGGCTGGGATTCTATGTTCTGGTTTATCAGATACGAACTAGTCAAAGGCTGCTGCAGAAGTGTCAACTCTCCCTAGCTGTTAAAAGGAAGAGGAGCTTTTTGCCTTCTGTTTGCTGTAAGGATGTAAAGTGCCACAACTTCTCTACCCTTACCTTATTTATGGGCTCTCCCACTATGAATGATTCCATTCCCTGGTATTATTCCTAGCTTTTTCAAAGAGCACAAGCAACAGCATGAAATTGACATGATTCTAGAGTTTAGCTGTTGCCTGCATTGTTCTGAACAGCACATTCTCTAAAATCCTTCACTACTGCTGCAGCTGAACTATCAGTAGCAGCATCACCACATGGGAACGTCTGCAGTCTTGGGAAGACAACACCAAACTGGTTTACATTAGTTTGCACAAATGGAAGCTTGACTTTACAACCATATGGGCTGGAACTTCATTTTTTAAATGCATGTAAATTCTGCAGAAATTGATGGCTGAGGTCCGCACACTTGCTAGGGAAGATTCCACTGGCAAGTGTTTTTTTCAAACCTCTCTCTGAAACAAAGACATGCATCATCAGAAGATTAAGTTATTTTTTGAAGCAGGGGTTCCTGACCCTTTTTGCTGGAACTCCTAACCACTTGCACAGAAATGGCTGAATGGCATCCCTCACCCCACCTCCCTGTGTATCCCCTCGCACTGTCACCATTGTTCTTTTATTCTTGACCATTTTCCTTCTTCTGTCCTACATGTGGTTTGTTTGTTTTTCTTTTCCAAGCAACTATTCTCAAAGATTCCTCCTTCTCCAATTTACCAAAAGACTATATGCTGCAAGGCTAGAGGTGAGGCACCAATCAGGGCCCTATTTGGCATATGCTTTCCCAGCTGAGCCATGTTTTCCCAGTGGAGTCACAGAAGACAAAACTGCATCTCTCTGCTACCCTGAGCCTTAAGTCCCGTACATGTGAGCTGCTAATATGGTTGTCTCAAAGGCCTCTGTGGAACAGTAAGAATCAATGGGTAGCTTTGATGGAGCTATCCACAACTTCACCCACAGCTGAGAACATGTTTATAGCGCATGGGGGAGAGGATCCACAAGCTACCCTCACCCACAATGTTCCTCTTCTCTGGCCTATGCCAGCCTGCTCTAGCCCTGGCTTGTGGTCACTCTCAAGCCATTTAACACTGTGAAATTTGTATGAATTTAGTGATGGTGAAGAGCTGACAGCCCTGGAGACTGAAGTTCATTATCCGTGCAAAGAACAGAGGTACATCCATCCCATCTATGCAAGTTCTCTCATCACTGCTCCATTACTGTTTCTCAAACTTTCCTGAAGGAGCCACCTGCCTAGGTCAGAGTCAAATTCAGTCTCCAGGTGATGTTCATTCTTCTTCATCTTTCTACCAAAACTCCAGACAACAAAAGTTTGTTTAAATTTGTTTTATTTCCCAACATCCCAAAAACTTCTCCTATGAAGTTACCAGTTAATGACCCAGTACCGGCATCTGCTTCAGATATACGTACACTTAAGAATATTTAGCCAAGATACCCAACTGGATGACCGTCCTTATGTGATTTATAATATATACTGTACAGAAATATATCACATCACTAGTGACCGTTAAGATTACAGAAAATTAAAAAGACAAAGTCTTTTGAACAAAGTCCACTCCACAGGGCACAAAAAGTGAAGTCTAACTTCTATGCCCTTTTTGAAGATCTCATGCACTTTAATTAATGTCATGTACAGTATTTATCTTTGGGGTTCCTCTTGGGATGTACAGACACTCTACCTCACCACCATTTTTTGGGCTCCTAACTTCAAGTAATCTCCAACAACTGAGCTCCCCAGATTCACCACTGAGGTTCAGTGGAAACTAATGAATGTATATTAATAATTCCCACAGTAGCCTGTCTCAACCCTCTACGGGAATACTGTGCTAGAGGGTCTGGAGAAGAGAGGGGATCTGATTGAATTTATCTCCCCCTAATTGGTCTCCTAGCATCTGAAATACCATGAGAAAAATAACTGTTCCTTTAAGTATAGGCACAGGCCACCTGAACCCTCAGTGTGAGAAGCATCAGCAACTGAGTGACACTTTTCCCATGGAGCCAGCACCAGGAACTAAATCCAGCGGATTAAAGCATTTTAGAGCGTCAATCTTTCTCCAACTTTTAGCAGCCTATATACCCTCAGACCTTCACCTCCGAAAGAGGACACGCTAACACCTTTTCCTAGCAAGTAACACAAGCTATGAGAGAGAACTTCACAAATGCTCTCTTTCCAGGACCTGGATGAAAATAGCCACCATTCTACACCACAGACATTTACCCTCTGCCCCATATCCTAGTCCAAACTGATGTCAAGGTTTCCATGGATCCTTAGATTATCCCCAGGGGAATTGTACCTTAATTAGCACCTGTATCCAGGGCTCTAGCGTTTCTGTTGGCACCCCCATCGCCCCACGTCAATTTTACCCCATGCCACCCCGAGGTGCCGGGCTACTCTCTACCAGCCCCCGCTGCCTACCTCCCCCCACATGTGCTATGCCCGGGGGTCTCTCCCGCGGTCCTGGAAGCCAATCGGGACCCCATCCCCGCACGGGGAGGCGGGTCCGAGGCCTCCCCCGGCAGGGCGGAGCGAGCTCCGGCCGGCCCCGAAGGGGGGACAGCGGCGCCCAGCCGTGTGTTCCGAGCGGGGAGCCCGAGCCCAGGCCCCGGCCCTGCCTCCCGCTCAGCTGCGTACCTGGTCCAGGTTCTCCTCGCTGCCGCTGTCCTCGGTGTCGGAGTCGATGAGGACCCGGCCTTTCCGCTTCTTCACCATGGCGGGGCCGGCTCCGCCGCGCTGAGGGGCCCGCGGACGGTGCGGCACTGAGAGCGGCTCGGCCTCCCCCGCGCCGCCCGACCGCCCTGGACACAAAGGGCAC
>NC_133772.1:90791002-90826215 GCF_003597395.2 Chelonoidis abingdonii
GGGGCCTCCGCAGGCACGGGCGGAGGGGGCGGGGCCTGGCCCGGGTGCACGTGCCTGTGTAGGGCTGCTGGGACGCGGTGTCCCCTGTGGGACCGGCGTGTCTGTCACCGCTGCGCCACCTCTGCCGCCACGACCCCTCGGCGCCCTGGGTCGCACGTGCCCTGCAGCTCGTGGCTACCGGGTGACTGCGGCCGACAGGGAGTGCGGAGAAATAAGTTCTCTGTTTTCCGGCGCGGGCTGATGTCTCAGTGCATCTGGCAGCGCTCTGAGCGCAGACACGTTCTCTGCCGCCCCGGAGAGTCAGGCCGATTGCCCCCGTGTCGGGGTGGGGCTTTCATACAGCAACTGGGGAGAAAAACATTTAAAACGCGGGAAAATGTGACTCAAATCTCCAAATTGCGGAAGAGGGGCGACTACAAAGGTGTGTCTGTAATACACAAAAATAATTTGAACTGAGGCTTGAAATTTACTAGATACCGAAGTAAGCACCGACACCCTGGGCAAAGCCCCATTGACTTCGGTAGGGCTCCTTAGGGGTGCAAAAGTCAGTAGTATAAAAGAGCTTGTTTCAGGATTAGGGCTCAAGGGTTCAATCCTGCTTCCACTGAAATATTAAAGTCAGCGATCTAACTCCGACGGACTTCACTGGTGCAGGATCAGGCTCGAAATGAGGACAAAATGTATCCTGTTGTTTTTATATTATAACTGAATGGGTTCAATCATGACAGCGGATTTGCAGCACGCTTTATAAAATCAGCCTTCATGTCATTGTCTGCTGCTAGGTTCCTGTGTGTGTGTCCCTCCAGGATAGAGATCCCTCTGCCAGGAGGCAGCATCAACTACTGTAAAAGCAGCAGAGAATCCTGTGGCGTCTTATAGACGTTTTGGATCATGAGCTTTCGTGGGTGAATACCCACTTCGTCAGATGAATGCATCACCTACTGGTTAGAGCAAGGGCTTGGGATCAGGATTCCTGGTTTTTAGTCGCAACTGTATCACTGTCTCCATATGTGATAAACATTGAGCAAGTCATCTGTGTGCGTCAGGTTTCTCTACGCCACAGAGAGGTTGTTAAAGTTAAATCATTAATGCTTGTAAAGTGTTTTGAGAACCTCAGCTGAAATTTTTAAAATGAAATTTGTAAGTGCAAAGTATTTAATGTTTACATGTAGTTTTACTGGAACATTAAAAGGGTTTTTTTTATGTATGCTATGAACAGCTTTAAGGATTTTTTTCATTATATGAACTGTTAACTAGTTACGCGTGTGATACTTAGTACAGTACAGGCTAATTTATACTACTGTTCGTTGAAAGTATCCAGAGTAACGATATGTGGTGTTAGGGAAGGTCAGAGTTAAGGCTGTTTAGAGTACCTTAACTATATAATTGATACATCTCAACATTTGTTGTTTGGGGTTTTAAACATTACCTTAATGTTCATGGCTTTCCAATAGCAATGTTTTTTTCAATATACACTGATTTACAATCTTAAGTATCATTTATTGAAGATTTTTGTCTTGACTACAAAAGTAATGATTATTAATTACAACCGTTAGTCCTTATCTAAAGCTATGTACAGCTAAGAAAATGTCTCGACAACTACAGAGACAATGAGCTTCATACAAGTGGATCTTGTGCCTCATGCAGAATCGGGGACGAAGTATGTAATCTGTGCTTTTAGAAAATAAGATTATATTCTATTCTTCAGGGGCAAATCTTGAATTCTGTAATGTTTCTTATATGGTACCTATCACTATGGTATGATATCTGAGCAATTCGCTAAGTCAAATCTCTCTGAGTTCAATGGGAAATTTAACCAAGTACAACCTAAATAAAAACATCAGGTTGTACTCTCTCTCACGTATAGCTAGCTGACTGTTTCGATGTTTGTGTGGTCACGAAGCTGCAATGCTCTATAGCTTTATTTATGAAGGCTGAGCGGGGAATGCGGTAGGCGTAACTGTGAGCATTGAGATTCTAAGTGCCTCGCTCCCACACGAAGCTAGACCGTCAAAGCCTTGCAACGCCTCAGGGGGTGCGGAACCTTTGCGACGCGGCCAGGGTTCCCCTGACGGGGGCTGAATGCGGCGGACCCAGTCGCTAGAGGCCGAGCGGCCTGCGGTGAGGTGGAAGTCTGCGGTCTCTGCTGTCAGGTGAGGCGGGGGATGCGTGGCTGTCCCATGGCGGGCTCACTCGGGAGCAGCGGGTGGCCAGGCTACCCCTAGGGAGGGGGCTGGTCTGGTCTGTGAGGAGGAGGTTCCTGACTCTGGCATCGGCTCGGCTCGGCTCAGCTCGCCTCAGCAGCGATCAGCGCCCCCAGCCTGGTGTTCCCCAATGAGCTGGGCTGGGGAGGCGGGCCGGGCCGGGCCGGGCGCTCACCCTCGCAGATGTGTCTTGCTGCTGCAGCTGGGCGCACTGGGACAGTCACCGTGTCCTGACACGATGCTGCCGAGCTAGCCCTAGAGTAGCGTCTAGGGCCGCTGCAGTCATAGGCGGGCGCCGCACATCTCATTAGGGTGGGCCCCCAGGGAATTGTATTGTAAAGGCGAACATTTATTGAATACTCAGTCATAAAGGACATTATTTTATTTATATTTATTTATTATTATTTTTACTGCATGATACAACAGTCCATACTTTAAAACTAAAAGAGCATATCGTGATTAAATTAAAACGCAAATCTACTTTGTTTTTTGTTTTTTTTGTTTTTTTGAGACATTAAGGTGTGCTTGGGCACTCCTGGCACACCCTGTACGCACGCCTGTGGCTGTAATCATGCCTGTAAGGGTTGGCCCCTCAAAGGTAAATGGTGGAGTTCCTTTGTGCTATTTGAGCATAAGCTTTTGTGGGCTGAAACCCACTTCATCGGATGCATCAAGTTTTAGCCCAGGAAAGTTTATGCCCAAATAATTTGTTAGTCTCTATGGTGCCACAAGTCTCCTTGTTCTTTCTGCTATGGACTAACATGGCTACCATTCTGAAACCTTTGTGCTATGTGTCATGACCCCCCACCCACGCGCATCAGGGGGATTAGAAAAAGCAACCCATCAATTAGGGTAGTGCTTAAAACACATATGAGTGCAGAGGGGAGCTTGGTGGGAGTGCTTGTGTGTTAAGGGGGAGTGAATGCATGGGGATTATTCAGCTATGGGTGCATTTGTATAGTCACAAAATGCTGAATTCCTACAAAATGCTGCAGATTCGGTTGAACTCCAGCTCTCCAAAAGGTCTCTGAGGACCCCTGGAGACTGGGCAGTGAGGTGCCTGCTGAGGCAAACTTTAAAGGTAACCTGCAAAGAAGAATAATTGGGCTTTTGCTCTGAGTTGCTTCTCTGTGATCTATATAAAAAAGGGCTGAACTTTTTTTTTAATGAAAGTTTTCTCACTTCTCCCCTTCCCTGCTTGTGTTTTACTTTAGAAATCTGGGTTCTGCTTCCATGGAAAATTCTATGATGACCAGCAAACTAGTGAAATGGTGACATCACAAAGGTCAAAAGAATAAAAACTGAGCCCTTTAGAGAAGGGGTTTTTAGTCAGACTGTTTAAAACTCTCTTTTGAGTTGTTTTAACATCTGTGATAAATTAACATTTTGGAAAAAGGATGTCTTTGCTAAAGAGAAAAAGAGCCCTCCACTGATAAATGTGCTGAAATCTGACTTTGCTTATAAAAACTTCTGCAATAATTTCTACTTAACTGACTCAATTGAAGTTCTATAACAGTTATGTTTTATGAGTACTCTGTCTCTTAGATCAGTGTTTACATGCTTTTAAAGTGGAGATCAGAACTGTCATGTAATTTATAGGATGAATAGTAAACTTGCCCATCCCTCCCTCTCCAAAGCCTATGGGGGACCAGGATAAATCTATGTTGAGCCTGGGCTATTAATCTTCACTGCACTTTGGAAGGGCTGAGGGCTGCATAACATTCCCAGGACTGTCAATTCTCTTTTAGTTAGTAACTGTATTTTTACTTCATCCCTAGCCAGCAGGGAACTGCAAAACTTGAGCGCTTTCCTTGCCAGCCATTCTGATTGAACAGTAGTGTGTATGTTTATGGAGTGGGAATTCCTTATCCTGTAAATGATTTTAGGCTACAATACATATTCCCTTGGTCTGTCAAGAAGCAAACATGAGAATAACAATAATGCTACAATCTGTTTCTCCACTCTCATAGCAGTTATGTGCTGGTTAAGCAACACTTTCTTCTTGTCTTGACACATGTGTTCTTCTGCCATGCTCTCTCATCTTTGGTCTGCTACTGCCTGCCTGGACATATCATTGATTAGGTGGCAGACTCCCACAGGACAACTAACAACAGCTGCTGCAGAGTAGCACAGTGCTAGTGTTGAAGCTGACTATTGAAGCAAATGGCAAACTAATTATAACTGATATAATTTCCTGATGCAGTCAGTACTACATGTAAAGTGCTTCTGTGCTTGAGCTCGTTGCTCCTATGTAACTGCTTCTGACACTGCAAGGAAAGGACAAGAAAAGAGAGGAAGAAAATGAGAAGAATTGGAGGATAAGCAAATGCAGAGGATTGGAGATAAGTCCTACTGATGTTCCACAAAGATTTTTAACTTTGAATTATATGGGACATCAACGTTCAAAAGAAACTCTGGATTAGGGAGGTTGGACTTTTTAATTAAGAATTCCCGTGGAGAAAGAACAAGTACAATTGTCACATGCATTATTGGTGCTTTGAAAATATTTATCTTGAATGCCTCGTTTCTTAAAAGCCCAGAGGAAATAATGCTATAGAAATTGACCTGACATTTTAGAATACAAGTCCAATCCAGTCTAGTTTTACTTGTCTGAAATTGTAATAGCCAGTACATGTGGCCATGAACATTAGGGATGTGAAATAGAGGGAAAAGTATGTGTGGGGAGAGCAGCAGTTTAAAAAGACTGCAGAGAACACCCTTTCTTCTCCTAAGGGGAAGATTGTCATACTTTTGGGGGGGGGGTGAGAAAAGGAGGCTTTAAAAGCAATTTGGGGGATTTCTTTTTCAGATGCAGTCTGCCATCTTAAATCCTCCAGCCAATTTAACTCTTCCTGGCATTTCTGTGGTGCTAGCCTAAATGTGATCTGTTAGGCATGCAAGGTGAGTGAGTGACGCTTAATGAGGGAAAGTACAGTATGACGGCTTAGACTTTCTGCATATTTGCATCTGAAAGGTAATAACTGAATGCAAGATGAAAGGACCATAGCAGTCCATATGGCATTATGGTTACGCTGCTGTGCTTTTCCCTATGGACTGAGCTCACTTAAAATGCTACAGCTACGCTGCTGTAGTGCTTCAGTGTAGGCACTGCCTATGCCAACGGGAGAGATGCTCCAATTGGCGTAGGTAATCCACCTCCCCAAGAGGCAGTAGCTAGGGCCATGTCTACACTAGAGAACTTACAGCAGCACAGCTGTAAGATCTCTTGTGTAGCTGCTCTATGCTGATGGAAAAGAGCTGTCCTGTCAACATAATTACTCCACCCCCAATGAGCAGCAGTAGCCATGTCAGTAGAAGCTTTGCTGCCAACATAGCGCTATCCTCACCAGTGCTTATGTCAGTGTAACTTACATTGCTCAGAGGTCTGAAAAAACATAAGTGGCATAAGTTATGCCTATATAAGTGGTAGTGTAGATATAGCCTAGGTCAACAGAAGAATTATTCCTTCAACCTAGTGCTTTCTACACAGCGGGTTAGGTGGGTATAGCTACATTTCTCAGGGATGTGGATTTTCACACCCTAAGAGATGTAGCTATACTGATGTAAAATTCTGTGTAGATCAGGGCTATGCCTCTTACTGACTCCGTCACTTTCCCCCCAGGGAAGAATATTGTGCAGCTGAATTCAGGGCTTTTCAGTTTTTCCATGTCTGGCATTTGGTACTGTTGGAGACAAGGTAGAACAGGGCTTTTCAAACGTCATTGCGCTGCAACCCCCTTCTGACAACTAAAATTATTACATGACCCCTGGAGCAGGGAACTGAAGCCTGAGCCAAAGCCCGAGCACCACCACCCTGAGTGGAAGAGATGGGTCGAAGCCAAAGCCCAGGTCCCACTGCCCCAGGTGGGGAGGGCAAAGCTGAAGCCCAAGGGCTTCAGCCCCGAGAGGGGCCTCTGGCCCCAGGCCCCAGCAAGTCTAAGCCAGCCCTGGCAATGCCATTAAAATAAAGTCACAACCCACAGTTTGAGAACTGCTGAGATAGAAGATGAGATGGACCATTGCTGTCCTGTATGGAGGTGCTGTTTTTTCCCCCACATTAAATGCCAGATTGCTTCAGTTACTGGAATGGCCAACACTGGATGATATTGTCAGACAAAGATCACAAGGGGTGTTGAACTGAATCTGGTCTTTCATAACCTTTGTTCCATGTCTTCTTTAGATGAGAGTTCTTTCAGCGTTGTCTTTTTAACTAGTGCCTAAATAAGGGATATAAAGCAGGGGCTGAGCTATTGCATTATAAAGTCTACCTTTGTCAAGTGACCTTCTCCTGTCCTGTGACAGAATTCAACACACTGTGGTATCTGGGTACCATAGAACTTAGAGTCTGAGTCCCAGTCTTCATGTTAATAGCTAGGCTGTGAATATTTCTATGGAGTTACATATCTGCAATTCTCCTTTCACTTCCTGTCAGGTTATGGTGCACATATGTAATGATTGTTCCCAGACATGTAGTTATCTTGAAATTGTGTTCAGATTTGTTAATTAGAATTCAGGAGTCCTCTAACAGTTATGGTAGGGTATTTAGGAGCTATTTATACAAAGAGATGAAATGGGTATTTTTTGAGTAATGTGACTTTTATTTTTTGCTTTCTTCAGTTTTCTCTTTTGCTTAGAGTATTCCCTGCACACTAAGTTCCATCTAGTTACAGAAACTTTGCAACTTTTAAAAATATTATGTAACAAATTCTGTGGTTAGGTTATCAGACTTGAGCATCTTTCAGTCTGAGAGTTTCTAGTGGGATGCCTTTGATATGAACTGTAAAATAAATACAGTAATAAATTGGAAAATTAATAGTCATTGAGCTGGATAATAAGATACAGAAGCCCCCCTGCCCCCCCCCCCCAAAAAAAAAAGGCGAGGAGGAAATTCCCCCTAAATTACTAGGTTTCATGCAATCTGTACTTAGTTGTCCTAAAAACACTGTTAACTATGCAATGATTCCATAATTGTTTGGGTCAGAATTGTTCACAAAATTCTCTTCACACAATGCTTAAAAGCAGGGGTTCTCAAACTGGGGGTTGGGACCCCTCAGGGGGTCATGAGGTTATTACATAGGGGGTCGTGAGCTGTGAGCCTCCACCCCAAGTCCCGTTTCGCCTCCAGCATTTATAATAGTGTTAAATATAAAAACGTGCTTTTAATTTATAAGGGGGAGTTGCACTCCGAGGCTTGCTGTGTGAAAGGGGTCACCAGTGCAAAAGTTTGAGAACTGCTGCTTTAAAGGTACACCATCAGCTTTTAAAATTATATATCTCTTTGTAAAAGTTGTATCTATTTGTTGTTACAAGTAGCACCTGAATTTACTATACCAAAAAGAGACTCAGAAAATATTTTTCAGTTGATTTCCTTTATGCATTTGACAGTACTTTGTGTAAGTCAGTCAGTTTCTCCTGTTCGTGTGTGTGTTTCACACAACAAGGGCAGACAAGAAGTGTTTACAAATTAGGAAGATGTCACTGTAAATTCACAGGAGGACTCAGCAGGTGTAGTACCTGAAACTACTTTTAACTCATTTATTTTTGAAATTGACTGGATTTCAAGTTGGTGACCCTTTTAAATTAAACTTGCAAGAATGCTTCTCTAATTGTTTCTTCTCATTACAGGTGGAGGCAAGCTACATTAACCAAAATAGGATATATCTATTTATTTTATTTTTTTTTTTGAAGAATTTGTTTCAAACCTGATAGTTATCTTCCTCAAGGAATTCTGATTATTCTTCAACCTTGGTTATTATTATGGCTCTATCTTTTAAACTGCTGGACGGTGTCTTTCTTTCTAGTAGGTGCCATAGGCAAAATGCCTTGCATCCTTTGCTTGGACCTCTCCTCACTGATTGCATCTCAAAATTGTACAGTAGCTATAGGAGACCAGGGACAGCCCCTGATAACACTCCACCTTGGAAGATGAATTTTAACTTTGAGAAGGGAGTGGATGTAATTAAGAAACATTTTGGCCTTCTAAAAAAGGAGTTGGTGGATCACTGGAAAGGGCCTGAGGGTTATCCTTTAGACGAGTACTTGTTGGAACAGACTAGAGTGGTCTGGGAGTTTCGCAGCCAGAAAGATTTAGATGAGTGGGTGGTTTCTTCTGATGCCGAGATTGGAGGGAAAAGTGAAGCCTACCTAAAACTGGGTAAGAATAATCAGACTGCTCTGCTGTATGGGACCCTCAGTACTGAAGCACCTCGAGATGGGGAGACAGGATACAGTGGATATTGTGCAATGAGAGCCAAACTGCCAAAGGTGAGTATAACTTAGTGACTTGAGTTATTAACATTCAGTGTTGAATCAGTCAGCATTTCTCTGCAGTCAGGACTGCAGCGGTAGAGACTTGGGTGGCGATTCTCTCTCTAGAAGAATACCTTCTTGTGTCATGTTTGTTTTTTCCTCATTTAAATTAAATTCTTGTGGATGCAAGAAAATAGAATCAGGCTGAAGTTACCTACTATGCATCTCAATCTTATTGCACAAAATTAACTTCACTCCACACACAACTGGAGAAAACTCTACCCCTTGGGTGTTTGTTCTTCTGAATATGAATAACTGATGTATTTACTTGGCATGGTGCAGGGAGCTTACAGATGAACTTTCATTAGTTCACACATTACACAGTCTGTCCATTGAATAGAAAATGCAAAACTTATACTATTGCTTTTTACGGGTGTTGGGCTAATAAGGTTTCTTGAATTTAAATTTATAACCACTTAATGTGTCAATTTGGCCAGAACAAAGGCAGCCTTTCCCCTAAACTCAGAACCTCTTGAGACTTTCACAGGAAAATATATTGCCCTGTGTTTTACAGCTGTACAACTGCTTGCCATGTCAACGAGAATAAAGTGGTCTTTTACTTGTTGCAAATGTATCAGAGCATCTGAAGGAATGAGACATTGCTGCCTCAATCCATTCCGTGATGTCATCGCTGCCCTGCTGTGTGAGCAGACTCAATGAAGCCTTAGCTCGGGACTAGATCTTCGTTTTCAGGAAAGAAACCACAACAAAAAAGTCATTTATCAATATAAAATGGGTTTCCTGTTACACCTTGATAACTGAGTAGGAGACGGCCTTGTGTATGGTCTCCCCACAAACCAAAGATCTCCTGCAACAAGTTTTGTATTCAGAATTGGTTTGTTTTAAATGACTGGTTTAATGTCTAATTTGGAGTTAGTGTGTGTATACATACACAGCCAAATCGTCTAGGCCTTAACTCTCAGGATATGCATCCAAACTCAATTTTAGATCAGAGCACTTTCTATTTTAGTGGATATGCCTCTTTAAAGATCTGCACTTGGGTTCTGTAGTGTGTCAGAATATGCAGGGGACAAATCTTTTTCTGCTAAGAGACTGAACCTAGTTCTAACTTGAACAAAAACCAAAAAAGGTGAAATTGATATGGTTTACTATTGTCTGTTTCCTACACTCAGTGAGGAACTATTGCCCTTCCTATTTTACATTTACAAAAAAAAGGTGGACGAACACCCAGTCAGAAAGTAAAGCTTAGAGTCAAATGTGTAAATAACACTGCTTTTGTAAAGCAGAATAAAGAGGGTACGCAGTTAAATCACTTTCTTAGGACTAGGGCGCTGGGGAATAGAAAGTATGTACAGGTCAGTCAAATGCCGTGATGACAGAAGCAATATAAGAACTAGAATAGGTAAAAATGGACCAAATTAAGTGTACGGGTGAACACTTAAAAACTCATTCAAAGGGAGACAGCAAAGTCCAAAGAACAGAACACAAGACTTTCAGACGTGGATATATTCCTGCATCTGCCACTTACTTGCTGTGTGAAGTTGGCCTTGTTGTTTAACCCCTCAGCTCCTCAGTTGTAAGAGTTACCCTCCTTTCCAAAGCAATTTGAGAGTAATTAATGAGGCATAAGGGCAAGATATAATTTTTAAACTAAGGAAGATGCATACCACAGCACTGGCACAAGCATAAAAAGAACAGCCCCAGCCTTCAGGCTAGCGTTAATATTATCTGTTGTCCATGTTACCTGAAAAACTAATAAGCAGGAAGAAAATTGCTCCTAAGTAACCATGGAGTATACCTCAAAACTGAGGGAAATTTAACACGTTTCTTTGGTACTGTCATAAGCCCTGAGCGTGCAACTGTTCAGCAAAGGGAGGCTCTGTTTCCCCAGAGCCTCATTAGTCTCAGTGGGGCTTCTTGTAGGTGCTTGGGTCTCCTGTGTGGAACCAGGTGCAAGATCAGGGCCCTATCTTATAAAATAAAGGCGATGAGATAGGGAAGGTGTGCAAGATTCAGAGGAATTGGACATTTATATGGATAACAAGCGTGTTGGCATCTAACACTTTTTGGAAAGGATGGTAGTGTTATAAAAGCTAGTTTCAGGGCTTAAGCCAATTTTTATTAGGGATTAGAATGTGACTTTGATGGGGGCAGATTGTCCCACATCTGCCATCTGTGAGGTTTCTTGCACCTCCCTCTGAAGCACGCTGAGCTAGATGGAGCATTGGTCTGATGTGCTATGGTATCCCTTGTTATGTGTAGAAGTAAAAACAGATGGTAGGTCTGCTACCTTTGAGAGGGTAATCTGATGCTGGGAATGAAGTTTCATTTGTTGTCATTGAAGAAACAGCAAGTATGAGCTTCTAGAGCAGTGGTCCCCAACCTTTTTGTGCGGTGGGCGCTGGATGACTAGCTGCTGAGGAGCATGGTCGCCGGACAAGCAGCCGCTGAAATGCCACCGAGAAGCAGCGTCATCAAGAGGCGTCGCTGCTGAAAATCAGTGGCATTTTGGCAGCAGTGCTTCTTGACTCCACCGCTTCTTGGTGGCATTTCGGTGGCAACGCTTCCTGGTGTTGGCACTTCTCAGCGGCATTTCGGCAGCTGCTTGTCCAGCGGCTAGTAGGCGGGCACACATAGATGCCCCGCCGTTGGGGACCCGTTTTAGAGCATGCAATCCCATTTGAGGCCTCTAACACATTACTGAAATTTTGTGTGACTAATAGTGTAGTGAAAGCCACTCACTCTTGCTTTCCTTATCCTCTAGTTTCCAGTTAGTCACAATAGATAGTTTGGATAAGGAGTGTCCAGAAAGGGGAAATTGATCAAAGTGGTAGTTACTTGTGGTCTTCGTAGTAGTAATTTGCATTGAAATATTGAGCTGCAGTAACATGCTTTGTTTATACCTTCTAGGGAGC
The DNA here is from genome assembly GCF_003597395.2 of Chelonoidis abingdonii. Lineage (NCBI taxonomy): Eukaryota > Metazoa > Chordata > Testudines > Testudinidae > Chelonoidis > Chelonoidis abingdonii. The sequence goes on from NC_133772.1 coordinate 90,802,392, forward strand.
GTTTGAAACTAAGAAGTATTATGATTGGTCAAACTTTAATAGTCTGTATTTACGCATTCGTGGTGATGGTCGACCCTGGATGATAAACATCTATACAAACCCATACTTCTCCCATCAAAAGGATGACCTGTACAATTACTTCATGTTCACCCGTGGGGGTCCATACTGGCAGGAAATTAAGGTAAATTTGAATATTTCCTGGGGACTGAGGAAGATTAATTCTCTTCAGTACTGTATTGCTTTAAAGATTGCTGCATTTAGCATACTTAGTTCTTTGGCTTATCAGTACTGACAGAAGTTCCCCAAACAGCTATTCTCTGTTTCTATTGAGAAAACAGCTAGCTTATATAATTTTGTCTAGCCACATGGTCAGATCACGGAGTTCTAAAGAGCAGCCAGCAACAGTCACCACAGAATATAGGGCTGGAGTGGACTTCAGAGGGAAACAAAGAATAAGTTTGATGTGGTCCATCTTCTGCATATTAACTCCATGTATATGATTGGTACTATTGAAGGAGCCAGACAGAGCTTAATGGTTTATTAAGCTTTATGGGGAAAGTAGTTCTCCTAGTATTGTATGTGTACATGTAAAACTAAAGTCCATATTTCTTGTGGTCAGATTCCATTCTCCAAGTTCTTTCTCTCAAGTCGGGGGAGGATCCAGGATGCTCAGCACCCACTCTGGTTAGATAAGGTAAGTTGTTTCTGCACCTTACACTACTGAAATTCTCATTAAATGATAGTAACTGTATAAGGGAAGACCATTTAAAACTCTTCAAGGTATCTAGAGCTATATGAATTTGAAATTGCAGTATTTTTCTCCACAGAGTATATTAAATATATATGGTTTCTCACCTTTCCTCTTAATTTTCCAAATTTAATTAAAATCTCTTATCAAAACAAATTTGAAGAGATGTAGTTACTGAAAATCGGTTGACAATTTGAGGCTTTCAGAGAGTCCTGAAAGAAACTACTGATGAGAGGAAGCAAAGTCCCGCACTTAGACAAAAAACTGTCAAAGAAAAGTAGATATAAATGGTCAATTATAGCAAGAAAGTGAGATCTACTAGAAGAGGTATTAAATATGTATTAGCAGTGTCAAAAGGGTGAGAAGTGAGGTGATAATTTGTAGCTAACAATTCTTTAGGATAGTCAAGGCAGAAGAAACCAAAAATTAGGTGAATGGGTAACACCGTTGCATATGAAATTCACTGTTGGCAAATGCAAGGTAAACACATTTGGAAGCAATGGGTTATTTGTACATCTTACTGGATTCTATGTGAACTAACTTGGGAGAATACTGGTCATAACTGAGGACTGGTCAACGTGCAGTTTCTGTCAAAAGCAAACAAAGTTAAGAGAAGAAAAGTCATTTTATGTAGTACCCATTACATAAATCAATGCTATGTATTCACCTGGAATACTGGGTTCAATTTAAGTACCCAGTTAAAAAATATAATATATATAGTAGGGGGTTCACAGAGGGGTGATGAAAGTGATTAACAGCATGAAAACACTTCAGTAGTAAGAATGAAGAAACTGGAACTGTAGATGAGACATGGTAAAGATATACAAAATAGCAATTGATTGAGTAGGTAAATCAGATACAAGAGGAATTCAATGAAATTAAAGCTTAAATGCAAACCTAATAGAATATGCAACAGTACCCCATCAGAATCATTACCACAAGATATAACTGAGATTACAGGCTTAAGGTTTAAAAAAGGAGTATACCTTTTGTATAGTTAATGAGAACATCCAAAGTTACGTTAGTGAAGATTAAAAATAAAACCCAAAATGTTGTAAGAGGCCTCACATTTCAGGGCATTAGCCACCCACTGTTTGAGTGCCAGGAAGAAACTATCAGAGAGAGTAACATAAGCTATAATTGGCTACTACCAAATTTCATGTACTATCTTTGGTCTGATTGGGTATGGGAATTCTTGTATGTAATACCTGACATTCCCTCCTTACACACCCCTAGCTCCCCTCAATGGCCTCCATCCTTTTACCAGTTTTCTTTGTGAAAACCTTTAGTAGTCTACTTAAGTCTGAAATCCTAAATTACATGGAAATAGTCATTATGTCACATGGGAAGTTTGCCATGGATAAATAAGTCTGCATTTTTAGCAGTATACTTAAAGGCAGAAACACAGAAATTTGCAGCATTGAAGAATTTTCCAGGTTAAAAATTCCAGGGCTTTTCCAGGCTCAATAAGACACCCCTTTTTCCATATAGCTCAACATCATTCAAAGACTTAATTGTTTAGAAAATACACAAGGGCATATTATATCACTCTTAATCACTTTCTGTAGTATTAATCCAAAGAGTTTCAGGGTTAATTTTGCTGTAGGAGTGTTGCACATTTGGATAGACTCCTGTTGTAACATGAGTATGCCTGTGTGGTCAATGCACTGTATGGAGAACACGGAAAAGTTTCCTAGGTTTTACTACCTTTAATCTCACCATTACTTGAAACAGTATTGAAATGAATAACCAATTTCTTTTATCAGATTAGTACTGTTGGATTCACATTGGGAGACAAGGCAGATGGCTCTTTCCAGCTGGAGATAGACTTTATTGGATTGCTGAATGACAGAGCTCACACAGAAGAATTTGCCTATGAAAAATATGAAAGAAATCCCAAGGTCTAGATGGACCTGCAGTCCTGTGGAACGTACTTCAGTAGCTCATTTTATTAAATATTTATACAACACTATGTTAAACTTGAGTTTCTTCATGTATGGTGGGAGAAGGAGTTCACGTAAATATTAAAGAGTAACTGCATGAAGTGAGTGGGATGGACTCCATAATAAACTGAGCAGACTTGCAGCTTAAGAACATATAGTATTAAAGGTTTCTTGTAGCTTCCACCAGCCTGTTGCAGAAATCCATTGTGAAAACAGACCATGTGAGATTATTGCTCTGTTGTTGGGGAGATAGTTTCAAAGAGAATCAGGGTCCAGTAGTGCAAAGTTACGTTAGAAACTGCTGTCTGGATCTATTGTTCAGGCACATGCCTATTTGTTAGAGGCAGTTTGTATCCCAAAACTGACAAGGCGCAATTCATAAGATAATAGGAGCTTGTAATGCTGTAAGATTTCCTGGTTGGTATTTTATCTCACCTTTAGAATTAGAGTAACCTTCCCTGTTTAATACTATTGCACAGAGAAAACCATAGTCCTTTTCACAGCTAGGGGACTAACAGATGTTAGGACTGTTCCATAAATTGTGGACCAACTTCCCCAGGGCCCACAGAGGAGTAGACATGGGAGTGGACAGGAATCCAATCTCAGATTTTGATTTTTTTAAATGGAAACCTAACTGTCATGGTTACAAAGCAAATCTTCAAAACATGAGCTGTGTAATGAATGGAGAGAACCTGGAAAAAAACACAACTTTGAGTGTCAGCTGCCATGTTTCAATGGGTGTAGATGTCTGTGATGATGATATTGACACAAAATATTTCATTACTCCACGCCTTTAAGAAAGGAGAAGTATATGAAGATTCTCTAGGATTCTCCAAAGTGGGGATTCAAAAGCTGGGAAAGGCCTACATGTGTTAATTTATACAATATATAGCAGAGTGCAGAGGTGATGAGATTTTCCTGAAGCAGGTTTGGTTTTCAAAATGTATAGATTTGTTTTAGGACAAGGAATGCTGGGTTTCAGTTCTTCTGTAATCCTGAGGAAAGGTTTATATTTAATAAAGGATTTCAATCAAAACAGTGTTCAGAAAGTGCTCAACTTAGTCTAGAGAGTTAAAACACTTCAGAAGGTGTACCTGCTTATAGTCCCTGCCAGTTGTTGAGACATTTTCCTATTTAAGTGTCTTTCTCCCATTTGTGTCAGACTCAGACAGTAAACTGATAGAACCATACACAATATTGTCAAAAACAAAGTAACAGATATTCTGTAACAGTATCCCTCTGTCCCTGCTAAACACTATCAGTAAGTGTTTCAAAATTCTAATTTAGGATATCTCAACAAGTGGACTGCGTCAGTAAAAGTGATTAGGTGGACCATGAAGCCTGGCAAATGGTAATACGTTCCTTTTCTTTAGTGGAAGAGAGGATATGACCTGTATGTATGAGCACATCTGGCAATTGCATATAGTTAAACTTTGAGTGTCTGCGTGTCTTACACCCACACTTAAGTCATCAACAGCATTAAATACAAAAAAAAAAATTTATTTTCCCCAATTAAACAGTATAAAATTATATATAAAAAGCTTTTCTATTTCTGAATCTAATGTTTCAGCAAATATCACAGGAAAGGTTAAGCCTAAACACAAAAGTGAACCTATTACTTTGTAAATATTTGCTCAGAAGTCCAAAGAGCTGTAATGAAATAACAACTGCAGTGCCTCCTCCCCACCTTTCCCTGCGCTTCCAGTCTATTCCATGATGCTTAATGATAAAAATCAAGGTAATTTTCTTTACAGATTACCTTTGGGAAATTGCTGATATAGGCTTTCTAAATCTACTCTAAGTATATCATACCTCGAAAGAACTTGGTTTACTAATAGATTACCTTGTAAATGCTTCAGGCTAGACAACTGTTCTATTATGCCAAATTTTATCCTGTAATGTGGAGAGGGACAAAAAACTAATGAATTGCTCTTCACATATCCAATTAGCAACCTACCAAGGTGTGTGTTAACTTCTTATTTTTTTCCTATCTCATTCTAAAAGGGTACCATTATTTAGGGCTTTTAGTTCTCCAGAAAGCCCTTATAATATGGTTTTCCCTCTCCTAGAGATTGCTGTTTACTTCACAAAGGACTTAAATATAGGAAACCGCTCTAATTGCTGCTACACATACCCTACTTGTCAGCAAAGTCTCTCAGTGTCTTAAATTTCTTGATAATGGAACATATTTTGAAGTTATTTCCATCTAGAGAAATATGCCCAACTGATAAGTGACTCAGTGTGAATAAGCTTCATGATTATCCCTTTAACATTTCCTCCTTTTCCTCCCTCCCTTAGTATCTCTTCAGTCTAATAGTTTTATGGAATTTGCTGACTTAGGAGGAAGCTTTTGTTCAAAATTTACAACTAAGAAAGTCCAGCCAATCTAAAATCTAACTGGATGAATTGCTCCAAGTAATTTGAGATACTCTGGGCTCTACTTAAAACATATCAGAAGATTGAAAGTTTTGATATTTTATCTAACTTGTAAAATCACTAACAATGTTAAGCTCAACAGCACTAAGAAAGCCTGCCCTACATGGCTAGTAACATCCAGTCAACTCAGGTGACCTGACTCATCCTTTAATGCACACATAAAAACAGAAATATTTATAAAGGTAGGAAAGATTTTTCCTGAGAACAGTATTTACAGTGAGTCCTTCAGAAGTTACTAAATTCCTCTTAAGCCATGGATAGTCCTCTGCGGGTTCCAAGCAGCTGAGCCTTTTTCTGCTTTCTCTCCAGCAAATGCTTCTCACGCCTCCCTTCTCTGAAAGTGAAAAGAAAACAAATTACATGAAATTGGAGCAAATGAGCAATTAGTTGCATAGCATAGAGATAACTATATGCATAAGCAATTAGAAGGAATCCTTTAGGTTAGGTAGAGGCTCCCAGATTCGCTTAGTCAACAAGTTGCACGGGCCATCTGCTCCATTTTTTACTCATTAGATTCCATTTAGAAATGTATGGCGGGAAGGAACCTCAAGGAGTCATCCAGTTCAGCCTCCTCCACTGAGGAAGGACCAAGTAAAGAAGCCATAGCTGACAGGTGTTTGTCTAACCTTTTTTTAAAAATCTGACTCTTATGAACTCTTTTGCAGAAGCACAACTCATAAAGCATACTGGTCCCACCGTACAAGGCTATATCTTGAGCTGATCAGCCACCTGTTAAAATCAAAGTGGGGCCTAGCATGCTGAGACCTGTACTTTCCAGCAGTCAAATTTAGCCCAGGTAGAGGGGAGCTCTGAGCTATACTTTGGCCATCCTGATGCTAAACATTTTGATAGAGAAAAATTTCTCTAACATAAGTATGGTTCAGGACAGAGCATTTATTTAAAGGTGTTAGCTTGTCATATATTTAAGTCTTAGTGTTCTCCTACAGAATTCTAGTGTTAAAATGGCACTTAAAACACCCTTGTACTGACCTGGTCTGGAGACGTGGCTGTTTGTAATCTTTTGTGTGTGAAGAGACACTGCTATTCATAGATTTATTCAGGACAGTGTTTTCTTTTGAGTCACCCCAAGGTTTCAGTCTTCCTACATTGTAAGAAGCAAAAAATAAAAATAAAATAATAAATAAATAAATAAAAACAGACCAGCTAGTTATTAAAATTTAGTAATTATGTGTATTTATGTTGTTAATACTGACATTCTCATCCTCAACTCTACAGATAACATAAGTTGCCTGACTGCATCTAAGATCAAGCACAAACACCCCGGTCAATTACATCAGTCTGGATACTAGCTGGCTATTTGGGGAGAGGGTTTTCTGCTGGGGGTGGCAGAAGCCTCCCCTCAGAACCCTGCCTGTGGGGCAGCATAATGGAGCCCTCTCTGCTATTGCGGAAGGCAGGGATCTGCCACCACGGGCTTTGGCTGACCAAATCCTTCCTGTTCCTTAATCTACTGTGCCCTGTTTTAGGGGGAGAGGAAGTGGCCTGGTCCAGGAGAAGAGCAGCCTCAGCTCCCTGCCATCTGAGCAGAAAGCTCTGAGTGGGGCTGTCTTGACAACACAGGAGTGGACTCTAGGGTCAGCAGAAAAAACTAACCGTATTAACCTTTCATAACTGTTGTTGTTCGAGATGTGTTGCTCATGTCATAGAATCACAGAATATCAGGGTTGGAAGAGACTGCAGGAGGTCATCTAGTCCAAGCCTCTGCTCAAAGTAGGACCAATTCCCAACTAAATCATCCCAGCCAGGGCTTTGTCAAGCCTGACCTTAAAAACCTCTAAGGAAGGAGATTCCACCACCTCCCTAGGTAACCCGTTCTAGTGCTTCACCCACCGTCTAGTGAAAAGGTTTTCCTAATATCCAACCTAAACCTCCCACACTGCAACTTGAGACCATTACTCTTGTTCTGTCATCTGGACTATAGAGAACAGTCTCAGATCCATCCTCTTTGGAACTCCTTTCAAGTAGTGAAAGCAGCTATCAAATCCGCTCTTCATTCTTCTCTTCTGCAGACTAAACAATCCCAGTTTCCTCAGCCTCTCTCATAATGTTCTCCAGCCCCCCAATATTCGTTTTGTTGCCCCTGCTAGACTCTTTCCAATTTTTCCACTATTCCTCTTGTAGTATGGGCCCAAAAGTGGACACTGAGGCCTCACCAATGTTGAATTAGAGGGGAATGATCACATCGCCTCAGTCTGGTGGCAATGCCCCTACTTACACAGCCCAAAATGCCATTAGCCTTCTTGGCAACAAGGCACATCTGTTGCTCATAATCCAGCTTCTCGTTACAGAACTGCTTCCTACATTCGTTTCCCTTAGTCTGTAGCAGGTGCCATGGGATGCTTCCATCCTAAGTTCAGACTGTCTGCACTTTCGTGTCCTTGTTGAACCTCATGGGTTTCTTTTGGCCCCATCCTTCTAATTTGGTCTAGGTCCCTCTGTATTCTATCCTTACCCTCCAGCGTATCTACCACTCCTCCCAGTTTTGTGTCATCTGCAAACTTATTGAGCATGCAGTCCACGCCATCCTCCAGATCATTAATGAAGATATTGAACAAAACTGACCCCAGGACAGATCCTTAGGGCACTCCGCTTGATACCAGCTGCTAACTAGACATAAATCACTACCCGTTGAGTCCGACGATCTAGCCAGCTTTCTAGCCACCTTATAGTCCAATCATCCAGCCCATACTTCTTTAATTTTCCAGCAAGAATACTGTGGGAGACTGTATCAAAAGCTTTACTAAAGTCAAGGACTAACATGTCCACTGCTTTCCCCTCATCCAGAGCCAGTTCTCATAATGGAAGGCAATTAGGTTAGTCAGGCATGACTTTTCCTTGGTGAATTCATGCTGACTGTTCCTGATCTCTCCACTGTAAGTGCTTCAGAACTGATTCCTTGAGGACCTGCTCCATGATGTTTCCAGGGACTGAGGTGAGGCTGACTGGCTTGCAGTTCCCCGTGTAGTGTCCATTCCATTGTAGGTGGGTATGCTCACAACATGCACCAGTGTTGAAAGTTTTTCCCTCCGTGGTATTCATAGGGGACCAGCTCTGGTGCTCTCTGGAGTGGCCCACGTATTTGCTGGTATAAGGGGCGCTGCTGGCTTCTCCCTCCCTCAGTTCCTTCTTGCTGGAACTCCGAGAGAGGGGAAGGAGGGTGGGTCATGGAATGGACATTAGCAACACATCTGAAGAACAGTTACAAAAGGTTAGTTACTGTTTTTTCTTCGAGTGATTGCTCATGTCCCTTCCATTATAGGTGACTCCCAAGCAGTACCTCTGGAGGTGGGCAGGAGTTCATGGTTGTGTCAGTTGCAACACAGCTCTGCCAAATCCAGCATCATCTCTGACCTGCTGGGTAATGGCATAACATGTGGTGAACATGTGTACCAAAGACCAGCTCGCAGCTCTGCAGATGTCCTGGACAGGGAGATGCACCAAGAAGGCAGTCGAAGACGCTTGAGCTCTAATAGAGCGAGCCTTCACTATCGGTGGAGACACAGCCTGTGCCAACTTGTAACATGTGCCAATGCAGGTAGAAATCCAGTTTGAAATCCTGAGAGTACACCAGAAGGCCCTTCATCTTGTCAGTGATCACAGTAAAGAGAGGAGTTGATCTGTGGGAGGCCTTGGTGCACTCCAAATAGAAAGCCAGGGCATGCCTGAAATCTAGAGTGTGCAGGCATCTCTCCTCATTGATCATGTGAGGCTTTGGACAGAACACTGGGAGGAAGATATTCCAATTGGCATGGATGTGCGACTCCACCTCCAGCAGGAAGGCCGGATGGAGTCGCAGCTGAACCTTGTCCTTGTAGAATACTGTATACGGGGGCTCTGAAGTGAGGACTTTAATCTCTGAAACTCAATGTGCTGAAGTAACGCCTACAAGGAATGCAACCTTCCACAACAGGTAGAGAGGAAACAAGAAACCAAAGGCTCAAAGGGTGGACTCATGAGCCTGGAGAGGACCAGGTTAAGGTCCCACTGGGAACCGGGCCCCAGATTGGCAGAAAGAGTTTTTCAAGAACCTGATTGTCATCTCATGTGAGAATACAGATCTACCCTGAATGTGGGTTTGGGGGGAGGGAGAGCTCAATGGTTTGAGCATTGGCCTGCTAAACCCAGGTTTCTGAGTTCAATCCTTGAATGGGCCAGTTAGGGATCTGGGGCAAAAATCTGTTTTGGGATTAGTCCGGCTGGACTAGATGACCTCCTGAGGTCCCTTCCAACCCTGATATTCTATGATTCTAAGGCCAATATGGCTACCAGGTGCACCTTGATTGAGGAAAAGGCAAAGCCCTGGTGCTTCAAGTGAAGCAGATAATCCAGGATGGATTGCAGGGGCGACTGGGTCAGGGAGATAGTCCACTCCAAAAGAGAGCAATGGTTCCACTTTTCCAGGTAAGCCACTCCGGTGGAGGGTTTTCTGCCCTTCAAGAGACTCTGCTGGACCTGACTAGAGAACATTTGTTCCTCTAGGTTCAGCCATGAAGCAGCCAAGCCGTGAGGTGGAGAGAGGTGAGGTTCGAGTGCAAGAGCTGACCGTGATCCTGTGAGACTCTCTCTGGACGGCTTTAAAGTGGCCACAGGGTCAGGTCCCTGAGCATGCTGAACAAGTGCTGGTATGACCATGACCCACGCCTTGTCCCTCCTGATCTTCAAGAGAACCTTGCTCATGAGTAGAAATCGGCAGGAAGGCGTACATCAGGTCTGTGGACCATGACAGGAGAAAGACATTGGAAAATGAGCATCTGCTTAGGCCCTGCAGAGAGCAGAGCTGATGACACTTTCTGTTCTGTCTGGTGGTGAATAGGTCCACTCGGGGAGCTCCCCACTTCTGGAAGAGCATCCTGATAACATCCAAGTGAAGGGACCACTCGTGGTGAGAGAAGAAAGGCCTGCTGAGGTGATCCGCCAGTGTGTTCAGGATGCCAGGGAGGTGCGAGGCTTCCAGGTGGATTGCATGCTGAATGCAGAAGTCCTATAGACATAGGGCTTCTTTGCACAGAGCTGGCAAACCAGCTCCCTTCTGCCTGTTGACATAGAACATGGAGGCTGTGGTGTTCGTCAACACCTGCACCACCTGACCGAACAGCTGGGGAAGGAAGACTCCACAAGGTAGGCAAATGGCTCTGAGTTCTCTGACATTTAAACGTAACACAAGCTCCTCCCAAGACCATAATCCCTGCGTCTGCAAAGAGATGCACTTCCCAACCAAGGTCAGACGCGTATGAAATCAGGGAGACTGTGGGTCATGGGCTTATGAATGGCACTCTTTCTATTACCAGAGTTGGATCAGACCAATGCTGCAGGGAGGTAAATACCTGTGGGGTTGGATTGTGACAATCTTGTCCAGGTGATATCTGTCCAGGTGATATCTGTCCAGGGAGCAGACTGATGCCAGCCACATCTGGAGGGGACGCAGCCTGAGTCTCACATGACCGACAACATACATGCATGCTGCCATGTGCCCTAGTAGTCTGAGGCAGACCCAGGCAGTGGCAAGCGGATGGGCTGTGATACTGCCAATCAGATCTGCCATTGCCCTGAACCTGGTCTCCAGCAGGAGTGCTCTGGCTCAGATAGAGTCAAGTACCACTCCGACAAATTCTATCCTTTGAATCAGAATTAATGTTTATTTTTGTTCGTTTATCAACAAGCCTAAAGCTTGGCAAGTGGCCCACAACTTCTTGACACTGCGCTGGACCTGGAGCAGTCCTTGATGAGCCAGTTGTTGAGGTATGGGTAGATCTGGATACCTTGACATCTGAGGTAGGTCGCTACCACCAACATGCACTTCATGAATACCCTTGATGCCTTTGCTAGGCCAAAGGGGAACACTGCAAACTGGTAGTATGAAATGTAGGAACCATCTGTGTCCCTGAAATATTGATAAGTGAGTAGGCATCCTTCTGGTCAAGGGTGACGTACCAGGATCCAGGAAAAGAATGATGAAGGCCAGGGAGACCATGCAGAAAAGACGGTTACTCACCTTTGTAACTGTTGTTCTTCGAGATGTGTTGCTCATATCCCTTCCAGTTAGGTGTGCGCGCGCCGCGTGCACGTTCGTCGGAGAAACTTTTACCCTAGCAACACTCGGTGGGCTGGCAGGTCGCCCCCTGGAGTGGCGCCACTATGGTACCTGATATATACCCCTGCCGACCCAACCGCTCCTCAGTTCCTTCTTGCCGCTACTCCGACAGTGGGGAAGGAAGGGCGGGTGCGTCATGTGCGTAAGGGATATTGAGCAACACATCTCGAAGAACAACAGTTACAAAGGTGAGTAACCGTCTTTTCTTCTTTTGAGTGCTTGCTCATATCCATTCCAGTTAGGTGATTCCAAGCCTTATGTAGGCGGGTGGGGTCGGAGTGAAAATGGCAGAATGTAAAACTGCGGAGCCAAAGGCTGCAGTATCTCTTGACTGTGAACCAAGCATAATGCGAAGCAAGGGTATGGACGAGGACCATGGAGCTGTGCGATAGATCTCGTGGGTAGGTACACGAGTTAGCAAGGCGGCAGATGAAGCCTGAGCCCTGGTAGAAATGCATGGTGGTGATGTGGCTTGGGGAAATGTGAGCCAAATCATAACAAGTGTGGGTGCACGTCATCACCCAAGATGAGATCCACTGAGAGGAAACAGTAGGCCTTTCCTTCGGACTGCTACTGCGACCGAGAGTTGGGGCGTGTTACAAAATGGTTTTGTCGCGCTCAACATAAAAGTGAGCGCTCTACAGATGTCCAGGGAGTGCAATTGTTGTCCCCGTCACGTTGAGTGTGGTAACATGAAAGGCCGAAACCACCTTAGGGACGAAAGCTGGTGTGGACGTAACTGCACCTTGTCTTTGTAAACATAATGTATGGTGAGAACCACCATAAGAGCCCTGAGCTCGAAGACTCGTCTGGCCGATGTAATGGCTACGAGGAAAGCTGTCTTCCAAGACAGGTAATAGCAGCGAGCAGGTTCGCTAACGGGTCGAATGGAGGAGACATAAGTCTGGTTAAACCCAGGTTGAGGGGTCCCAGGTTGGGGCTGGGCGGCGGTGTACCTAAGGTGTATGCGCTCCAAGCCCTTGAGGAACCCGAAACCATAGAGTGTGAGAACACAGAACGACCACCTTAGCCTGGATGGAAGGTAGAGATGGCTGCCAAGTGTACCTTCGGCGAACACCACTAGGCCCTGCTGTTGCAGGCCGGAGGGTAGTCCAAAATAGAGGGGATCGAGACCCCAGCAGGAGTAAGATTTAAGTGTTTCACACCTGTAGGAGACACGCTTCCACCTGGCCAGGTACGTTGACCAGGTGGAAGGCATCCTGCCACCCCTGATAGTCACGTAGGAGCCACACTGTGAGGTGAAGAAACTGCAGGTCGCAGGCGGCGAAGTCTGCCGTGGTCCCTGAGGTACGAGGTCTGGGTGGAAGTGGCAGGGTAATTGGGCAGGCTATTGACAGGCCGAGCAACGTGGCGTATTAGTGCTGCCTGGAACACGCTGGAGTGATCATGATGATGCGCGCTCTGCTCCTGCGAAGTTTGAGCAGGACTCAATGAGCCGGGGAAACGGCGGGAAGGCATAAAGGTGTTGGCCCTTCCACGGCATGAGGACAGCGTCCGAGATCGGTCCGGGAGAGACCTTAGAAGGAGCAGGAACCTCGGACATTTCCCATTCTCGCGGTAAGCGAACAGGTCCATATGTGGGGAAAAAAAACCACTTCTGGCCACAAAATGCATCACATCAGGCAGGGCGACCACTCGTGAGACAGGAAAACCCTGCTGAGTCGAATTGCCAAGGAGAAAGGATGCTACCAGTTTATCGAGTGGGCTATGCAAAAGTCCCAGAGATGGATGGACTCCTGACAAAAGGAGGAGGACCATGTCCTCCCAGGTTGTCTATGTAGTACATGGCCGTTGTGCTGGCTGTAAACACTGAGACGCCACGGCCTCGCACTGCTGCTGCTGGAACCCCTGGCACGCCAGGCAGACTGCTCTCATCTTTGAACATTGATGTGGAACGCCAGCTCCTGAGAAGACCAAAGGCCTTAAGCTCGAAGGTTACTGAGGTGAGCACCTAGCTGAGAGATGACGCCTCCATAGTCAGGGACAGTGAGGGCTGGGGCGGATAGAGCGGCATCCCTGCCCACACCAGGGAGGGAGCTTACCACATTCTAGGAGAGCCTAGGATGCTCGGGAATGGTGACTATGGTGACCATTTGGGCCCCTATCCGGGTGGTACGCCGATTTGAGGCAAACTTCAGATGACAGAGGCAGCGCTTAGCGTGTTTGGTTACAAACTAGCAGGAAGCCGTGGGACCTGGGAGACCGAGACAAGTGGGAGCCACGAGCCGATGGGAAAGTTTTCAGACCTTGGATGATTGTGGCATCGCCTGGAAACCATGGCTGTGGTAAGCAGGGATTCGGCTAGTTCGGAGTCCAGGATAGCCCCCTAGGGAGTCTACGCATGGGAACCAGAGTGGATGTTTCCGTAGTGATCTCAGGCCTAGACATGTGAATAGGTCCTTGATGATGCCCACACTGAGTGACTTGTGCCTTGGAGTCTCCTCAGATAAGCCCAATTGCCCAGATACGGAAACGCATATCCGACGTCGGCGGAGGTGGGTGGCGACTACGGCCACACACTTGGTTAATGCCTATGGGGCTGCAGAAAGGCCAAACAGCAGGACCGTAAACTGGAAGTACCGACGGTTGGCTAAAAGCGGAGGTATCTCCTGTGCAGAGGGAAGATGGCAATGTGAAAGTACACGTCCTTCATATTGAGGCGCATACCAGCCTCCAGGATCTAAGGACAGGATAATGGTTCCCAGGGATGCCATGCGGAACTTCAACCTTAACATAAACTGGTTGAGTCCTCGTAGGTGTAGGATAGGTCTGAGACCTCCGTACGAGTTGGGATTAGGGAATAGTTGCCCCCTTCGTCCATCGGCATCTGCGCCTCTTGTAAGAGGAATTGCATCCGAGAGGAGTCCCTGAAGAGGGACAGGTTGGAACAAATGGAGGTGGCACCCAAACTCCACCATGTGCAGGGGACCGCGAACTGAAGTTAACTGGGACCACGCCAAGAGGAAGTAGGAGTGGTAACCGCTTGTAACCGGTACGCCGGCTCAGGCGCACCTTCGAAAGTTCGTCTTTGGTCCCCGGTCGTGATTGTGAGGGGCCTCGATCTTGGCCCTCTAGGAGTCCTGACGGTCATCTGCGACCACCTCAGTCGCGCCGACTGCCAAAGCCCGATCTATGGGCTAGGCACAGAGTGTGGCGGTGTGGCTGGGGATGGAAAGGCCTGCGTTAGGTCGTCGGCATATGCATGCCGAGAGAGAGCTCATTAGGACCCTGTTGCCCTCCAGGCTTTGCAGCCTGGGGTTGATTTCACTGCAAAGAGGCCTTTTTACCAACAAATGGTAAGTTGTGAAAGGCCGGAGGTTTGAAACCTGGAAGCCATGAGATGCTCCTCATGGTAACGAGGCTGAAGAGAAGCTCTAGCCACCTTTTTCCCTCCTCCAAGAGGGCAGTGAACTCTTGACGAGTCTTGATGGAGAAGCTCCATAATATTATCCCCCGTTATCCAGTGTGTTATGATTATAGGGGCTAAGCAGGGCTTATTGATTTGCCACGCAGGGCTATAAGAGCCTTGCGGAATACACCTTGCGGCTGAGTAGGGTCATTCGCCTAGCCCCTTCGATTTCGGGGCTGGCGCTGTTGGCCATGCCGTTCCCTTTTTCTTGACCAACTGAATGACTAGTGTGCAGGGAGGAGGACGGACAGACCAGTAGTCGTACCCTCCATAGAGTATCGGCATTCGCCTGGATGGTCCGAATAAACGGTAGGGCCCTCTAGCGGGGCAACCGCGATAGAATGTCACTACCGGGGTCCCTACCTCCGGACCTCCTGCAGCTGGAGGTCCACATTGAGTGCTACCCTCCATAGGAGAGCCTGATGGGCTCTCAGGTTGTTGGTGGGCACACCAGAATCGCGGTCCTGAGCATAGAGCTGTCCGCGTGGGAAGACACTGATGCGTGTCTGGATGGCCATGGGAGTGCTGAAAAATCATGGGCAGAGAGTCTGACTCTACCAGACCTTGCCCAACTTGGCACCTGGGACGGTACCGCAAGGCGCACTGGTACCTGGAACGAGAACCAGACCTGCGACCAGAGCGGTGCCGGGAGGTCTACCGAGATCTCGAGGTTGGGAGCGGCTACAGGAGTCACAGTGCCTGTAGCGGTGCTGGGAGCCGGAACGGTGCCGGGATTATCAGGTCGGTGAACGGGACACCGACCTGTGCGGCGAGTGCGACCGTGCCGAGGAGAGCAGCGTCGGGACTGCAAGTGGCGTCGGAAGGCAGGAGTGCCCGACGGAAACTTGGAGCGTCTGCGGGACCGTGATCATGAACGGTGCCCGCTCTGCTTGCGCCGAACAGAGGATGGTCGTATCAAGGAGGCTGCCAAGAGACTGTAGTAGCCGCACCGGCGTGTGCCGGGGGTTCAGGCAGCATCCACTCTGTCACGGCAACGAGATCCTCGTCGTTGGAAATGTCTCCGGCGTGGAGGGAACAGTAAGCTCGACCAACAGTGTGTACGCGGGGAGCTGTCAGGCACCGGATTCGACGGCCCTTGTGGGACCGGGATCGACGGTGCTGACGTCGCCGGTGCCTCAGCAGGTGTCGGTGCCAGGGCGAAATCCGGCTTAGACAGGCTCTCTCCGCACGGTGCAGTAGTTTGCACGGGAGCAAAGTAGGAGCAGGAAGCCTCGACCACGAGCGTGCGCCGGGAGCAGTCAGGCTTCAGGCACTGGATTCACACGGCCCTTGTGGGACTGCCGGTGGACATCGACGGTGCCGACGTTGTCGCAGTGCAGCTTAGCTGCACTCAGCGGGCAGGTGTCGGTCGGCCGGGCGAACGAGTCGGACTTAGCGACATGGCCGCTCTGGCTGCGGTGCCGGCACGGGATTAAGCAGTGCGAGCGATCGAAGCTCTCTGGCCGCGGTGCAGTTTTGCATGGGAGCAGTACAGGAGCAGAAAGCTCAACCACGGGCGCCGGGGAGCAGTCAGGCACTGGATTCAACGGGCCCTTTGGGACCGGGATCGGGTGCCGGTGCCGCAGGTGTCGGTGCCGGCGATCCGACTTAGGCGAGCTCTCTGGCTGCGGTGCAGTTGGCATGGAAGCAGCAGGAGCAGGAGGCTCAACCACGGCACATGCCGGGGAGCAGGCAGGCACTGGATTCGACGGCCCCGCGGGACCGGAATCAACGGTGCCGGCGTCTCCTCAGTGCCTCTGCAGGTGTTGGTGCCTGGCAATCCGACATAAACGAGCTCTCTGGCTGCGGTGCAGTTGGCACAGAAGCAGACAGAGCAGGGAGCTCAACCACGGCGCGTGCCGGGGAGCTGTCGGGCACTGGCAGGAGGAGTCGTGGCTTTCTCAACCCCAGAGAGAGGGAGCGGTGCCGAGTCGACGTTGGTGCCGGTGTTGGTAACGGCCGGTGCCGGCAGGGTCCGGTGCCGAGGAGGTGCTTCTGTCCACCGAGTAGCCAACGCTCGGTGCAGAAGGTGGAGGGAAAAGAAAAGTGCCGCTCAATTTTGTTCTCGGCTTAAACGCCTTGCAAATGGGGCACTTAGCTGTGAAATACGATCCCCCAAGGCACCGTAAACAGGAGTCGTGTGGATCTCCTGTCAGCAACGGCCGGAGGCCGGCCAAGCACGGACTAAGAACCGGTGAGCCGGGCATGGGCTCCGGCACCGGTTGCGGAGAGGGGGCTACTCCCGAACCCCGCTAACTATGGTTAAACTAACTATGCTAGCAAAGAAAAAACGCATAAGTATAGATAAGTATATATATAAAAGGATTATAATTATATAACTAAATACACAAAGAACTACGGGTAGCTAGGAAGTGGAGGTCAGCTAAGCCTGCGCTCCACTGTTCCAATGACTGACACGGGCGGTAAAGAAGGAACTGAGGAGCGGTTGGGTTGGCAGGGTATATATATCAGGCACCATAGTCGGCACCCACTCCAGGGGGCGACCTGCCGGCCCACCGAGTGTTGCTAGGGTAAAAGTTTCTCCGACGAACGTGCACGCGGCGCGCGCACACCTAACTGGAAGGGATATGAGCAAGCACTCGAAGAAGAACTTCAACTTCTTGAGATACTTATTGAGGCCCCGCAGGTCGAGGATGGGGTATAGACAACCTTTGGGATCAAAAAATAGCAGGAATAAAAAACTTTTTCCTGTAAGTGCAGAGGGACTTCCTCTACTGCTCCCACCTGCAGAAGACTCTGCATCTCCTGAGCGAGTAGATGCTTGTGAGAAGAGTCGCTGAAAAGAGACAGGGAGGGAGGAAGGGAATAGAAATAAACTCAAGGGTATACCCTCTGCAACTGTGCTGAGGACCCACTGGTCCGATGTTATAGAGGCCCAGGCAGGGAGGAAGGGAAGACAGGCGGTTGGGAAAAAACAGGGATGCTGGATCCAGGACACAGGCTGGAAGTTCGCCCTTGAGCACACCCTCAAAATGCTTCCTTGTGGGCACCTAAGTGTACAGGCCCAGTGAGTGCAAGGGCCAAGCAACTTGCTGTCTGTTCTGCAAACAATGCCAAGCCATCAAAGGGAAGGTAATGGATGGATTGCTGAACTTCTGACAAACCCGACGATTACAACCAGGATGCCCACCTCACCGAAATGGCCGAAGTCATAGACCGGGATGCGGCGTCTGCTGCCTCTGAGGCTGCTTGCCTGCCCTGACTACCATTCTGCCCTCCTCCAGAATGGCCAGGAATTCCTTCCTGGGCTCCTCAGGCAGCGACTCTGCAAACTTGACCACAGACTGCCAAATGTTATAATCATAGTGGCCACGTAGGGCCTGATGGTTGGCCACTCTTAGCTGAAAACTGGCCATAGAACAAATCTTTCTACTGAAAAGATTGAGCTTCATTATTTTCTTATTCTTAGGGGTCAATCCCCGTTGGCCTTGTCTATCGTGCTCATTGGCTTCTGATACCACCAGCAAGCTTGGAGCAGGGCGTTTGTACAGGTATTCAAACCCTTTAGTGGGGATATAGTATCTTCTGCTCCACCCACTTAGAGATGGGGGGCAGGGAGGAGGGGGATTGCCAAAAGGCTTTTATCAGTTTCACAACTCCCTCACTAACTGGTAATGCCACCTTTGAGGGGGCTGCTGCACTCAGCACATCGAACAGGGAGTCCCAGGGCTCCACCAGCTGCTCGGCTTCCAGTCCAAGGTTTGAAGCCACCTTCTTCAAAAGCTCTTGGTGGGCTTTTGTGTCATCCTAGGGGACTGTGTGAGAGGGCCCCGTTATCGCCTTGTCGGGCAGAGAAGGCAGGTATAGGTGGGCCTGGTAACTCCACTGCCTCTGCCAGAGGAACCTTGGTTGCAGCTGGCTGTCCCTGTGGAGCTTTCTCTGACTTCGCTTCTGAGTCAGGGGGCGGGCAGGAGACTGTGGCTGACTGTCTTTCCGATGACCCTGGGACCAACTGATGCCCCAGCGATGGTTGCAGAAATGGCCAGGGATTCCACAGATGCCAGGGGGTTGGCAATTGGCCTGGGGGCCATGCAGCCCCTGGGGGCCCAGAAGGAAATGCCGATGGTCCTGCCGGGTGGCGTTGGCCTGCGGGCAGGTCTTCCTCATTGCTTTCAGAGCCTGAAGAGGGGGAGACTTGTCTGGGGGACCAGGACAGGACTGATGTCACCTGTCCACCCTGTTCCTGTTGGCTCTCTCTGCGGATCTCCACTGGGATGATGTCTCGGTGCCACGATTCCAGTGACTGGCAGCTGCATTCCGGTGAAAGGCAGCTGCGTTTGGCGACAGTACCCCGATGATTGAAGCCTCACGCTGTGAGAGCAGTGCTGCTCCATGGACCAGGAGTGAGAATGGGAGCGAGAGGATTGACATCTTGGAGACCATCAACTTGCCCATGGAGATCTGTACCAGTGAACTGAAGACTGGTAACAGGACTCGGGGGACCGGTGTACCAACCCTCCGGAACTGTGCCGTGAGCCTGGAGACCTATTCAGACGCTCTAAGCGCCGGAGTTCTGGGATTGATGATGCACCTCCGAGGGTCTGTGCCAGACAGCCGGTGATTGATGCCAGTGAACACTGCCTAGAGACTGGAGAACAACTCTGGGAACTTTGGTAGGTAAGCTGACCCACATCTGGGGGCTGGTGGCACTGTTCAGGTAAGCGCTGCTGCACTGACAAAGACCACTGGAAGGGTCCCAGGGTGGGTTTTCCCCTGGAATGGTGGACCTTAGTAGCGGCATGGGCGGCACCAGAAGGGACAATATACTCTTAGCAGCCTCTGGCCTGGACAGCACCACGAGATGCTGAGTGCCTCTGCTGCTTTCTGGGGTGGTGAGCAGATCTCAAAGGGGGCCCAAACAGCTCTGTAGGTGCTGGAGCCTGGCCCCATCCATAGAGAAAAAGCTGCCCCTCACAGGTCTTTGCTGTCCTTTGGCTCTCTCCTTCCATTTACGGGATACAGGATAATGCCCTCTCCTGGCCTTTCTTTGCTTTTCAACTGGTACCAGGGATGGGGATCGGTGCCAGTCTCAGGTCGGTGCTGGTGGCACGCTCCACACCGAGGCTGCAGTGCTTGGAGCAGAGTCTGATCTAGTCAGCTCCAATGCCAGTGTGAAGGCTGATTCCATAAAGAGCACTCAATGACAAATGTCCTGCTGCTTTTTCATTTGTGGTCTGAAGCTCTTACAGATGTGACACTTGTCACTCACATGGGTTTCCCCCAAGCACTTCAGACATCTTTTAGGGGGATCACTGACTGGCATAGGTTTCTTGCAGCAGTCACAAGGCCCTGTCCCTAGGCTTAGTCCCATCCAGGACTAACCAACTATTACTAACTCTAACACTAGGGAACTGTAAAACTAAAAAAGTTTTTAACAACTATATACAAAAAGTTCATAACTAGATGCTGTTGAGAGAAGTAAGCTAGCCGAGGCAAGGAGATGTTCCAGCACTGTCACTGGTGGTACGAAGGAACTGAGGGAGGGGGGAGCCAGCGGTGCCCCTTATACCGGCACATACGTGCACTACTCTAGAGGGTGCCGGAGCTAGTCTCCTATGGATACCACTGAAGGAAAAATTCCCGACACCAGTGCATGTGGCGAACACACACATGTACGATGGAATGGACATGAGCAATCACTCAAAGAACTTGATTTATGGGGGGACACATTGTTGTAGTGGTGTCCCAGAACTGACTTGTTTTGTGTGGTGGTGGTAGGAGGGCAGCATTAATAGGCAGCAAAGCTCAGTCAGCAGGAATCCAGCATCTATAGGCTCAACAGGAGGGTGTGTTTTTCAGCCTGGTGAATAGGTATTAGACAGGGCTTGGAAAAAGTTGCCTGTTAGAATATCAAGTTCAAATTGACACCTCGAATGCAGTGTGTCTAAACACTTGAGAAAAGACGGTTACTCACCTTTGTAACTGTTGTTCTTCGAGATGTGTTGCTCATATCCATTCCAGTTAGGTGTGCACGCGCTGCGTGCACGTTCGTCGGAGTAACTTTTACCCTAGCAACACTCGGTGGGCCGGCAGGTCGCCCCCTGGAGTGGCGCCGGTATGGCGCCTAATATATACCCCTGCCGGCCCGCCCGCCGAACCGCTCGCAGTTTTCCAAACCGGCTTTCCGTCGTTCTCCCGGCAATGCGTCCGCTAACTACGACGTGATCTTGTCCTGCCGTACGGTGGAACATGGATACCGTCTTCCAATTCTCTCTCCCCTCTCTCCCCCTCCTCTCCCCTGTCCCTCTTCAGAACCCTCCACGGAGCAACTCCTCCTTAGAGCTCACAAGCTCTCTCAATCGAGCCATACAGCAGGTGACCTGGAGGAGATCTCATGGCAATGGTTCTATTCCTTTTTCCTGATCCCCAGGCAAAAGAGGTCTCGCCATCCAGACCTTTACGCGACCTGATCAAGTACTCAAAGAAGTTCAAGTTGCATGACCCATGGCGTTTGACCTGGACCATCATTCCCTCCCTGGATCCGGCGATTGGACGACCCTCTCACTATGAGGACGCATATTTCATATTCAATTTACCCTCCACAGGAGGATACCTCGTTTCCATAGTGGAATCGGAGTGCATATCAATTCACTTCCTCCCTTCTGGTCTTTTGTCGCCCCCTCGGTCTTCACGAATGTATGGGGTTGTCGCCGCTTTCCTCCGCCGTCGTCGCATTCACATTTCCCTTACCTCTGACGACGACTATCAGGCGGAACCTCAAAGGCTCAAGTCACCAGCCAGCTCGACACCATAAGAATATATTCTATTTCCAAGGCTGGACTGATCGTCAATCGGACAACCCACACTGTGCCTGCACGCGCAATGATAGAATTCATTGGGCAGTGCTGGACCCGTCCTTGCGACAGCCAGCTTGCCCCCGCACTGATTTCAAGCCATGTCTCCCTGTCCGGAGCCTGCAGGGGTTCCCACTACCTCGCCCGTACTTGTCTGCCCTCCATAGGACAACAGGCTGCATGTGCCCTCGTTACAAAGTACGTCAGACTACGGATGCGCCCGCTGCAAGCCCTGGCTGGCTTCGGTCTACCGCTGAACAGGGACGCCTAAGATAATGATTGTAACGACCACCGGGAGTCCTTCAAGCTCCCCTCGACTGGTGGAAAGAGTCGCCGCTGTCGTGTGGGCCTGCCCTTCCACACTCCTCAGCCCTCTGTGTCCCTAACAACGACGCATCTGCGCTGGGCTGGGCGCACACCTGGGGCACCGGCACCCAGGCCTTTGGTCACCCCAAGAGCTGACTCTCACATATCACATGTCTCGAGAGCTGCAGTGGCATACGCCTGGCGTGCCAAGCGTTCCTCAGCCTCTCACAGGCCGTTGTGTTGCAGTATTCACGACCACACACGGCCATGTATTATTCAACAAGCAGGGACACAAGTCATCTCCCCGTGTCAGGAAGCGGTCCACTTGTGGGATTTGTGTAGCCCCTCATAGACCTGGTGCCTCTTTCTCCCGGGGTCCGGAACACGCTCGCAGATCACCTGAGCAGGTCCTTCCTCACAACGAATGGTCCCTCCGTCCGGACGTCCTCCAACTCAATCTTCCGGGGTGGGGCTTCCCCAGATCGACCTGTTGCGTCCAAAGTAAACAGGAAATGCCAGGTGTCTGTTCCCTGCAAGGTCTGCTTCCGGGCTCCCTGTCAGACGCCTTCATGATCCCGTGGTCAGTCGCCTTGTTATGCCTTTCCACCGTTCCCCTCGCACAGAGTATTGCTCAAGGTCGCAGGGACAAAGCCCACTCATCCTGATCACGCCAGCTGGTCGAGACAGCACTGGTACCCCAGCCTGCCGACCTGTCCCTGTCAGCCCGATCCCACCTACCACTGTGGCCAGACTTGATCACGCAACTTCGGCAGGCTTCTCCACCCGGACCTGCAGCTCCGTCCACCTGACAGCATGGTTCCTAACTGTTAAACCAGTTGAAGCTGAGCGGTTCCGCTGCACAAGTGCAACAGTGTTCTTGTAGCAGGAAGCCCTCCACGCGTCGCATACCTCCGCGAAATGGAAGCGCTTCTTGCTACTTGGTTGTGCTCAGCATGGTCAACGTTCCCATGCTCCTGTATCAATCTCACCATCCTGCGATTATTTGGTCCCTTAAAGGAGCAGGGGTTGATTATCTCACGCTCGCGAGTCCACCTCGCCGCCATATCTACCTTCCATCCCGGGGAAGACTGGCAATACCATTTTCTCTCACCGATGTCTCCAGTTTCTCAAGCTGGAATGGTCTATACCCCTCAGGTCAAGCCCCCTACCCCTACCTGGGACCTTAACCTCGTTCTAAAGTAGGCTCATGGGGCCCCCTTCGAGCCTTTGCCACATGTTCGCTGTCTGTAACCTGTCCTGAAGACGGCTTTCCTAGTTGCCATTACCTCGGCTCGGCGTGTCTCGAACTCCGCGCAACTGACTGGATCCTCCCTATACCCGTCTTCCTAGGAAAGGTATCAGCTGCTCCTCACCCGGCGTCCTCCCCAAAGTCATCTCCGCCTTCCACGTGAACAGGACATCTTTCTGCCAGTGTTCTTCCCAAAACCACACGCGTCGAGACATGAGCAACAGCTCCATACCTTGGACGTCCGGAGGGCTCTCGCGTTCTACATCGAGCAGACCAAGCCCTTCCGTCTTTCACCGCAACTCTTTGTAGCGGTGGCAGAGCGTATAGAGCAGGCAATCTCCTCTCAGCGCAGCGCATCGCATCTTGGGTCACGTCATGTATCCGAGCTGCTATGACTTGGCTCAGGTCCAGCCAGGCCATCTCAACGCCCACTCTACGCGAGCTCAGGCTCGTCTGCTGCTTTATTGGTGCATTCCTGTGCAGGATACTGCCGTCAGCCACCTGGTCTTCTGTCCACACCTTCGCGAACCATTACGCATTGGTCCAACATCTAGAGACGACGACGCCTTCAGCTCGGCGGTCTGCATTCCGCTATGTCTCTCTCCGCCCCACGCCTAGAGAGGCTTGGGAATCACCTAACTGGAATGGATATGAGCAAGCACTCGAAGAAGAAAAGACGGTTACTCACCTTTGTAACTGTTGTTCTTCGAGATGTGTTGCTCATATCCATTCCAACACCCCCCCTTTCCCCACTGTCAGAATAGCCGCAAGAAGGAACTGAGGAG
>NC_133772.1:90828633-90847045 GCF_003597395.2 Chelonoidis abingdonii
GCGGTAAGAAGGAACTGAGGAGCGGGTGGGCCGGCAGGGGTATATATTAGGCGCCATACCGGCGCCACTCCAGGGGGCGACCTGCCGGCCCGAGTGTTGCTAGGGTAAAAGTTTCTCCGACGAACGTGCACGCGGCGCGCGCGCACCTAACTGGAATGGATATGAGCAAGCACTCGAAGAAGAAACTAGAATTCCTCTAGCAGCAAACATAAAGAACCAGTCCAGCTGTTAAAAGCCCAGATTGTCTTAACAAAAGTCTCTCTGCTAGAGAACATACTTTGAATGGTTTAACTTCAGAGCACAAGTGATCATTTTTAAGGCTACATCCTCATGTAGAATGTATGATCAGATATGTGATATGACAGAGGTGCTTTGTTGCTGCACATAATGTAAGAACGCCCTCTTTCATAAACTCAGTGCTTTTGTCTCCCTCATGGAAATAGCACAAAGTCACAGTACCTTTGTGTGGCTGATATCCAAGTGGCCTTGACAGACTTGCTTTCAGATCAAATGTTGGCTTCTTGGTACTTGTGGGTTCTGCAGTCTGAGCTGCAAACTTGAATGGTGTAATAGCTAAAAAGAAAAACCAGGGTACCATGTTTAGAGAGAGGGCACAAGAATTTCCGCTCCTAAAAGCAAACAGTTGGGAAACTACACAAGGAGAGCACTACAACAGCCCAATTCTATAAGCCAGTCAAACCAAAGTACCATAGGGTCTTACAAACTACCAAGGATCCACACACTATACAATGTATTCCACTGACAACACATTTAACACTTTGAATAACAGGGAAGAGGTTGAACAATATGGGGCAATAGCGTACGAAGGGCAGATGTGGAAGGTCTCACTCTTTTGGTTTGGTTTTAAGTAGATAGCCCTGGTGTGTATCAGATCTGCTAAGCCATATATCTAGTTCAGCGTTTCTCAACTGCCCTGTGGTCTCCCAGTGGTCTACGGAGAGCACGCTGATCACATTAGGCTTATTTCCAGTTGTCACCTTAAATCACAACTAAAAATACATTAAGTACTATTGCTATTTTTTCATGTAAGCAATTACTGTAGGTTACATAAGGAGGAGCAATCATGAGGAGCATGGAAGGTGGTCCACAAAACTATGACTAGAAAGGGAAGTGTCTGTGACACAGTCTAGCACGTGGTCCACACTGGAAGACACTGAGGATACAGGATGGCTGTTAACAGTTCTACTTGTATACCACTGAGCAAACTCTTAGTACCAAGTAAAAGTTGCGAGTCACACGTATAATGCAATTTACATGGTCATGTAGCTTGCTACAGAACCAGGAATTATTTTTAAAATGCTACATAATTTATTCCAAAATCTAAGTCTTCATTTAAAAACATTAATTCCCTAGCAGTTCAAGAATCTCTATGTCTTAATCTCATGTTTCAACAGAAAAAACAGATAACCAACAAATGGATATTGTACTGATTGGCATAAGTGCCTGCATACCATTCTTGGGTCCTTAACACATACGTCCTATGTGGCACATAGGATGTGAGGTGTCACTAGTGAACAGTTCAGTCCTTTCTTAAGATGTTTAAGAAAACAAGACTACCTGGGGTACCTTATTCCTTATATGTAGGCCAGCTACTATCCCATGCAAACTTTTATCAACGCTTCCAAGAAATGTTGAATTTAACCCTAATCCCGAACTACCCAAAACAAAGTAAACCACTCAAGCTGTTCTAATACTGACTTCTTGCTCAGGATTGATTTATTTTAGCTATCTAATTTATTTCTATCTCAGGACATGACCTTCACATGCTGTCCCAACGCTTGGTTCCCTGCTCTCAACTTCAATACTCTGTAGGATATGAACTGTTAGTTTTATTATCAGAAGTGGGACTTCTATACAATTGTATGGGTATATTTTGAGACTAGTAAGTCATGCATCACACCATACATGGTTTTCCACTTCTCCTGAGCAAGTATGATAGCTCGTTCCCTATTCCATTGCATGGTTATTTGGTGGTTCAGGGAGCTTTTCTACAAGGACACTTAAACCTCTTCTGGAGTACCAAGTCCGCAATGGTGCTTTTACGTTTCCTTGGGGCACTTATCTGCTAATACAGGGGTGAGCAAACTTTTGGGCTAAGAGTCACATCTGGGTGGGGAAACTGTATGCAGGGCCGAAGCAGGGAGTTGGGGTGTGGGGGGGGTGCAGTGTGCAGAAAGGGGCTCAGGGAAGAATTTGGGGCAGAGGAGGGATGCAGGGTGTTACAGGGGGCTCAGGGCAGGGAGTTGGGGGGCAGGAGGTGTGTGTGTGTGTGTGTGTGTGTGTGTGTGTGTGTGTGTGTGTGTGTGTGTGTGTGTGTAGAGTGCTCCATGTGTGCTGCCCTTGCTGCATCTCCAGGTACCTCCCCCGAAGCTCCCATTGCCCACGGTTCCCTGTTTCTGGCCAATGGGAGCTGCGTAGGGCGATGTCTGGAGGCAAGAACAATGCACAGAGCCCTCTGCCCGCCCCCCCTACTCCGCCCAAGGGCTCCATGGGTGTGGTGCCAGCCACTTCTGGAGAGTGGTGCGTGTCCCACTGCGCCACAGGGGCAGTCCCGCGGGCCAGATCCACACACAATAAGAACAGCTAGACTGGAGATAATTTCCACGCCTTTTATCTTATCCAAAGATTTTTAGCACCTACCCTTTTCAGGTCAAAGGATTGAAAGAAAATATAAATTTAAAAACAAGATATTGCAATCCCCTAAAGAATCACTCTAGTCTTGGGAAATAATATATTTCCCCTTGCCTTTGCTAAAGCATTAAAGCTTGTTTCCAAATATTATGTACATTTTATAGCATCAGTTTCTCAGAAGATTACCATTAGGGTTGGTCTTCGATGCAGTCAGCTCATGGTTTGTTCCATTTCCATTAGTGCTCTTTCTAATTGTGGGTTTGCCACTTTTCTGGCTATCAGGTGTGCAAATCACCAAGAATGGTGACTTTCTAGATGGAGTCTTGGTAAGGGAGCGCTTGTGTTCATTATCTTTTGTAGCTTCTGAGAATCTGAAAGGAAGTAGTTATTAGTCGGAATAAAGATCTGAACCTTCCTGTATTAACAGGTGCTCATTAAAAACATTTCAACCAATATAAGTCTCTTATTATCTATCAGAGAAAACATGAAACGCTGTAATACATAATCCTGTGGCACATTCTTTGTCATGAACATGGAACAAGAATTTGAATCTGCATCAAGTGCTATCAACAACTAATGCAACAATCACACAATGTTTTTATTGCAATTTAATTTTCAAGTTCAATTTTTAAATCTCATTATTTAGTTCACTCTCTTGTTCATATATTATACCAAATACTTCACTGATGTTTTTGGTGAGTCCTTTTTACCTGACATTCATTTTGGTTGTTGAGAGAATGGAGAGATTGAATGAAGATTTCTGAGATAAAATACTCTGATTTGCGGTGCCTACAGAGATGCGTGGGGAGCGCCGCAAGTTGCCTGGAGTACAGCTGGCAGAGAACCTTCCTCTTTGGGGATGTGGGCTGAATAAAAACACTTTGCCACCGGAGCGTTTCTAGAAACACAGAATTGGGCATTTAGCACATTCTACGAGAGTTTAGCATTCGGATAGGCATAACATAAGAACATAAGAACGGCCGTACCAGGTCAGACCAATGGTCCACCTAGCCCAGTATCTGTCTACCGACAGTGGCCAATGCCAGGTGCCCCGGAGGGAGTGAAGCTAACAGGCAATGATCAAGTGATCTCTCTTCTGCCATCCATCTTCATCCTCTGATGAACAGAGGCTAGGGACACCATTCTTTACCCTTCCTGGCTAATAGCCATTTATGGACTTAGCCACCATGAATTTATCCAGTTCCCTTTTAAACATTGTTATAGTCCCAACCTCACAACTCCCAGGCAAAGGAGTTCCACAAGTTGACTGTGCGCTGCGTGAGAACTTCCTTTTATTTATTTTAACCTGCTACCTATTAATTTCATTGGTGACCCCTAGTTCTGTATTATGGGAATAAGTAAATAACTTTTTTCCTTACTCATTTTCTCCACATCACTCATATTTATATACCTCTCTATAATCCCCCCTTAGTCCCCTCTTTCCGAGCTGAAGAGGCCTAGCCTCTTTAATCTTTCCTCTATGGGACCCTCTCCAAACCCCTAATCATTTAGTTGCCCTATTTCTGAACCTTTCTAGTGCTAGAATACTTTTTTGAGGTGAGGAGACACTGTACACAGTAGCGGATGTGGGCGTACCATGGATTTATAATAAGGGCAATAAATTCTCAGTCTTATCTCTATCCCTTTTTAATGATTCCTAACATTCTGTTGCTTTTTTTGAACCGCTCTGCACAGCTGCGTGGCACATCTTCAGAGAACACCCACAATGATGCCAAGATCTTTTTCCTGACTCACTGTAGCTAAATTAGCCCCATCATATTGTATGTATAGTTGGGGTTATTTTTTCCAATGTGCATACTTTACATTGATCCACATTAAATTTCATTGCCAATTGTTGCCACAATCACTTAGTTTTGTGAGATCTTTGTAAGTTCTTACATTCTGCTTGGTCTTAACTATCTTGAGTAGTTTACATCTGCAAACTTGCCACTCCGTCTCCCTCCTTTCTCCAGATCATTTATTGAATAATTGGGAGGTTGGTCTATGACTGACCCTTGGGGAACACGTCCACCAGTATACCCTCCCATTCTGAGAATTTACCATAATATCCTATCCTTGTGCCCCGTGAGCCAGTTCCACATGCCATGAAAGGACCTCCTTTATCTCATGACAGCTTATTACGTAGAGGCGTTGTGAGGGATCTTGTCAAAGACTTCTGGAAATCTAAGTAACACCATGTCCCTG
This sequence comes from Chelonoidis abingdonii, assembly GCF_003597395.2. Classification (NCBI taxonomy): domain Eukaryota; kingdom Metazoa; phylum Chordata; order Testudines; family Testudinidae; genus Chelonoidis; species Chelonoidis abingdonii. Next base: position 90,833,491 of record NC_133772.1, read on the forward strand.
ATCCCGCCCTGGTCCATCGTTTGTTGACACCCTTCCAAGAAACCTTAATAGATTAGTAAGACACGATTTTCCTTTACAGAAACCATGTTGACTATTGCTCAACAGTTTATATTTTTCTATGTGTCTGACAATTTTATTCTTAACTATTGTTTCGACTAATTTGCCTGCTGCTTGGATTGTGCTGGAGCTACAGAACATAATACATTTAATCATAAGTGCACAGATCAGTCTGCTTTAAAAGAATAATATTTCAAAAAAGAGAAGAAGCTCTCCCTTGTAACTAGACAGACAAGATTATCGGGGAGGGGAGGAAGGGGAACTCACCTTAGAATTGCTGTGCGGAGTTCCTTTCTCACATGCTTTTGGGTGGTTATTTTTTTTAGCCAACATCTGCAAAAATAAAATGTATGGAGTCTTAAATACTCATCCACAAACTTGGTATCTATCAGCAAGATAAGAAACGTAACATTCAGAATAAGTTTCAATGTTCTTGTTTTGACAATATTCATTGGTGTACATTGCTGTAAATCTTGGCATGTGCACACATTTGTCACATCTGGAAATGCCATTATTTTGGAATTCTCACACATTTAAAGGTTAGAATACAGAATTTGAGAGAGATCAAGGCCCATGAAGAACCATTTACATGCCACGTCTTTTGAAGGTGAGTCGAATGCCTTTCCATAGAAGTTATATAAAAAGCACTTAAGTTTTCCACCTTGGATGGGCATTAACAGGTCAAGACCACCATTTAAATCCCACTTTTTAAGATGCTCAAGTTCCATGGCAACCAAGACACAATTAAGAAGGTAGACAAAAAAGCCAAACAACTCCACCAATGTAATTGGTAGTCTACTTTTTTTTTTTTTAAAGGAACTACTTATAAAGTATTTATGCTACCACAATAGAGTCAGAGAAAGGTTAGTTCTGTGGCAGGCAGAAACAGGCCTGGAGGTACAGCAAAAGTACTCAGGATAGACTTATATCCTCACAGTCTATGGGATGTTAGGATCGTTGAAATTGCATGGGCCCCCTACCAGTCAACTACTCCTCAAAAATGGTTCTTTAGCCACATGCATAAATGTATGACTCATACTGAGGGACTGTGAGGAGATAATGCAATAAAGAACCCTCTCTAGATTTTAGAAGAATGTAGGGATGAGGGATATGATCCTCTACTGATTCCTACCTTGACCTCATTGATAGAATTGCTGAAGTTTTCAATCAGTTTATTTTTTCTCTCAATGTAGGCATCAATAGATTCCATTTTCTCGAAGTGAGCCTCATGCAGCTTCTTGAAATCTTCAAAATTCCAAAAATATGAAAGAGAAATTGTCAAGATTGCTCATTTACAGGCAAGTTTAAATGATCAGAGGATGGAACAAACCTGGAATAACTGTCACTAGGGAATAGGAGAAAAAAAATAAACTAAGTGCACTATTTTTCCTGACTGTATCCTGTGAGTCTAAGTAAGTGGTTCTCAAACTGCGGCCCAACCAGCACACAGGTGTGGCCCATGTGACAGCCTCAGGGCCATACAGGCTGTGTATAGATATATATATTTTAGTGTAGATGTGGTCTACATAACAGAGCGCTTCATATGTGGCCAACAATGGTAAATAGGTTAAGAACCATTGGTCTAAGTGATTAAAAACACATGGAAGTGGTTGCCTCTCTCTGCCTTGACTAGTCCTAAACGAATGGCAAGTCATTATTTATTCAGTTACTGGGCATCCGTTTTAGAGCAGATCATTAGTTCAAGGAAAAAATGATAGTAACTTAATTTAGCATTCCTGTCTGATGTTAAAAAAACCCTTACATATATAAATGTTTTTCACCCAGAGGGTTTCAAAGCACTTGACAAACTGATCTTAAAACTAAGCACATTTATCTACTACCAACACACAACCAGCTCTTTGGAGAAACACAGGCAGATATACACCACATTGGAACACTTCAGAGCCATGACAATTGCTTTATAAAAGAGCAAGATGTTTTCCCCAAGCAAGCCCTATGAGATTTCGAGCCCCACATTAAAAAAAAAGAATGAGATTGGATTCATTTAGGCAGTAACAGGCAAGTGTCCTTTCATACATGGACAATAAGCCTGTTTTCAGAGATAGTAAATAGCTTACTTGGCGTAATGGGTTTCACTCCTGTTCTTCCGGTTTTAGACAGGCGGTTTACATATCGAGGGATCTTCCCAGCAGGAGGAAGGGCTGGGAGAGTGTCATCTGGTACAATCAAATCAAACAAGTCTGTTAAAACTACTGGAAGGTTAGCTTAATGCTACTAAAACTCAAGTTATTCTTTTGCTTCATGAAACTCTGGAAGCTTGTATGCCAAAGAAGTATTCACTCCTTAAATTGGGCTCTAGTACGAGAAGTAAAAGCAAAATTGTGGAGTTCCATGTTTATAGACTCTCAGAGGCTTCCATATCAAAGGTGTACCCAAGTAATAGGATGACTTTGCCAACTGCAAGCTCAATATGGTATCGGAGAGTCAAGGCAGCTTATTTCCTTCTCATGCATCCCCATCAGTAAAGGTTCTGCAGGCCAAATTCTGCTCTGGGTGGCAACTCAATTTCCTGCACAAAGTGTAATTGGATTGGCCCTGTATGAGTAGTACTCCATTAGAAGGAGTAGTATTTTGTTGATTATTCATAAAGAAGGAACAGAACCCAACTCACTTTCTCCTAGCGGTGTTGGCTCTGCAGCACTAATACAAGTAATAATAAAAGCTTCCATGACTATTGTAAGCAGAGATACCCGAATGCACATCTGGGAGCTTATCTGTTTCAACAGGGGGTGACATTTTTACTTAGAGACTTGAGAGCAGAACCACACAGTGACTAAAGATTTAGCCAATAAGTCTTGAATCTTTTCCTAATATTTATGGTTTGAATTCAGCTTCTTTTGTATCATGTTTACACCGATATTTCTGCTGAGTTCAGTTAGTCTTCTTTCTTCATTTTAATACAATTCACAAACAGCTGTATTTTTTAAAAAGACGTTCGATTAGAGTATGATAGCATTTGTAGACTGAAAGCGAATTCTCAGTTATTTCTTATTTGAGGTCCGTGTTGAAGTCAGTATAGAATAGCCCCATGATATTGGGGAAAAAATGCAAACCACCACAATGGGACCAAAGGATGGGAATATTAGTGATTTCTTTTAACCCATGTGTGTAAGTTTCTCTGTAAGCTTGTAACAGAACACTTGTGTCACTAGAAGGAACCATTGCTTAGACTGAAGGCAGCAAGTGTAAACTCAAACAAGAACTATGATCATGATGTAAGAGAGGGATACTACAGGGGTTTCTCAATCTGAAAGCTCAAATTATTGGGTCAAACAGATGGCTCTTATATATTGTGTGTTGCTTGAAAAACTCAACTGGGTGTGTTGAATGGTATATCTAACTTGCAGCAAAACATTAAAGTTGGCTTCCCATAACAGTTTTCTTGCATACTCTACTGAACAGCAGTTATGCCCATGCTGCAACTCAGGGACTGTACATACCTATTGTGCCATCTTGCTGGAGCAGAGCATAGGATTGTATATGGCTTAGTGCTTGGGTTCTCAACCTTTTTGTTTCTGAGCCCCTCCCCCCAGCATGCTATAAAAATTCCATGGCCCACCTGTGCCACAACTGTTTTTCTCCATATCCAGTAGATTGAAAGCCAGGGCTGGCATTAGGGGGTAGCAAGCAGGGCAATGGCTCAGGGCCCGACATCATAGGCGGCTTCGTAAAGCTAAGCTGCTCAGGCTTTGGCTTCAACTCTGGGCGATGGGGCTCAGGCTTTCTGTCCTTGGGCCCAGCGAGTCTAACGCTGGTCCTGCTCTGTGGTTTATTTTGACAGATCCCCCGAAACCTGCTCATGACCACGGCCACACACACACAAGTGAGGAAGACACCAGTTCTGATTTTCAGCATCACATCAAACACAGCAGGCAGGGAATGATGAAGTTTCACTTGCCTGGACATGTTTTTTTGCTGTCTAAGTTGCCCAGCAATAATTTTTTTTTCTAGCCTGAGTATAAATTTATACTAACTACACATCTGGGAAAGTTGAGTCATCTGCAAGCAGAGGCCAATGAAGTACAGCACATGAAGTACTCTTCCCCACCTCTTTCCTCAGGAAGAGAGTGCCACATTTATAATCTAAGAGGCACTGAATTTAAAGGTAAGCTGCAAAGGAAAGAAGAGTTGAGATTGTGCACCCTATCTTCATCTTCTTCTTCTAAACAATATATAAAGCAGGCCTGAAAGGTCTTTTTTTAATATTCAGCTTGCTTTTCACATAAGAAATTCAGGTCTTGTCTACCCTAAAAGGCTATGGTAACTGGATTTAAATAGTTAACAAAAAAGGTTTTGAACAGCCTGACCCAAAATCCCTTCCATTCTCAACTGCTCACCTTTCACTCGTGAAGGTTATTTTACTAGTTCTCCAAGAAGTTATGTTTGGGAAATGGACCTTTGCTAAAGATTTGATACACTGGTTTATTTAAGGGCATGTTCAGATCCCCAAGAAGTTCTTCACCAAAACTATGGAAGACCAGACTTGACATTCCCAAGGAAAAAACCCAAGCAGAATCCCCACCCTCTCCCAACTTTCAAGCCTTCTTTAAAATTCATAAAGAAAACAAATGCACAAGTCCAATTTTAAAAGTTTCTTCACATATCACCTTTAAGTGAAAGGTGTTCTTCAAACAAACGATCTGTCATGGAACAACGAGTTGGGCTATTAGACCACCAGGACATTCCACATTATTTTTATGGACATAGTATATAAATCAAAAGTCCTGTTTGAAGTACTGTAAGTAACCAAACTAAGAACTACTTGCAGTTTCCCCTTACTTTCAGCTCCATTTCGTTTAGCAGAAACCATCTTCTCCCTTTGCTGGCTCTGCATGGGATGCATCGCTGGGTTCACAGGAGCTTTGTTCTTAGCTACAGGTTCTTCATTTTGGCGTCTTTTCAGTCTCTTGCTGTGTCCATCCTGGGGTACTTTTTCTGTCATATCTGAATAATTCTGGAGTTCAAAGATGTTTCGGTTAGGCCTTTTTTCCAATGATGTTCTGCCTGTTCTTTAGAACAAATTCTACAGTAGAAAAGGTTTTCTGGTATAGCTATACCATCATACCATAGTAGTGTAGATACAATTTGTACCAGCAAATAAGTGATTTTTCTGATGGCTTATATTTGGCAAGCAAAATAAGCCGACTGACAGTCACTTTGTTGCCAGTATACCTGCATGTACACCAGGGGTTTTGCTGGTATATGTGTTACAATCTCTTACCCCTTATAAACAAAACAACACAACACCCCCCCACTGACATTGCTAATGTCACAGTTCTGGGTTTAACTGCATACCTGCCCCCTTTGTGGTCTCCTCAATAGCATCTGTCAAGGTTCCTCCCCCACTCTGAACTTTAGGGTACAGATGTGGGGACCTGCATGGACACTTCTAAGCTTAATTACTAGCTTAGATCTGGTAACACTGCCACCATCCAGAAATTTCAGTGTCTGGAACACTTCCTGTCCCCCCAAAACCTTCCCCTCCCTGGGCAGCCTTGAGAGGCTTTTTCACCAAGTTCCTGGTGAACACCGATCAACACCTTGGATCTTAACACAAGGAGAATTTAACCATTCCCCCTTCCGTTCCCCCACCTATTCCTGGTGCATCCAGATCCAATCCCCTTGGATCTTCAAACAAGGAAAAATCAATCAGGTTCTTAAAAAGAAAGCTTTTAATTAAAGAAAGAAAGGTAAAAATAATCTCTGTAAAATCAGGATGGAAAATACTTTACAGGGTAATCAGATTCATATAGCCCAGATCCCTCCAGATCAGAGTTTTAGGGATGCAGTCCCCTTGCAATTCACTGTGCTTGTCCCAGCAGCTCTGACTTTAGTTTAACACTTGCAGTTCTGCTCTCTCAGGAACAATGAGAGTCAGTGACCAACCAGCTTTCGCAAGGTACAGTACGTTTATTTAAGACAAAAGCATTACAGAGAAAAAAAAAAAATCAATCAATCAATCTATATGCATACTAAGCTTACGCAGATATGACCGATCAACTACATGAGATCCTGGTAGATCCATAAGTTTGTTAGTTCTCTGTTCCAGAGTGACTCTCTCCATGAATCACATCAGGCTGACTCTCTCTACATTTTTTTGGCCTCTCTCTCTCAGCTTCCTAAACCAGGTAAAACTAGTTCATTTTATTTCTCCTATGGGGAGAAGCTTCCAAGGGCTGGGTATCTGCATAGTCAGCAGTGAAAATTTGCATTAAAATCTCCACATAACAGTCTTTCATGTTTCCAAGGTCTCACATCTGTCCCAGCTATACCAGCAAAAAGCTTTTAGTTTAAGACCTAGCCTAATATGCTATACCCGTTTGGCACCTTTCAAACAAAACAAAAACCAAACCAAACCAAACCAAACATTCTCCTTCTGCACCTTTTCTCCCCTCACTTTTTTTTTTAAATAAACAAAAAGTCTCACATCCCAACCTACAGAGAAGTCCTACACAAAGGGAGATCTACAGTCTATACAAGGGAAAGTGAAACATTCCATACATCAAATGCTGTTAAATGCAAAAGCAAACCAACTGAAGAAAGTTTTTCTTTCAATTCTGGTCATCTTAGGTGTTGCTTGTATATACTAGTTAACATTTCAGAGAACGGCATGACTTAAACTGAAAACGTCCTTTATTCTATTTTTCCAAACTGACCAATGCTCTTTAAGCTTAGGCTAAAGAGTGAGATCATCTAGTTATCTCAGCAATTACATAATGTTCCAGGAACACTAGGAAAAGATTTTTACCATGTTATTTTAATTAGATGGACTGCTTATAAACAAGGTAGGGCAACCAAAGTTCTCCATCTTGCTAGAACTCCCTTTTCATCAAAGCTAGCCAGCAGAGATAAAGAGTATCATAGAAGCATGGAATTTAATGCAAATTGATTGGTTGGATGATGAACATGCTTGGCACCAGTGCTGCTGGATGTATCAGGTACAGCACAGAGTTCCACCCTTTTGTTGGAATACGCAAGAATGTTGCAATACACAGATGTGGGAGAGGAGAACATAGAAACTCTTATTTATCTGAAGAGCACAAACATGAAGGAAAAAATATTTTAACAAAGATAACAGATGAGAAGGAAAATTCTTGATTGTCATTAGTTGTCATTCTGCCAGAGTAAGGGAGGTGGAGGAGGAGAAATTCAACAGCTGCAGGACCAAATTAAGAAATAGTGATGTCTCTGCAGCCTTACTGCAACTGCACCTGGAATACTGTGTACAGCTCTGCTTCAGACTGCACAAATACAAGCAGAAAATTGGCTGTTTCCTCAACAATGACATTTCAAAAGTTATAATAAATTTAAAAAACTGACAAGAGGGGGATCATCATCTTTCTTTGAGGGCAGCTTGGTTTTAATCCCATTAGGGACAATGGTGGCGAAAGGTGGTGGCCATTTTAAAAGAGGGCAGTTCATATTCAGAATTCTCTAAAGAACGAGCTTCATCAACCTCTGCTGAAGAAACCTGCAGTTATGAAGAACAAGAAAATAAGTCTAAAAAATGTTTCTTCAAATTTAAGACAGTTTCAGCAAGTTTAAACTGTATGGGAAAACTGAAGAGCTTGCCCTATTCCATTACTAACTAAAAGAATGCCTTCAAAGGCAAGTCAAGCACAAAGAGTAATTCTGTCTTGTTTATGATTATATAGAGAGAAATTGTGGCTTTATTCTACAAAGCAATCGAAAAGTCCTACTTAGAATACAGAGTACAGAAAGGAAGAGGCTATTTCAATGCTTGAAAAAAAATGGAAAGATGGCTGCTAGACTCATTTGGTGATCAGAATGTCTATTAAGAAAAAGCCTTCAAGGGCTGAGTGTATTTAGCCTGAAAACAGAGTGAAACATGATTATAGTGTTCTGGGACTTAATCTCTAATGAGGTGCTTAAACTGTATCCACCGTGGTATTTGAGCACTTAAAGTCAAATTATGACTCTGCGAAAGACCCATGCAGATTACAGGTGATCTGAAGTTGATAAGAAACTTAAACAACAGGAATAGTTGATCGCAGCTAGCAGTTGACACAAGTTTCAGAAAAGTAGGGTACCAAAATACAAATCAACAACATTATTGGTCTCAGAGTAGCAGCTGTATCTGCAAAAAGAACAGGAGTACTTGCGGCACCTTAGATATTAACAAATCCCACCTTTTCATGTTCTCTGTATGTGTATATGTGTATATATATATCTCCTTACTATATGTTCATTCTATGCATCTGATGAAGTGGGCTGTAGCTCACAAAAGCTTACGCTCAAATAAATTTGTTAGTCTCTAACGTGCCACAAGTACACCTCTACCTTGATATAACACTCTCCTCCGGAGCCAAAAAAATCTTACCGCGTTATATTGAACTTGCTTGGATCCGCAGCCCCGCACCTTCCCCAGCACTGCTTTACCGGCTTATATCCGAATTCGTGTTATATCGGGTTGTGTTATATCCAGGTAGAGGTGTACTCCTTAACATTACTGGGTTTTCCTATTGAAAGCAGGCATTTCCTGCCAAGTGGTGGCAGAACAGACCAAAGGTTTATTTAACTTGCATTTCTCTTAATAAAGAAATAAAACCTGAAAAACTTGAGTTACCTCTTTCTCAACAGGAAGCGCCATGTCTTCTTCATTAGTATTTATTTCCTCCTTGGAGGCCATCTTTGCAGTTGCTACCTTCTTCCCTTTCCCACGCCTTTTTGTGACAAAGGACACGGGAATAGCTGTGACCTGCTCTGGACTGCTGAGCTGCCCTGTGTCTGTGGAGGAGGACGCGCTCCTTCCAAAGTCCTGTATAAGAGAAATGGAACCATTGTCTAACATCTTTACATGTGCATATTCATGCCGGATGCACTAATGAGAAACCTTCACAAGTTATTAAAGGAACACACATACATCACATACACTGTTCACAAACAACCCTGTTGGCATTCTCACTGTTCACTGGCATCACAATCAGTGTGCTGATGTCACTTTTTCCTCAAATACTGAAGTTAGTTTTTTGAGGGCAGTTTGTTAGCATTCCATCTGAAATCCTTTCATTTAATTTTTATTGTATGCATACCATTCCATCAAGGTATTTAACACATGCAGCATTTCGCATTTGACATGTGACTGGGAGAATCTTGGCGCTCTCCAAGTTAAGATCTAGGAGCTTTTTTTAAAATCCTGCAAAAGATCATGTCATCTGTGCTCCTCCTACAGGGCTACTCTGATCCCTAGCAATGGAAAAGCATACCTATGCTGTTGCTACTGCATACACCACAGTTCAAGGACTCAGCAGAAGAAGAGTGAATCTAACAAGGATCATATCAGTTCTTAATGGTTTCACAAAAAGGGCCACAATAGAAGTATATGCAATATATAATGACAGAGAAAAAAAAGCTTCTGATTTACCTTGTTTCATAACATAAAAACAAAGGGACATTCAATGAAACTGAAAGGCAACACATTTAAATAAAAGAGAAAGGTTGTTTTTCTTGTGTTTTTTTTTTTTTTTTTTTTAATACATACAGTGTAACAATATATGAGGATAAAAAAAACAACTAAATCAACTTTCTGTCTGGGATGTCCTTTGGTTATAGCATCCTGAGGAGTAACTTGTAAGTGTAGTAGGCACAAAATGGCTAGACAAAATAGGATTAGACATTCATAGAGGTGAGAACCTCCAGTTAGAGAATATAAAAGGCAGATAGGATAAACAAACAAAAAAAGGAAGGGACACTCCCTCCCACCCCAACTGCTTAGGTTTAGGAAAAGGCTTCCCATACAAGCTGGTTTATTCCATATAATAATTGTCTTTATGGGGTTTCTTATACCTTCCTCTGAAGCATCAAGTATTGACCACTATCAGAGAGGATAGCAGATTCGATGGACTACTGATCTGGCATAGCATTCCCTGTTTGTAGGCTATCCTGTGAAAGCATTATTTGCAGAAGCAGCACAGGTGTTCCCTGGAGGTGGATTCAAACCTTCACAGCTAGTATTTAAAATATTGAGATCTAGGTTGTCATTAGGCTTGGTTCAGCTCATGAAGATGATCTTCTCTCAAAGGACACTATGGAGAATTTTATACATTTCCCATTGCTCATGTCTGGAGCTGAACAGATCAGAGCAAATTAGAACATTAGCATATCAGTTTCCATTTGACCACATTTTAGTTCACACTAAAGATAAATCTGTGTAGGTACTGGAGCACAAGTTTTAACTCCAAATTGTTTTGTCAGAATTCCATTACTACGATGGACGCTGGCCTGGTCATATATGGAACCATTTCTAAACTAAATACCAAAAATGTCAATTTCCAGCAGTAGGTGAACACATTAAGCATGATGCACTGATTTTAAGTAAAAATTTCAATTTATATTACCATGTGCACTACGTGAGAAGCACTTTTCATTAAATGCAATGCACTGCAATTATCAAAATAGGAGCAAATTTCTTACAAAGAACAGTTCTGCATATTGTCTTTCATAAGATTATAAGAAGTCAGCAGACATCTGTTCTTACCTTACTTCCATTTTCTTGTTTTGGCTCATGAAAGTGCTGCTTCAGAGTTTTCAGCAATTTGTCTGCCTGCAGAGGAGTCAAGAGTATAAAATGTGACCCAAAGAAGACACTAGTCCATTACATAAAATGTTGCATAAGCCTGTATACCAACCAATTCAGCAAAGCACTTAAGCATCTGCATAAGTCCATTTCTATTCAGCAAAACACGTTTAAGAGTACGTCTTTTGGCAACATGTAGAGTACGTACCTGCCCAGCTCCCCTGCACAAGTATAAATAAGCAGTGTAGCTGGTGAGGCATGGCTAAGGCAAGCAGAGTAAAAGACATCCGGGGGGAGGTGGGTCTCTCTGCACATACCAGCCTGCACACTGCTGGCCCAAGCCGTACCTCCCCGTCTACACTGCTGTTTTTATCAGTGCAGTGTCCTGCTGCTGGAACCTTTTCCCTCTGCAGGAAAAGACTCCCACAGCAGGGGTGTGGTGAGGAAACCTCTGCCAGCTCCCTGCTGCTACAGCTCTTCCTTGCCACAGGAAAACACTATGGAAGCTATAAAAGGCTCTGGCAGGAGGGAGGCAGCAAGGAAAGACAGACTTTTCCTGCTTCCTTCCCCCTGCCAGAACTTTTCTTTGCCGCATTGACAGGTTCCAGTGGCAAGGAACTGCTGAAGCCTTTTCTTCCTGTCTCCCCTCTGCCAGGGCATTTCACTGCAGCATGTAGCTACATGTACACTACACACTGTTGCCAGTGGCATGTAATGTAGACATAGCCTAATTTTAAGAAGGTACTTGAGTCTCATTAAAATCAATGGGACTTAAGATGTGTTTAAGTACTTTGCTGAATAGCTCACTTGCTTCACTGGAGCAGAGATGTAGATTTTCCTGACCAGAGATCTTACAATCCATCCGTTTTCCAGAGAAGCCAGTATTTTGACTCATCTAGTTAAACATAACCCAATTAAAACTTGTATCACATTTCTGCAACAGCATCACTTACTTTGAGCCATGCTCACATGCAGATCATATTTTCCTAAGTAAATAATGCCAATAGGGAAAACACTCAATCCAAAAATTTGCATAATGGAATTTTTAAGCTGCTTAATGGCAATTTTCCAATGACCTAAATGGGAAAAATCGGCATAATATCAAAGTTTATCTCCTCCCTTATGTAAAAGTTCTTATTGAATGAATGTTAAGGCTCAACCATTGATTTATATAGTTCTAAATCTGAAAAACATGGCAATGTGCCACTTTTGCAGCACTGTAAATGAGAACATTAGTACTTCGATAATAATTTTATTTCATTTGTTTTAACCTCTGAAAATTAGTTTAACTAACCCTAACTCAAATTATTCAATTTTATTTTAGGCAACTTGGCAGGTGAAGTCTCAGCCCAACACAAATTTGAAGACATTATGGCTCAAAGAAAACTATAAGCAACTTGAAAACAGTAGCCATGCATAGTATATCCTGTAGCCTTTTAAAAGCCCTTGCAGATTTTATACACATACCAATTTTTTTTCAAAGTCAAGAGTACTCATTCCAGTTGGAGATGAAAGGATCAAATTCAACTTTAATTTGGCATGACTTCTCTTTTGTTCTAAATACACAGCTAGTTTAGCATTTTAAAAAATAACATTAGTTCCAAACACATTATAGGAACAGCTTATTCTCTATTCCTTATTGGTTGTATAATGAGACAATCAAGTGATTGGTAGAAGCTTTCCAAGATATTAAACTGAGTTTGAAGATTTTAGGAGATTCCAAAGTAAAGAGACAGCTTTGGAAAAAAAAGTTTGAGAGATTTTTGAAAGGAGTGACTATTTTCAGTCCAATACCATGTTTAAAGTAGTTGTGAAGCCATTCATTCTAGCAAAGGTGCCAGAAGTCAGTGCAAGTTTCTCAGAAGGTAAAAATTTGATAAAATTAAGGCGGTTGAAATGCACTACTAGTTACATTTTAAACATTTATACTTCTTCCATACCACCCACTTTGTAATCTTAGGCTCTATCTTGACAGGCAAAAATGCTGTGGTTTTTTCATTGTGTTAAACCTTACAGATAAGGCAACTTTTTTTAAGTTTGCATCAGATAATACTGTAAAGAAGTTAGCTTGAAGATGTGCTCAGCCCAGAGATAAACACAAAAACTGGCTACACAAACTAGGTTTCTGGGAACAGGAAATTAAAGTACCTGTTGTTTAAAGTCTTGTACAGACATGGTCTCTCAAAACAGCAACAATTCTGTGATTTTAGAACAGGACAATTTTACGTACAAGCCTGATACGACAACAATTTAATTTAAATAAATAGTCAAGCGTGAAACTTGCTTGGTTTATTGCCATGAAAAACTGAAGCAAGCTTCTGGCCTCTTTTTGGTCACAAAAGGCAGTTTACTCCAATGTCTTCCTGGATAGTATTCTTACCAAGCTTTCCCTTCCTCAATACCTTCTCCCACTTTTTCTTTGTCTAAAATAATAGTTGCAAAATGAAATACAGCAAGGGTTCTCAAACTTGATTACTGTACAAATATAGATTTTGATACACAAATGGTCTAATGGATCATTTCCTCTCTCATGTGCAGTCACCGTAATATCCGTGAGGCACCTATAGCACTTACTGCATAGGAAAGTATTAATTTTGTTTGTTTCTTTTAATGCAATTTAGTAAATGAAAACAAGACAAATCAGCATCTTGAGAACAATGCAGCCTCCATGGATTACAATTTAAGAACTGATGTATATTGTATTTAACTTTGGGGATGGGTTATTGTCACAGATCTGATTGGGCTCTCCCTGCTGGCGACTCACCAGATTGCTGTGAAGGGACCCAACTGCTGAATGCTCAGGTTTTTAACTCAGGCCTGGTCTACACTACGCGGTTAAACTGATTTTAACAGCGTTAAATCGATTTAACGCTGTACCCGTCCACACTACAACGCTCTTTATATCGATATAAAGGGCTCTTTAAATAGATTTCTGTACTC
>NC_133772.1:90850841-90858320 GCF_003597395.2 Chelonoidis abingdonii
CGCCCCTTGGATTCTGGGTTGAAGAGCCCAGTGGCTGATGGGCACAATCATTGTCGCTGGTTCGGTCTTGGGACCGCCTCCCCTCCTTCGTGAAGCAGCAGACAACCTTTGCGCCTTTTTTCTGGGATGAACCTACCCCTTAGCCATCCCTACCTTCGTTCTACTTTGATTCCTTACTGCGTTCTCCGTGCAAACGCCTGTCACGCAAAGCCATGGACCTTGTTCGTCAATAGCGCAATCGTGACCGTGTTGTAACCTTCGTGCATTCTCCGTTTGCAGTGCTATGGTGACCATGCTACTGCCAGGCAAGGGAGGGTAGAGGCAGCTTACGGGGCCAAGCGGCGAATATGAGCAGTGCTGCAGCAACAGGCGACTGCGGGAACTATGGGATAGCTACGGAATAGCTACCCACAGTGCAACGCTCCAGAAATCGACGCTAGCCTCGGACCATGGACGCAGACCGCCAAATTAATGTGCCTAGTGTGGCCGCGTCCAATCGACTTTATACTATCTGTTTTATAAAACCGGTTTATGTTAATTCGAAATTATCCCGTAGTGTACACGTACCCTCTGTTAAGACTCCTGGTAGCTTTACAACTGTTATCATAGAGAGCTCCTGTGTCAATGTATATCAAGCTATGCACTGGAGCAGAAAGAAAGACTCCAGATAGGCACAATGGCCTCTGGCCCCAGCCCTCAGAATACCCTGGAGTAGTAAGGAAATGGAGGCAGTGAAATACATGTAGAGTTTGCTTGTGTATAGTTCTGTGCATTCCTCCTGTGCTTAGGTAACAAGCAATAATGTGGTATAATTCTGTGCAAAGCATCTCTGTGCTATATTCTCCAATTACAATGTGGCCCCTTGAAGAAGGAAACTAGAAAGCTCACTCTTTTGGGTGGAGTTCTGGGAGAGGCTTTGTTTAGGGGCGTCCAGGAGTCATCAGGGTTTCAGGAACTGGACAGAGGGACCATGTTGTCACAGCTCTGAGGATGAGGTGATAGAGGATCTGGACCACAAGACAGAGGCAGTGACTGGACTGGACTCTAGGTAAGATAGATATGTGTGTAAACTGTTGTTTCAGAATCCTCTTTTTCTCTAATGCTTTGTTCCTAGTAGTAAATACTACTTTTGCTTTAAGAAGGGTGTTTAGGTCACTATATGCCACTGATCACAGACTCCTGAAAGGAAGGCAGCAGATGACTGAATTCAATTGAACCAGCATGATAATACATGGGGGATATGTGGGGTATCATAGCCTAGGTCCCACTTCAATTTCACAATTCTTCTGTTTTTGATACGTAAAGACCTGATACCTAAGCTAAGATGATGCACTCAGGCCTGGTCTACACTACGCGTTTAAACCGATTTAACGCTGTACCCGTCCATGCTACAAGGCCCTTTATATCGATATAAAGGGCTCTTTAAATTGGTTTCTGTACTCCTCTTCAACGAGAGGAGTAGCACTAAAATCAGTATTACCATATCGGATTAGGGTTAGTGTGGCCACAAATCAATGGTATTGGCCTCCGGGCAGTATCGCACAGTGCACCATTGTGACCGCTCTGGAAAGCAATCTGAACTTGGATGCAGTGGCCAGGTAAACAGGAAAAAAGCTCGCGAAATTAGATTTCATTGACCTTTGGCCCTGTGGAATGCCTGATTCAGCAAAAAAAGGCGGAGGGAACAGGTGCGATGCAGTCACCAATCCAAAAAGAGCTCCAGCAGGGAACCTGTCAACGGGAATACGATACTGATCGCTGTATGGGAGACAAACTACTGTCCTAAATCCAAAAGCTCCGTTACGAGAGAACAGGAAATGAAAAGCGTTCGAAAAAAATCTCCAGGCTACACAAGGGCTGCGTGAACATAAAGTAGGGGAGCCAAGACTCAAATGGATGCTCCAATGGAGGCAGGATACCTGCAGAGACTCCAGCATCCACGAGTCCCAAAGTATCTCCGAAAAAGTATTTGCATCATCTCGCGAGCTCCAAGCTGAGCGTTCAAAACATTGTCGGCATGGTTCAGGAATAGCTCCTCAATTTACCCCCACACCACAAGTGAAGAAAAGGGAAAGAGATCGTTTCTTATTCTTCAATTCACCTCTATGTCTTAAACTGAATTCTGCTGGTGAGAGCGCGGAGCTGCAGCAGGAAGCACAGTCAATCGCTCCTCATCCCCTCGCTCGTGCAGATGGGGTAGTACGACTGGTAACCCGTAGACCTTGTTCAGCAACCTGTGAAGTTGCCCTGCAGGGCTTCACGTGAGGCTGGCCGAGGCGCCTGGTAAAAAATAGGAATGACTGCTGGATAATCCCATAGATGGTACAGAATGGACTGGTATAACAGCATCATCATCAAACTGGAGGTCTGAGCCCATCAACCCCTCTCCTTCTGGTAAAAAAAGAGCTGTCCACTGCCTGGACCTCCATGGCAAGCGGAATGCTGGGACCTTCTCTATCCCCGAACTGCTTAATGATCCGCTCTGGACTGTCATAGCACCGGGAGGCTGGCCTCCACTCATTTGATGTCAACTAAACCTCAGTGATTCTTCATTCCTGCATCGTTATTAACTTATTGGAAACAAAAAGGGGACACTGCACAGTAGCACGCAGGAATTGGAGGGCGGAAGCACGCGTGAGGTGTTGCAAGCACCCCCCTTGAATGGCCATGTAACTCCAATCATATATCTGCGGGATCTGACAACACAGAGCAACCTGTTGCGCTCATAATACACTGGATTCTCTAGTACTAACCTGCCATAATTCAGGAGGGACTAGATCTATTGTTAAGAAAACCATAAAGCGAGGGACTTAGACTCCCAGGAGTAGTACCCAGTTTTCTTTAGAGCCCCGCGGTGCGGATTAAGCCAGGGGCAACACATGATAAGCAGCAGAACAGTTAGCAGAGAGCACAAATAACCGGCAGTCTCAATGCCCAATTTAGCGCAAGCGAGTATACAGAAAGACCTGATAACCGTCTCATGACTATGCAATCCGCAAAAGCAAATAGAATGCCTGCTGTTAGTCGCTGAGTATGCATGCTAGATCCGCGAATCCATACACAGACGGTGACACTGTAATAAAAAAAAAAAGCATGAACGGCTCATGGGTGTCCATGCACGATGGCGTCTGCCAGGGAAATTCCGGAAAAGGCGCGGAAATGATGTCCTGCTGTTGCTGTCCCGAGGAAGGAAGGGTGTGATGACAATTACCACAAAAACCACCTCGCGACAATGAATTTTGGCCCACATGCCACTGAGGGCTCACACCAAAGAATCTAAGGGCAGGGGGACTAGCGAGGAATTAAGGAGAGCTATGAATATGCTACCCACAAGGGAAACGCTCCGGATAATCGAAACGAGCCCGGACCAGTGACGCACATCGCCGAATTAAAGTGCTAGTGTGGCTGCGTGCACTCGACTTATACCAATCTGTTTTATAAAAGCCCCCCCCCCCCCCCCCACCAGCCCACCACACCCCCCTACCAACCCCGCCCCCTCCAGCGCACCACCCCATTATAAAATCAGAACTCCATAGTGTAAGACGTACCTCAGGACAAAAGAGACCAAAGGTGCAGCGAGCCCCATAACGCATTGATGGTGCACTCCCCTCCTTGTGTCTTTAGGAAGCATCAGTATACTATGGTTGAGTTCTACAGCTTTGAGCTGCTCCCAATAGCGCCATCTGTCGCACTGTAGTTCCTCCAGTGATTTTCCATGGAAGTCAGCAGTGATGAGAAGTGGCTTTCTGGATAAGCGTAGCCACCACCACAAGGCACGACAACTGGCAAAAACCACCCCACCCTCATGTGCCTGATGTGATCGACAATAACAACGACAGACAGTGGAAGCAATGCTTCCCTCCAGATTACTTTGTGCCTTTGACAGCACCTCTTTATAGCCAGAACACATTGGCATTGTGTTCAAGTACGAGATAGGGTGGGAGGAACAGAAAATAGCAAGAGCACAGAATTCTTTGAGGGGAGTCAACAAACATGGCAGACACAGAGAATCCTGTGGATATAGTGACTTTGACTTAGAAAAGCCTTTTGACAGAGGTCCACACCAAAGCTCTTAAGCAAATAAAGCACATGAAAAGAAGGAAACTCCCTCATGGATCAGTGACTGGTTAAAAGACAGGAAAAGAGGAGGAATAAATGGTCAGTTTCTGAATGGACAAAAGTAATAGGGTGCTCTGCAAGGATCTGGACTGGGACAGTGCTGTTCAACATATTCATAATGATTCGAAAAAGGGTAAGTGGAGTGACAAAGTGTGCAGATGATAAAAAAAATTACTCAAGAGAGCTAATCCAAAAGGGCAGAGTGGCAAGAGTACAAAGAGCCTCTCTAAACTGGGTGACGGGCAACAAAAATGTCATAAGAAATCCAATGTTGATAATGCAAAGCAATGCATATGAAATATAATCCACTAAATATACAAAATGAGGGGTCTGAATCAACTTTACTGTGCTCCAGAAGAGATTTCGGAGTATGTTTATAGGTTCCGCGGAAAACCATCTACTAAATGTGCAGCAGCATCAAAAAAAAACAACCAGGATTTGAGAAAAGCATTAGGAAAGGGATAAGGCAATAAAAGTAATACCATGCCACTTGTATAAATCCATGGACCATACTTGAATACTGCAGGCAATTCGTTGCCCCATCTCATAAACAATATAGAAATAGAAAAGGTCAGAGAAGGACAACAAAAAGATTAAGGATGTGGAACACCTTCCATATGAGGAGAGAATTAAATAAGGACTTTTCAGCTTGGAAAAGAGACCGTACTAAGAGGACTCTGATAGATGTTATGATGGGTGGATGAGCAAGATAAGGAAGTTGGGAAGTGACAAAGGAATGGAAAACACTAGTTTTCAAATAAAGAATAGAGCAAGATCAGGCTACGCTAACTATCAAGACTCAGGCCAGGCCGAGCGAAGGAAAACGTATGAGAATCGTTTTGACCATTGTTGTAGATAAGCCCGGAACACAGACTATCAGGAAGAAATCAGAGAAAAGAACGATACAGGAAGAATAGATATGAAACGCAATGCCGAGTTGTTGTCGTATGATGTTAAAAAAAAGTATAAAAACTTGCCCTAATTGTTTACTGGCAGAGACCAGCCGTAGGAAGGGTGGAATCCCGTCCATGCCAGCACTCCCCCAGTTGCAATCCGCTACAGAATAAAATGATTCCTGACAAGTTGCAAAACCACCCTGCAAGAGTGAGGACGAGTTTTTTCACTGCCAACGGATGATGAGTAGTGTTATGTTTACCATACATCTCAATCACATAACAAAAGAACCAAGTGCCGATTAAAACATACAGGCAACCACATTTAACACATAATATCAAGGAGTACTGCTCAAGCAAAGCACGAGTCAACCACTGTGGAAGCTTGTCAAGCAGGGAAAGTGGGGAAGGCTAAGACATGTATAACTGGTTAAAAATGTAATAGAATATCATGAGAACTTAGGTCCATCGAAATGGTTAGGTACCAGAGGGCAGGGCAGACAAACCCATTCATCTGGTTATACCTTAGACACTTGCCTACTGCCCAGACCAGGGGAATGGATCACTTGAAAATTGCCACTGTTCGCACATTCCACATCGGAATATACCTGGCATTAGGACACTGTCAGATAGACAGGCTACGCGGCTAATAGTCCTGTTTGACAACGCCAGCAGGCTCACTCTACGTCGCTGAGGAAACTATTCACAGGAAGCTTAGGGCTGGACCCACGACTCTACATGCCATGTAAACCCACTTGAAAAAGGATCAGACTGAAGTGGTCGCCTCCAACGCAGTAGAGCGTGACCCGTGCACCCATGTCCCCAAGGCCGGAATTCGACGCAGCGCACAGGGAACTTAGCACGCCTAAGGAAGAGGACCCAGGCGTCAGCCACTCCGCATCCGCCATCCTTAAACCACAGGTCCCGCACACATTTGCTCGCAGTCTCAGGAGCCCCGCTTCAGAGCAGACCCTGACCGGTCCTCGTCAATTTACCTCTCCCTTGAGATCACCCCCATCTCCCTCCCAGCGAAGGGGCGCTCCTGGACCGGGCCCTCGTCCTCACCTTCACAGGGGGCCCGGAGCCAGGCAGCCTTGGCCACCTGCTGTAACTCGTGTTTGAGGCGACTCAGCGCAGCGAGTAGGCAGACCTTGCGGCAGGACCAATGGCTAGCGACCGGTCTGTGAACGGCACAGCTCCGCAGGTAACCGCCGCGACCGTGCTATCGAATCATACGCGCTCAAAACTGCCACGCCAAAACGACTTCGGAACAGCGCTCTCCACACTCGACGGGCCCGAAACACCAGATAAACCCCCGGAACCCACCTCATACATGCGCAACTTAACCTTCGCGTCTATCATTGCTGAGCCATTAATCCACGGAAAGGAGCAGTGAGACACACGACAGCCAATGGCAATCCTGGAAAGGGATGAGTTGCTGTTTAAACTCGATTGCATATGTAAAACAGATCTATCAATATTAGAAATCCCAGTCGCCAAATATTCATTATCTGATGGACAAACTCCGGTAGACACAACGCCTCAAAAAAACCAGTCAACCCACCAACAAACACCATCTCCATCACCACAAGCGGAGACACATAGCCTCCGAATCAGAACACCCTTCTGCACATCACCCACAAACACCGACTGCGCTCACACTAGCAGTTAGACAGCAGCCCTCCCTCGAACAATTAACATCAAAGAAAATGAAACACAAAATACAAACAACACAGCAAAACACCCTACCAACACCTTACAATTCTACCGCCACCCACGAGCGTTTAGACACCAAACAAACAAAGCCACTCAATCACTCACAATCATCCACACACCCCACCACCACTCTCTCAAGGTTACGCCCAGCACTCCCAGACCAAAAAACAGCACAACATACAACACTCACTCCCACCACAAAAATTCCACACATCCGCCCAGCCGCCCCGGGGCCAACAACAAGACATCTAGATACACAAACCACACACACTAAAACTCCTCCCACAACAAACGTCGGTAGCCACCCGCGGCTACAGAGAAAGAATAAACAGAGAAAAATCAGCTAAATTAGCAAATGAACACAACCCAAATCCAAACTCTCTCCTCCCCCGCTCCCGCCCTTCAACAACCCTCACACCACCCCATACTTAAAAAGAACCTTCCAGCCTCAAAAAAGAAATCATGCAATGGTACGACACAAAACGACCATCACAACAGAATCATACAAAAGCACCACTTCACCCAACACACAGAAAAAACACACCAGATATCGTCCCACAAACTTAGACAACAGCAACCCCGTACAAAAATACTCACCGTCAGCACCAACAAACCCAAAACTACCGCCAGTGTTAGAACACAAAGCACGAACCTCAGCCCATCAAATACACAAAAAAAAAAAACACGACACACCAACATCTAACCCGCTCATAACAGCGTTAGACATGGCAACGCCACTCCTGTCACGTGA